>NW_021703767.1:115717294-116107294 GCF_005190385.1 Monodon monoceros | reverse complement strand
TAGAGCCCATGAGCCACAACTACTGAGCCCACGTGCTGCAACTACTGAAGCCCGTGCGCCTAGAGCCCGTGCTCCACAAGAGAAGCCACCACAACGAGAAGCCAGCGCACCACAACGAAGAGTAGCCCCCGTTCACCACAACCAGAGAAAGCCCATGCACAGCAACAAAGACCCAACGCAGCCAAAATAAATTAATTTAAAAAAAAAACAGGAGGGGTGGGATAGGGAGGGTGGGAGGGAGGGAGACACAAGAGGGAAGAGATATGGGATCATATGTATATGTATAATTGATTCACTTTGCTATAAAGCAGAAACTAACACACCATTGTAAAGCAATTATACCCCAATAAAGATGTTTAAAAAAAAAACAGGCATTTTTAATTCTAAATGTGTTATTTTGAAGAAAAATGTATATTGAGCATGTATCTAATATTCCTTTAACATTTAAAATATCTTAGAGCTTTTAAATATCTAAAAGGAAATACACAAAATCTTAAAGCATATAGTTAACATATAGAACTATAACCACCATTTACAACTCAAAATGTTACATGTCAATCACAACCAACAAAACAGCTTTTTCTCCTCTAATAGGTTACAAATATATATGAGAATGCTAACCTTTAAAAAACAGATAAACGTATGTACTCCATAAAGTAATACATCAGAGGACTCTAGCAGTTTCATAATCTGACAATAAAATTTATTATTGTTCTCTGAAGACATGTGTTTACAAAAAGCAAATCATGTATGGCTTTCACTTTCTCTCCCACCATCCCTACCACCCACAATTTGGGTAGTTAGGAAGAAATCTGTTCATCTTTTCATAAATTTCAAAATCTATCCTTTGTGCAAAACTCAAAACTCCTTAGTCACTTCTCTTCAAAATATTTCAAATTTTAAAACTGAAGTCTCATTCACGGAGTACCAAAAATCTTGATTAATGCCTTTCAACATTTCTATTTCTCTCTCATATTTATCATCTGAGCATATAAATTGGAGGAAAAGCTATTCACTTGTTAATCATAGGATTACAATTCTACTGTGAGCGGTACTTCCCTTTTGAAGAGATATACTTTTGAAACTGGAAATATCTGTTAAGAACCCTAAATCTTATGCAGGCTATTTTGTGAAATGTTCACCATGCAAGTATAATAATCATGGTGGTTCACCCCTCCCTCCAAAAAAGATGGATTTTACAGTTCTGGGTGAAGCGTACATTCAAGCCACATAAATTCAATCATTATTTCAGGGGGAAATAAAATGAATCTCACAACTCAAAGATGTCACAATAAAATATGGTGCTGTGAAACTATATTAAGTTTATTACTTCAGGATATAATATACATGTTATGATCATTGAAGTGATTAAAATGTCTTCCTCTAGCCCTACAACCAACAAGCAGATGCCCATTGCACTCATAAATCTGCTCCTGGGAGAATAATAAGATTAGCAAACCTTCCATGACACTTGCTGTGTGCCAAGTACTTTGCTAAGAGCATAAGACACTCATCTCATCCTCACTCCTCCTTATATGATTCATTTCAACTTTGTGCAATAGATGGAATCATTGCCCGTATATTACAGAATCATTACTTGTATATTACAAATACACCCATACGTTTGAAACACAGAGAGGTTAAGTACCTTACCCTGGGTCATACGCTCAGTAAACAAAAGCACCATTGAAACAGTACTTATTTGTCTTCCTGGGTCAGAAAAACAGACATAACTTTCTAGTCTCAACCTCCAAAGGAAGGGAGATAGACCTTGCCATGAAAGAAAGGGGGAAGTCAGAAAGAGGTGGCCAGCGAATCAGAGTGAGGGGCAACAAATCTCCTAGTCAGTCAGATGGCCTGAGCATTTTCCTTTTCCCATCTTCTTAAAGAGAAATGATCATAGAGCTTGGAACACCCCACCTCCATGATGTAAGAGCCTCACTTCTCCAACTATGGGGAAATGCTAAGTGAAGAGAGGGTACATACCAGGGGTCACCAAGCAGAGATGAGCACTGAAAGATTGGCCCAACTCAGTGTGAAACCCAAGGTGAGGGGGTGGCAGGAGAAGCTGGAGCAGCATGGACAACAGCAGAGCAGGAAATGCCCAGAGTGACAAGAGCAGGAGAGAAATTCTCTAAGGGGATCGAACCCATTCGCCAACCAAGGAGAGGAGAGGCAAACGAACTCGCAAAGATTTGTGCTGAGAGTAACAAAGTCTCACTCACTGAACCTTCATCTAAAGGAGTACCAGGCTACAAAAGCCAGCCTCAGACACCATACACAGGCAGATGGGGACCAAAGAAACCGAAGGGATATGAAAACAGCTGATGGAGAGAGCAGAAGGGAGCGACACAGCCATCATCAGAGAACATTCACCGCCCTCCCCAGACAAGAACAGGAAATGTGGTCAGAGAAAGGGTTGCCCTGACACAGTCTATAATTAATTGACATGTTTGATTTCATATTTAGTAAATGGAGTTAAGAGTTTTTTCCACAGAGCCCTTAGAATGTTCTCTAGACAATCCAGTTCTAATTACAAGTTTAAGAACCTTAATAGGAGTTTGTCATGTTCTGATAGCTAAATACAGCTGCATCCTAACAAGACACTGGACACTGGACAGATGTGCAGAGATAACATGACTCAGCTGCAGGCTGATGGGGAAGGGTGAAAGGGACCAAATAGTGCCAAGACCCTTAGTGCTTCATGGCTTGCTGCAAGATAAATCACCAAGTTCGTTCTTTCAGTTTACTCTCCACCAAGTATCAGACTATCTGGTATGTGCCAGAAGATATAGACATAATAGGATCAGTCTGCTCATGCCAATTAAGTAAACAGTTTATGTAATATTGAGATGGGGATGTTTTTGTTTGTTTGAGCTTAAATTCTTTTTTTAAAATAAATTTATTTATTTTATTTTTGGCTGAGTTGGGTCTTCATTGCTGCGTGCAGGCTTTCTCTAGTTGTGGCGAGTGGGTCTACTCTTCATTGCGGTGCACAGGCTTCTCATCACGATGGCTTCTCTTGTTGCGGAGCACGGGCTCTACATACACAGGCTTCAGTAGTTGTGTTACACAGGCTTCAGTAGCTATGGCTCAAAGGCTGTAGAGTGCAGGCTCAGTAGTTGTGGCACACGGGCTTAGTTGCTCCGCGGCATGTGGGATCTTCACGGACCAGAGCTCGAACCTGTGTCCCCTGTGTTGGCAGGTGGATTCTTAACCACTGTGCCACCAGGGAAGTCCACGAGCTTAAATTCTTTTGAGCATTTTCCTTTTCCCATCTTCATCCTGTCTTTTTTTTCTTCCTCAGTTTCCTCTTTGTTGGGCCCTTTTTGTTTTTCTCACCCCTAAGCATCTCTCTCCTCTTGGTGTGGTTCACATCTGCCTAACAACCTCCCTCCCTGCTCACCTGTGTCAATCAAAATGTAGTTTTTCATCATAAATTCTAAAATTGTGTGATGCTATGTGGTCCATTCGAGGAAGATATGTGTGTCTTTCTCTCTCTCCTCCTCTGAAACCATTTTAACCTACCTTTTGTTTTATCATTTTTATTTTTTAAAAGCTCTAAAAATATATAGGAAAAGGAGTTTAGCTTTTCTGACCAGTTCAAAGGTTCATACCGGAGTATTTAGTATATGCCCTGAACAGAAGTTAGCTAATTTAAAAGTCTATTTGAATCCTATCCAATTATAGCATAAGATATTACAATATAAAGTCTCTCTTCTGTTAGAGAAAGCCTTCTATTTTAGAAAAAGCTAACTGATAGAAATTAATACAAATAAAAAGCATCATCTCTTTAAAATTCATTATATTTGCATTCCACTCCCATGTAGTCCTCATTATCTCATTTTAGTTGATGCCTGTAGCCCTGTACTCATTTTTCCAATTTTCATGAAGGAATTTTTATTTCTTTCAATGACATATGTTCCCAATATTTTAGTTGCCCCTAACTTTTTTCCAACAAAGGGCCAAAAGTCATAGTTTTGTCATGTTGTTTTTGCCACAATAAACATTATAGCTAATGTTCTTTGTCTAAATTGGTCTTCATTATCCTCTACATCTTTGTGGTGGTTGCTTTTTGCATTATATTTTTCCTAGCATTGCATCTCCTTTCTCTTGAATATCTAATGTGTTGATATTATTTTCTGAGTCTCTTATTATTTCTAGCACTCTAACCAGAGTAAACAACATATATCCCATTATTTTCTAAATTGCTTTTAAACTATTTTAGGAAAGTTTGAATAATTTGATGACTATAATGCATGACTCTGAATTTCTTTTTGATTGACTAGGGCAAATCAGTGGAAATACAGAGACTGATAGGTCAGAAAAAACATGAAAAATATTTTATGAATTAAACCCAGTCAAGGTATACCATTTGAAAAACAAAATCATCAATACATGTATCAAGCAAATATAATACTCTTTTTGTATGCTTAACTACAAAAATATTAGATGGTATTTTTACATGGCTTTGAAATTCAAACTATAAAGATTTTAAGTGATTTCTGCCCATTTTTAGAAGGGAAAATGGTTGAAGGGAGAAATTATAATCAGAATAAGAGAGAAATTTTGTACAAGGTGATGTATAATTATCAAGCCTGAAACCAGGACAAAATCTTAAAGGTAAACACTTTCTTGTTGAAAAGTTCATTGGAACTTATACCATAAATGAAAAATTATTAGTTGTTATATAATTTTAATGTCATACTAAAAATTAAACTTCAGGTTGTATCCAAGAGGAAAACCTATGCAAAGAAATGTCTTCAATTACAGCCACAAGGATTACCAGAAAAGATGATGCTCAATCTAGTTTTACTAAACGTGTGTTTTTCTGCTCCAGGGGCCTACAACAGCCTCAGGTGTGCTCTTTGAATTAGGGCAAAAGTTACACTTTTAACATACCCAGACCACAGTCCCAAAACTAAAACCTAAAGACCATCACAGTCGACTGGAGTAAATTGAAAGGTGGTGAGGAGAGAGGGTGACAGACCCATGTTACGAATTAAAAGCAACTTCTCTCAGATGGAACCAACATCTCAACATGAGTTTGGCTCTAGAAACTGTAGATATTATTAGATTGCAGGTACTGATTCCCAGAGCAGACTTGCCCACCATGAGGAAGCTAATGTTTCACTGAGAAACAGAAGTTTATTTTCCACTTAAAGTATTTTTTTGATAAATGCCATAATAATGGATTGTCTTCATATCTTGATGCTTATTTATTAGGGTGGCGGAGACCCTGAAACACGGCTAGTTAGGTATTGTAATAAGTAATATTTTAAATACTAAGCTAATGTTAGGAATGATTTAAGATAGCTCCATGTCTCTAGAGGAGATTTCAGAGAAACAGTCTATCTAGGCAAGCTTAAGGAGGCAGGAATATGTTTTGAACAGGGATTGTTAGGTGTTCTGAATATAGAGAAGTCACCCCCTGCTGTTTGAAATTGCATCAACAGAAAAACCTGGAAAGAAGTTGCCAATTGCTACCCAAGGTAGTCAGCTTACTGGTGAAAGGTTGGCCACAAGCCAAAACCATTAAAGTCACAAACACCCAATTTCCAATTTTATTACTATTACTATTATTAATTATTATTAGCCTAACATATAAATAATTATGTAAACCATTTCCATGACCTCCATCCACAGCATTCTCATTCCTGGCATTGGAAATAGTCACGACAACAACCTCTTACCTCTATCTTTAAAATTCTGATCTTTGAAGTGGTTCCCAAATCCCATTGTTAGGTTTACATAGTGAGAAATAAAATGTACAAACTGAAAGCAATCAATGAGAGGAAGGTACACTTTCAGACTTTGTTTTAACATGCCTACGGATGAATTCTTATTTTTTATATTATTTTAAATGAAGACCTCAGAAGAACACTTTCTCCATCTATTTCTTTTTACTTCATGGGAAATGACAGTAAACCTAGGAATGTAAAGGACATCTCTATATCTCTTATAATATATATGTTTCTATACAAAATAACATCTCTATGATATAATGATTTTTGTTTAAAGCATCAATGAGCTATTTAACAGAGATTGGAGTTTAAATGAAGACTTGCTGTTGAGACTGTTAAAAACCAAGCCTACATGTCTGTCTGTAAGACTTTAAGTTGATGAAGGTATAAATTCATACCTTCTTTGCATCAGGGATGCTCAAAAGAAATGAATTTGAAGAGGTTAGAAAAGAATGGAAAAGAGGTAAGATTAGTGATGGCATGAGAAAAACCCAAAAGGGCAATTAGTGGCTCACCCCACTGTGGGGAGATGAAATGGACAAGAAGGAGAATTCTTGACAGAAGTGAGAGATAAAAAAGTCAAAGGGTAGTAAATGCTTTGTTTACTTTACCATTACCTGTAATCAGAAAATACTGCCCATGCCACCAACACAAAGATACTTGTGGCAAAAACCCACAAAACATTTCATATTATAAAGGTGTTAGTCTGATCTACAAACTCCAATACATTCTCTCAAAAGCATTATTTTTTTAAAAAAGAAGAGGTTCAACTATAAGTGATTAGCCTTTATTTATGTTACCATAATTCACCCTTTTTTCTCAAAATTTACATCATTTGACAGACATACTAAATCTCTTCTCCAGACTTATTAAATCTGCTTCGTGCTAATGTACTCACTTCCTACAATTTGCACTACATTACCCCAAATTTGTCCTCTCTCTGCAGAAGTGCTTCAGGAAGACTCTCATTGTTTGCCAAGAAATTAACTCAAGAACGGGCAGAGGTTCCTATACAAGTGCTAATGAGCGCTGGGCTCCCACACAGCAATCTCGCCACTGCAGCTCCCACACAACAGTGTTAATAAGCATTTAACACCTTTAGGGAAGCCTCCTGGGTTGAGGATAAAGCCCCACCCCCACCCCCCAGGAGGATGTTCTAATCCTCTGCCCCAGCGGGTTTCAACCTCTGGCATGTTTGGCAGATTTCAGAATCATCCGGAGCACTTCCTAAAAAATAGGTGCTGGGGCTCCTTTACCAAATATCCCAACGCTGTGGAGCCGGGATGAGGCCCAGGCCAGGCATCTGCATTTTATGTGTCCATCTCCACCTGTAATTCTAATGCGGCTAGTTCACGAATAAGGTTTATCCTGAAAGATTCCAGTTTCTGCTTGCTGTCTTGACATGATTATTAACAGGAACCACTTTGATTCTCCAAGTATCTTTGTTTCGGCAGACTATATAGTCACCAGCAGTGGACCCAACATTATCGAGTCACCCACACGGATTACATTTGACTACCCCTATTCTAGACCGTCTTTAAGGACAGAAAGTGCTCATTACTGATCTCCAGACCACTTTAGATGCTATCACAATTGTACCCATTTATTTGACAACTATTTTTGAATGCTTACTATTAGCCCTGGGCCCTGGGACACAGTAGCAAACAAACAAGGCTTATAGCTTCTATTTCGTAAAAGTGAGGGGAGTCAGACAATAAACAGGTAAGCAAGACATACACAAAGATAATGTCAGTTAGAAAATGCTAGGGCAAAATTGAGACAGGAACTGACCTGGAAAATACCTGAGCATGGGGAGCAAAACAGACAGGGTGATCCGGAAGTCCTGGCTGAAGAAGAAATCTCAAGGGCAAGGTACTGAAGTGTAAGTGCTTGACGGAGTGAAACAACACCAGTCAGTGTGGCTGAAGAGTAGATTGGGGTAAGCCGAGGTCAGAAAAATAGTAATCATCACAATGGCAATCTTCTGTGAGCCAAGCGCAGTTGTCAACCCTTTATATACGTGAGGGTTTGCCATAACTCTATAAAGGAAGCACTATTCTTCCCATTTTACAGATGAGGAAACAGAAACCTGGAGACGTAAGTAACTTGACCAAAGACCCACAGGTAGCAAGTCATGAAGCCAAAATTTAAAGTCTGGCAATCTGTTCTCAAAGTTCATACTTTCAGAACAGCCTCCATGATGGTGATACTAATGGCAGTAGTGATTATAATAATAACAGCAGCTCACCTTACATGAGTGCTTACTATTATACTCCTTTTAAAGTGCATTTCAGGTGTAATCTCACCTTATCCTTACAAAGCCTTTTGGAGACAGGTACTATTCTTTTCCTTATTTTACTTTTCAGAAAAGCTGAGGCACAAAAAGGGGCTTATAACTTGCACATGGTCACAAGTCAGCAAGTGTTAGAGCAGAAAGAGATTACAATGAACCTTGCAAACCGTGAAAGATCATATTGAATTAGATAACTCTGACCTTTTCCTATACAGTTTTGCTCTTGAAATAAAGAATCTAAATGATTTTCCAGTAATTTTCCTGTCTTGAATATATCTTTAAATTGGATTTTGAGTATTAGCTTTGGAGTCTCTTGCAAACCACTTAAGATTCTTTTTTGCAACATCTGAATTCTGCTTTTCTCCTGAACTGTCACATCTTATGGGATACCTTATTCTTTCTTAACACATTGCCACTTTTCTACACTAACCTTCTAACTGGAACTTGACCAAGCATTCTAACTGTGTTTTTGCTTTCATTTTGACACTTCTTTTTTTTTCCCCCACAGGGTCTTAGTTGAGGTTCCAGGACTCCTTAGTTGTGGCTTGCTGGCTCTTTAGTTGTGGCATGCGAACTCTTAGTTGCAGCATGCATGTGGGATCTAGTTCCCTGACCAGGGATCGAACCCAGGCCCCCTGCATTGGGAGCACGGAGTCATATTCACTGCGCCACCAGGGAAGTCCCCATTTTGATACTTAATGCATGGATTTGTGTCACTTCCTTTGCATTTATGAAGACCAGATCTTTATGATTCTATGGTTTAAATTAAATATTTATTGAACCCTGCCCTCTTCAAAGGATACCAGAGGCCCGGTTCTTAAGTCTCCAAGTACACAGCGGTAGAGGAACCCATAGCTGTGTGTCTCTAAAACAAGGTACTATGCAAGAAACGTCCCTGGACTTCTGTGCATTCCATCAGCTCACAAATCTCATTCCCACGCTCCCACACTGTCATCACAAAGCACATTGTTTTTCCCATACAAAAGTCACTTTAGGTTGTTATTCTGTACTTGCTTTTCCCCTTTAAAGTTGTTCTTAAAATCATTCTAAAATGAACATCACCTGCATAAAATGTTGGGCCTGCGAGAGCCACAGTAGTGAGCCCTCCACCCTCTAGAAATGGTTAGAAAGCAAAGTAAGGTTGGTCTATATGTGCTAATTCCAGATACTTTGTAGACCTGACGATTTTGTAAAGCAATTCACTCAGAAAATATATCCCATTGTCTCATTAGCTTCCTCCTCATCATTTCACAAATAATAATAAATCTGAAGCACAGAGAAGTTAAGTGACTTGCTGAAAGTCACAAAAATCAAATGGTAAATACTAGAAATAATCAAAGAAATGGAATACATGAGCAAGACACCATCTTCATAAGACAAAGAGACGGCAATCTGTCAACCTGTATGGAATCATGCAAACATGGGGGGAAAAACACCCGGAGAACAATTCCCAGAAACAAAGCAGTAGACCACACTTGATCTAATCAAAACCTAGCAAGTGTGCTGGAGAAATCATCCAGCTTTAAATTTTTAAAAACCATTAGTTGTCCAATTAGATAGAAGATGAAAGAAAAAAATTGCCTTTTACTGAGACCTACTGCTAAATTTGGTCAATTTTGTTGTTTATCAGAGCAGAAAGTCCTTACACTTACCATTTGAGAAATCTGAAGAAAAAAAAACACTTGCTGCAATCAGGTGAAGTAGGTTATTAATGGTTCTGAACAGACACAGGATTGCCTCATCCTGAGGCAATTAAGGCTGGGGAGAAAGTGTGTTTAAAATCTCTGAGGACTGACTATCATGGAACAGGTGGTCTTCCTACAATTGGCATTGTGTGTATAATTCTGAATCGCTCAATACATTTCATCTTTTTAACAAATCACTCATGAATTTAGAGGTCTTCCTTTTTTCTTTAGCTCAGCAATAACAAAAATTACCCAAAGAAAGCTGGAGATTTTAAAAGAAAAACAGAAGCAAAAAACTAATTAGTGTTATAACACTTCACATCATCAAGCTTGGAAGAAAATGGAGTCAAATTATTAAAAGTGAGAACAAAAATCAAGTAAAAACAAACTTCCAGGTGAGTTTGTAAGTTAAATCCCTGCATCACTGTGACCTTGGCAACTCAGTATAATATTACTTGCCTATCAAAATTGCAAAGCATGGCATTTGTAAATTACTGAGGACAAAAGCTCTTGGGAGGAAAAACATACTATTTCCCAAATACAATAATGTAGGTAAACAGAAATTAATCCAATGCCCAAGTTTCTATTTTCTGTTATTTCCCCCAGGAAATATCTCCCCTCCACCATCTCTCCACCATTCTAGCAGACTTCACACATTATTGCCATTGATTATATAATTTACTGTCTTTCCTGGTATCAAAGTATATTCAGCCTTAAGTAATGGAATCCCAAATAAAATGACTTAATAAGGGTATTTATTATCTACTTAACATGAAAATGGGAGATAGATGGATCAGGATGGTCATCAAAGGACTAACTGCTTTCTTGCCTTCGTAACATCCTCAGCTAATCAACTCCTCCCCTCATGGTCACAAGACAACTACAGCATCTCTCCAGACAGACAGAGGGTGGGATCCTGGTTGAGTCAAATACACACTGAGTGGACTTGTGTCCTGGTTTGTCTGAGGAAATTCCTTTTTACACCAGTTGTCTGGGCTTAATTATTCACATTACCCCCTTTTGTGCCCAAAAGTGTCTCTGAATGAGAAATGATATGATCGCTCTCTTGGATGTCCTGAGGAAAGTTTCTTCAAGTCACGGAGCCCCCATTTTCTTTATAAATGGTGATGACACCTCTTGAATGAGGTACATGTGAGAATGAATGGAATACTTTATGTGAAGTGCCCAACATCTGGTTGATCCTGAAAGGATGACAGCTCTTTAGATAATCTGCCTCCATATCAAAGATGAACTGGAAGGTGGAAAGTTAAGTAGAGAAACACATTAAAATTATTCAGGTGACAAGAAACAAAGGATTAAAAGGAGGAAAAATATGGGACAATCTGGAATTGGAGGACTTAATGACAAATTGGACGTGGGCCTAAGGGGAAGAAGTGAAAAGAAAACTCCTTCGTTGTAAACTTGAAGGACTGGAAGTTATTGATCCTATTAAACAAAATTAAGAAATATACTTTGGGGGTGGGGGGGAAGAGAAGAGACGGAGAAGATCTTCAGGTCCATTTTGGACCTGTCCAGTTTGACAAGCCATGTATTAAGAAATATACATCTCTGCTGGGAAACTGGAAATGGGTCTTAGGAAGTCAAGATGGAGCCTGAGGCTGTAAAGAGACACTTAGGAGTTATCCACATGTAATTTTAGAAGCTACAGAAAGAAATTGTCAAGGCAGAGAGTATAATGAAAGAAGAAATATTAGACCAAACTCAGAAACTTGATGGAAGGACTTATATTTAAAGTTGGGAGATAGGGACTTCCCTGGTGGTCTGGTGGTTGAGAATCAGGCTTCCAATGCAGGGGACATTGGTTCGATCCCTGGTCGGGTAACTAAGAGCCCACATGTCACGGGGCAACTAAGCCCGTGCGCCACAACTACAGAGCCCACGCGCACTTGAGCCTGCATAGCACAAGTAGAGAGAAGCCCGCAAGCCGCAATGAAAACCCGATGCAGCCAAAAATAAATAAATAAATATTTAAAAAATAATAAAGTTGGGAGTTAAAGCTTGGTTTGTGCTATAAATTAAAAAGATATTCCAGACCCAAGGAGCTGCTCTCGAGCAAAAAAGGGCTAGCTTAGTACTCAGCAAATCATCTAATCTGATTGTGTGAGTTCATTATGCTTTCAACTGTCTATTTCACTCCACATGAAGCTCCAGTCATATGGAGTTTGTATCAAACCTACAACAGATGATTAAAAAATAATTCAATCCTCAATACACTTGTAAGGAATGACTATGCCTTTCATGAAATGGCCTTATTTTGGAGTCGTTCTGTCACTCGTGTAGCTATTGTCACCATTATCACCTACTCACTCCGGGAGCAAGTGCAGTAATGCACACAGGAGGTTCAGCAACATTCCCTCTGAAATCATGGGACAAAGCAAATGCCCCCACTTGACCACCACCTTGCCTCTGAAGCTCTCACAAACAAAGAATGTTTTGTTTTCTCTAAAGAAGATACTAGATACTTCCCTTACTCTTATCAAATATATTAATGATAATAATATCAAGCAGAATAATAATACTAAGTTCAGCTTTATTATTATTCACTCTTCAATTTTCATGACTATTTGTATACTTTTATAGGAATGATGTTTAATCTTTTAATTATGTTTCTTCATTTGTGATAGAGTCAAGTGCTTACTAGTTCATCTTTTTCACATGCATAAAAGTCTCTGGGTTTTCAGTGGTTTCAATAACTTATAGTCCAATTCACTGTACGATCTATCCACATTCTCTAAATATTATCCAAAATGTAACACTCTCTGCAAGGGGTCACTGGTCATCAGAGACAGAATGAAAAAAATCCCTTCCTGTATTCTGATGCTTTATCCCTACATCCAAATAAAATCAAGTCAATCTTTCTGCTGAGTGAAAAATTCCAAATACTGCCTCTCTGTGGCAGTATCCTGTGGGACCGATATCTTCCACTGATTACATGACCCCAACTTAATTCTGTATTGCTCAGCAAAAAGAAAAAAGAATTCCAATTAAAGTATGCCAACAGCAAGAGGGGTATCTTTTCTGAGTAAAAAAAGAATACCTTGAAAAAGAAGTTTCAACAACATCTAGATTGTGGCACTAATATACCATCAATTAGAAGGATCTTTGGCCATGGAATACAATCACATTTTAAAAAATGAAGGATGAAGTAAGCTGGTGACCCAGGAGCACCCAAGCAAGATAAGTAAAATCCTCAGTCCTTGAAAGATCATGTACAATACAGGTATTGATGTAAATACCCCATTCTAGGTTAGGTATTAGGAAAGCCAGGCTAATTCTCAAGCTAATAGGACCTTGGGTCAGGGGGACCCAATTTTCCCCCCAAACTGATTTCCTATCTTCCCCAATTTCCAGCCCCCAGAGTGCGGCAAAAATTTAGATTATATAAGACAGATACTGGCAAATGTAGGGAAGAAGAAACAGTATTTTCCCAACTCAAACTATATATTCCAGATATTTGTTGTCAGTTCATGAAAACACTAGACTGCCAAAGCATCAAAATTATCAACATTTACTTATTTCAGATAATAAAACCTTTTCCCAGAGTTCTTCTAAATCTTGTAATATTTAAAGACTTTTGTGTAGCCATTAATAAGTCAAATATTCCCAAAAGTTCCCTGGGAAAATGATTTAATTTGGGGGCACTTAACGTGTTCAGTTTAAAGAGTAGAAATAGGAACGATATGTTATTTTTAAGGCAAAATTTTACTAATTCAGTCGATCATTGCAAAGTGAGTTAAAATGACAACATTGTAAACCAATTATACTTCAATTTAAAAAAAGAGTTAAAATGAAATACAAGGCAATCAACATTGTTTTTCTAGACCACTAAAGAGCATTTTGCTCCCTAAATAACATAAAGAAAAATAAAATAACAATGAAGTATATATATTTTAAGCTATGTACTACTAAGGATATAGTATTTGGATAACTTATTCTGCACGAAATTGTGCTAAATTGTGTGCTGAGAGCTAACTTTCTACTGTGTATAGTGTCTTTGTGCAAGCCCTACCTACTCACATATTCTGGCACTAATATCGCTCTTACGGCTTCTAAAAGCTCCTTTTGTGTATGTGCCTATGTCATGTCATTTATTTCAGCCTTGGAATCACAGCCCTCAATGGGCCAAAGACCATCCGAGGACCTCTTTTTCTCTCATATAAGAGTCCACTAAAAATAGCATCCTCCCATATCATACCTACTGCATCCTTATTCCAAGGTTTCCAGGATAGACTAGGTTTCTGGTGAGTAATTTAGTCTTGCCTTCCTTAAGAAGTTTCGTCCACACTCAGGACTTCAGTTTCACTGTTTTTACTCAGAGCATTTTGTTCCGAGGCACGTGCAGGTACAATAAACTTTGCAGAGGCACAGATTTGCCTTTCAAAGAGATTACGGTCATCATTAATGTGCCTCTTCCATGAATAAAAGCTGGATGGAGACCAGGAGACCTAGATCTGGTCCTGGACTAGCTATGTTGATTAGAATCAGTGCATTTCCATGACCCTCATTTTCTTCATCTGTAAAAGAAAGGACCAATGTAAGTGATATTTGGATCTCCATCAAGGACAAGCCTCTCTTATACCACATTGTATTCCCAAAGTTGCCTAAATGATGGGAAGTCATCATTTAGACTCATATTTTGTTTCGTATTTTGTTTCAACCAGCTTTGATGCCTATCTTTCCCCTACTATATTGCTAAATGTAGATGGCTCTCTTCAAATTCTTTCAGGCTATTTAAATTTTATAAAAGTTCTCTAAATGGTCATTTCAATATAAAAAAGTAAAACAACGAAAGTGTCTAATCCTCTGTGATTCTCTCTGAGAGTGTAAAAACATTCTTTTGACATATATATGTATCTATGCATATACATGCATATAGATATTTATATATAGACACATATATACAGAGCTGATCAGAAGAATTCCAACATGAAATATGTGGGTGTTTTGTTTTTGTTTTTTGCGGTACGCGGGCCTCTCACTGTTGTGGCCTCTCCCATTGCGGAGCGCAGGCTCAGCGGCCATGGCTCACGGGCCCAGCCGCCCCGCGGCATGTGAGATCTTCCCGGACCGGGGCACGAACCCGTGTCCCCTGCATAGGCAGGCGGACTCTCAACCACTGCGCCACCAGGGAAGCCCTGGGTTTTTTTTTTAAACTCCCAGTACTATAGAAAATTTAAAGGATATTTGCTTTTTCAGAACTAAAAGGGCCCAAGTACTCTTTCAGAGACCAGACACGGGGTTTAACCCATCAGGTTCATCATGACTGAAAAAGATGGTGAACTCTCCACCTAAAAAACAAACAGGCAGCTGGTAAAAGGCTCCCTGCTCTCAAGAATGCAGTTGGGTTGTCTACACCCTCGGTTTGAGAGCCAAGCATTTCAGTATAGTCTGGCACGACATGTTCTGGGCTATCAGCTCCACCTCCAAATTATAATGTGTCCAGTGTGAGGTAAGTATCACTGTAGCCAATATGAATAAACTGCTTTTGGTAGGTTCTACTTTTATTTCATAGTTGTGTTATACAAAAAAACCATGTTGTTTTAAAGATCTACTGAGTTGACTGGGGTAGGAAAATAGTTAAGATGTTGCTATAAAGAGTTAATTGTGAGTAAATATTTTCCATATTTACAAAAACACTCACATAGAAAACCGATCCCCAGTCAGCTGCAATGTAATATTATGTTTTCTAATAAATAGTAACATATTGAAGGTGTGGCTCAACCAATACCTACCTTCTCTTCTTCAAGAGAAGCTTATTTAATAAGATGATGGGCTATCTAAAATACTGAAATCTCAAATGATCATTAGAGAAGGTGGCATATTATATCAATCTTACTCCTTGGCAAATAGTTAATTTTCTCATTTGTTACTTTGACTAAAAAACAAGCTTTTAAAGACTACCTCATTATAGGTATCTTTACTTTTGTAAAAATGGACAATCTATAAAAAAGATTTTAAACTCCTATAAACTTGTTTTAATCTGTGCATGTGTGTGTATACATGTGTATGTGCGTGTATACAGATACCTATATAAAGCTAATATGTTTAAAAGCATATTGAAGGTTTCCCTGGTGGCGCAGTGGTTGAGAGTCCGCCTGCCGATGCAGTGGGACACGGGTTCGTGCCCTGGTCCGGGAAGATCCCACATGCCGTGGAGCGGCTGGGCCCGTGAGCCATGGCCGCTGAGCCTGCGCTCCGTAACGGGAGAGGCCACAACAGTGAGAGGCCCGCGTACCTAAAAAAAAAAAAAAAAAAAGCATATTGACTATTTAAATAATTATTTAATTTAATTCACATTTATACTTCATGATGTAAGATGATAATACAAACTTTTTATTCCTCCACCTTAGTTGATTAATGTGAACACACCCGTATTTCCAATACAAGGTTTGGTGGTATTGAAAACAAGTATTACAGAGAAATTTTTCCTTTGGGAAAGAAATTGTAATTAACTCCCCGTTGTCATCCCCAAGCATACAAGGATACTACTCGCCTGAAGTATTGCCTCAGTCCACCAATAAGCTTACACAATTATGTGCATTTTTTACAATCTGACCAAACACAGATCAAAGCCCACACATATTAAGGGAACTTTGTTTTTCCTATCATCCTTCATTCCAATGGTTGTGCTATGATTTTTGCCTTGAAACCTTCATAAGAGAGAGAGGATGTCTGAGCTAAAAGAAAAGGCATATTAAGCCATTACAAGCAAAGTGTTTTTTAAAGAAATAGGAAAATATAGTTCTTTTGGGTTTTTTGTTAGAAAATCATCTACATTAATGCACTAATGGTCTACTCACTTGTTTGAATATATAACAATAATATTAAAACGAAAATAACCTGAGTCTCTGACTAACCATGAACCAGAACTTCATGAAATTTCAGGGGCTACGGATATTTATTGTGCTCAGGAAACTTCATTCACAATTAACACTGAGAATAAAAATATCTTTTAATCAAAGAACCATGATACAAACATATTCAGAAATAACTAAAACGTAGCCTTATATTAAAGGAGACTTGCAGAGGGAGCAATTCAGAGGTATTTAACTGAAAGCAATAGAAAAAGTTTTAAATCATTGCATAATCCAGGAATTAGGTCATTCATTCAAGATGAATATACTTTCATTTTAAAGTGATGATTAAGGGGTGGCGTACAAGGTTTATGTAGATTATCAGAGACTGCTCATAAAATTTGAAGGAGTTTGAGGTAAACAGAAATATGTATGCAGAGAAGTTTGGGAGGGAGAAAGGGGCAATCAACGCAAATATTTTACTTTATAGATTCAAAATAGATAAACATCTCCTGTCAGGTCTCCTAGAATCCTAAATGCTCACTTAACATGAGATTAGAACAATTTTCCCCATTTTAGCCCTTATTCTAGAGGAAGCAGATGTTATAGGGCCTCGTGCTCACTTTCCAGTCACCTAGTCAGGGGCTACCCAAAGATGCCTACATCTTCAGCCAGGTGGGATTTCATAAATTACCGCTTGCTAGAGTCACAGGCTCAGCTGACATTGCACACAGCCCTCATCTTCTCTAATTCTATGTTCTTTAATTCTGGCCCCTGGCATTTCTGTTTTCGTGTTTGTATTTATGACTTATCTTTCTTGCTGTAGTTTTTGTTTGTCTATATGTCTGTGTATAAAGACGTTTATCTGTGTGCATGTAAATAGAAAAATGATCACTGCAAAATGAAGAGTACACTTAATTGTGGAATTCATAACCCGTTAACTCAAGGCATCTTGACTATTTTCACTGAAACATTGGTGTGCTGATAACTAACTTTCCTAAAGAAAGAACACTATTCAGGAACTGGCTTCTCAGGAACTCACTTCAGAAGCATTTTACCTCCACTAGTTCCCCCAACTCTTTACTTTTCTCTGCTTATAAAATACTGGTTGTCTTGGCCTCCATGAATAAAAAAACATACATAAGTCCTCTGGGAAAATGTTTGTGTATGCCTTTAGCTAGAGTCCTGTGGAGTTTTTAAAGCTGGAGGGGATCGACTAATTGAATAGCAACGCATCTATATTTTTTTAAAGAAAATCTTTCTAACAGTCCACAAGGATGCTTAGTTTTCTGTTCTAATGCTCATTCAGCTCTCTTCTTCTGTAAATTTCAAAGCCTATATACTTTCTTCGAAAATTACCTTCATAGACGGCTGGTATATTGTAAATTTTGCTCATGTAAGGAAATATTTAAGAAGATACTCAATAAGCCAAATAGTGTGTTATTCAATTATTTCAGCACAGTTTCCATATGAACTCATAAGGTTTGAAGGTAATTACAGACAGATTTTTTTTTTTGAGGACATGATCCAAATATGTGACTCCCTGTCCTAAAAATACAGTTGCAGTCCTAGCCAGATTAAAGTAAATGGAGATGAACTCTGTTTTTGACGGGGAATCGATGTGTAAGTATAACATCACAAATAATTGTAGCTGGGTGATCAGCAGAGTGACCCTCACCAAACTTGTGAGAGGACACTCTCTTTGTGTTAAAATCCCTAACTTTAGCTACTCATTCAGGAAATTATATCTGAAGTGAATTTAAATGCATTCTCATTTGGAGAATTAACTCTCCCTCTAGAGATTATTGGGGGGGGCTCCACATTTTCTCCGTTTATTCCCCAGTTTTGACAACTCGTTTGACCACGCTGATTTACTGGATCACTACTTAAACAGAGACAAAGCTTTCATTTCCCAAAACGTTCAGTCTCCTCAAGGCTCCCCTAATAGTCTAGGAAGTTTTTCCAAGCAATTCCCTGGACATCTCAAGCTTTTTGCCTGAATCGCAAAAGCTTTCAAGGAATCACAACACTTGGCAAAGCAAAGTTGCTTCGACTCCAGGGAGGGGGGGGTGGGGAGAAACCCCGGTGTCCCTCTTTTTCCTCCGCCAACCCTTTTTCTGAAATCTTGACATCCACCGGGTGGAAAAGTAGGTTAATTAGGCAGGAGTCTCTGGCTCGGCCCCCGGCGGCGGTTTTCAGGTGGCTGCGAGCCCCGCCGCCTTCGGAGCGCGGAGTGATGAAAAGTGGAGGGCGGCCGCGCGGGCTCGCCGGCGGCACACAATGGCGCAATTATTTGTCTAAAGTTCCATCCTCCGCCGAGCTCCTTGCATAATTCAAGCGTAATTAGGCCGAAGGTGTTCCCTTTAAAGGCATGACTTTGAGCGGGGAAGAGGGTGTTTATTTACTTTCGGGCTTCGCTTCCAGAGCAGCTTCCGGAGGAGCTGGAAAATGATTACGGGCGGATTGGCACCATCTGCGTGGAGAGTTCAAAAAGTTCTTCCTCTTGCAAATCGAAGCTGTGCAAACTTTCCACTCTCCTGCTCCCCTCTTCACTTGCAACCTGTCACAGACTCACATTCAAGAACCGCTAGCTCTAAAAAAAAAAAAAAAATCCACCGAGGAACTGTGCTCACATGCCCAACAGTCTAAATGCTGGCTCTCACCTTGAATGTTACTCCTCGCAGAGTCAACTACCATATTTCCCGGTGGCAGGACTAGGGCTGAGTCACGCCTTTTGCCCAGCTCTCCTTGTCCCGGGGTCTTAGAACCCCGGAATTTGGTCCTCGAAAGTCGCCATGCGGAGGGAACATTTGAACCAAACTCAAAACCCAAAGAAACTAGCTTTGAGGCCAAGGGGCCTGGTGGGGAGAAGGCTGGAGTGTTTTGCTTGTCTACCTATTTCTGTGATTTTCTTATTTATTTCAAGGTAGTGGAGGTGATGTGGGAAGTTAGGAGTAGCATGAATAAGAAGGTGCTTGTTTTTGGTCTCGGCCAACTAGGGTTAGAGCTCAAAAGGTTTCACTCTGCATCGTGCAAACTTGTAAATACACCCTCTAAAAACATGTGCATATGTCTCCAGCTTAGTATATATCACCCAATTTATAATCCGCTTCCTATTAGATAATGTTGGTCCCTACATGCAATTTTATTATCATCTCTTATATACAATATAGTTCCCAAATGGCAATACACATCTACTATAATATGTATCACCATATATACATATAAATCCTAATATATAACATACACCACGTAATATACATACATATGTCATTTAATGTACTCTTGTAATGTATAAAAAGAAAATGAAAGCATACGTTAATATACATCAAGTAAGGTGGTATGTATCAGGTGAGATAAATATACAATAGATACAGAAATATCTATAGATAATGCGAATATATATATACATAAAAATATTACACCTATGGGCACATGTTAGATGGTGCATATGAGATACTAGGATCGGCTCTGAAGCCGCATTCCGCTCTCTTTCACCAGTTGTTGAAAAGCCTGTGGCCCCCAGAAGTAGGAACCTAGCGCATTGACTTGTCTCTCTTTCTTCCCCACAAATTCAAGCTTGAGAGATACCTATCACTCCCGTGGCAATGGAAGGGAAGTCCTTGATCAAATTAGCAGACTGCACCGGGTCTGAGCCAACAGCTGGTACTTCTATTTCAGAGGAGGCCGAGACAGCGCAGGCCACGGGAAAACTCCCTAGAAGTTCAACTTCTCCTGGCTAGGCTGGGTCAAAGTTCCAACTTGAGGAAATGGTCTTAAATCTGCTCAGGACGATCGTCTGGCACCGAGGCGGGCTTACCTGGTGCGGCCAGGTTATTGTGGCTCTCAGTACTTGGGGTTGGGTGAGGAGGTCCTCCAGACTCGCTTCCCCCTGCGGCTCCTCCCCCCTGCCCCTCAAATCTGGCCCCCTTCGAAACACCTCTCTGGGCCTCCGCAGCAGATTCTGGGGAAGTGCAAAAGGAGAATTAATATGATTCTCCTGTTATTCGACTTCCATTCTCAAGGTTCTTAAGTCTGGCCTTTTCTAGGCTCTATTCTGCTCCAAGAAGAGTTAGATTTTGCCAAACACTCCCGCACCCAGGAATCTTGACCACTCAGAGGGACTTTGAGAACGGAAAATTCGTGAATTTTAAGAGACATTTTGGGACAGAAGTTGGGCGAGAAAAGGACTAGTGCTACGCTAGAAAAAGCCATGCTTGAACCCTCCGGCCCCGGCACAAAAGGTCTCCTGGGATGGGATGGAGGGAACACTTTTCCTTAACCTGCGTCGGGGAGCCTCCCTCCTGCCCTGCAGCTAAGCCATTCGGGCGAGTTTCTGCGCAGTATTGAGAACATATCCTAATGTCTCTAAAAACTTGGTGGAAAGAATTTGATGAATGTGTCTAATTGGTTTAACCCGCCAACTATTCAGGAGAAGAAAAGCTCCATCATTAGCCTTAATTAAGTTTTTTTTTTAAGTCTCTGGCTTTAATGATCATAGAAACCGCAAAGTCCAACACCAGCATCTGTGTCATTTTAATTACCCCGGGTATTTGTTGGGGATGGGGCACCATTACCCAATATTTCCCCACATCCTTTCCAATTCATAGGGGAGCCCCTCAAGCAGGGCAGGCTCGCATCCAACGTAGAGGACAAGCACAGCGTCTGGAGAGTTGAGGCTCAATCGCTTGGCGGGGCTTCCAGTCTTTTCTGCCACGCGCGCCCCCGAGCGCCAGCTATTTGAAGAATCTGGACCACCGCCTGAGGAACGATTTGCCATCGGAGTTGTCCTCGGCAAATGTCTCACCAAACAAACACAAAAACGAAAAACAAAACCCTGCAAGTTGCAAATAAGTGTTCTGAGAAGAGGGCTGCTGGAAAGCTTCTTCACACCTGACCGTACTGGGAGGCTCGCGGTCCCCTTGTCATCTGTCCACAGGACTCTGCACTGACTGACAAGAAAAACGAGCTTACCGCATCCCCTCCCCAGCGGGCCGGGGCCGGAGGCGCGGGCGTTCATTCAAAAGTTTCCTTTTAATTCCTACAGTTTTCCTGGTTAGGGAAACAGGAAGATAGACTTCCTGGAATCGGGTAGTTGGTTTGAGGTCCCACGCCCCCTCCCCAAACAAACCTTTTACACACATAAAAACACACACAAAAAGCAATTAGAGCCAATGTCAGAATGTTTAAAACTCATTCATTCTTCGTGTTAATTAAACTTTGACGATTCAGCTTGGATGGGCTGGGACCTCAAGGCTTCCGTCCGCACACTTGTATCTCAGGAACTTTGTAGCTTCTTCTCAGAACTCTGGCCTTCACTTCACCCTCTACTATTCTCTCGGTCGTCTAAGAAAAAAAAAGCTGAAAACAATACAAATTCTTGAGCACTGTTGGAGCCGTAGCAGGAGCTTGAGTGCTTGAAGTATTTGACTCTCTAGAGTCAAAGGTTTTTATTCAGTCAGGTGCTAGAGGATTTTTCAGCAGCAACACCCTGACAGCGTTTTAAATTTTTGGTACCCTTTTGCCTCCAACTTCCTAAGCCAGATGAATGGTCTTATTCTCCAATGTCCGGGAGACCGTTGTTATTCAAAATGGAATTTAATATTTTTTTTCTCGAAATGGAGAAAAGGGATCATGAGGGAATTAGCGCCAAACACCAAGAGAAGCACAGCCAACACTTTTTTTTTTTTTTCCCCCAGAGCAAGGAGGTAAGTGGCTGACTCTTTGGCAAGTGTCGTTAGCCACAGCTCTGGACTTGTGCATCGCTCTGGTTCAGGCGGCTCACGTTTGACTTTCTGAGGATCTGAAACACTTTGTTGACTTTGGGTTCAGTGAGGGCCCGAAAGGCTGGCCCCAGACGGCTGGACAGGCCTTGGACTTGGCCGCTTAAAACGTAATTCCAAGAAGTGTGTCCCACAGATCCCTCTTGAGTGGGAGCCACAGAGTCCGAAGAACGTGTTTGGGTGGCGATGGGTCTGGAAGCTATAAGAGGCGTCATCTCAGGAGGCACTCCTGTACTTCCATCAAGTTCTAGCTGCTCGGCAAATTTCCCCTCAGCCTGCAACCCCTCTTGCTCTGGGCTCTAGGAGGGAGTAGTCATTTCACCCTAGCAAGCTCCTCCTGTTGCCCTGGGAGAGTTTGAACCGGACAACACCAGTTTAAAACTCTGGATCCTGTGCTCCCTTTACCCCTCCCCAGTGCTTCCAGCACCCTCCCCACCCTTGCTGGGTGGGGGGAGAGCAGGTGTTATGGGGAGAGGGTGTTGTAATTTTGATTTTCATCCTTAGCAGAAATTCAGGCCTGCAAAGTGCCACCCAGGCGGCTGAACCCTTGGGGCATTTCTGTCACGTCCCCTGAGTGAGCCCAAGACCCAAGACCAACCGTCTTACCCCACAGTTCAGGGAATGGTACTACCCTGGTCCCTTCCACCTCCCCACCCCCGCCCCCGCTTTCTGTCTTCCGACACATACACCAACTTATCCAAGACAGACAACTCAGGATAAACAAAGATCCCCTGTTTAACAAGATAGTTCTTGCTTTCAGGTTTATTGGGATTTCCAACCTTCTATTCCTTTGTTCTGTAATAATGTACTTCTCACCCCCATTCTTGGGAAGGGAGGGGGTCTTTTTGCCTTCACCCACCCCCACCCCATTCTTCCCCAGGTTCTGGATTTTTTGCACCCGTGCTCAGTTACTTAAGGAGCAAAAATGTCCAGAGAGGCTGGACTGCTGAAGGAGAGACAGAAGACAAGCCCTGGCGGCCTAGGGGGAGATGGGAGGTGATGTGTGCAGCCCGCTCTGGTCTGTTTTTTGTGCACAGAGTTGGCGCCGGGGCAGCGAAGGAGTCTCCAGCCCTGGCCAGACAATGCGCGGCTGGACAGCTGCGGTCGCTACAAAGGAGCCCCTCGGCCGCGGCACTGTTTACTTAGTGTCGGGCCTGACCCCGGGGCCGCTGGCAGCCGGTACAGATGCTGATCCCACCCGGGGAACCGGCTTTCTCCGCTCCGTGGTCCGCTCCGGCCCTCGCGTGTTTGCAAACAGCTTAATTGACTTCTCTAATATTCGTCTGTTGGCGTTGGCTTTGGAGAAATTGAAGGGGGCACTCGCGGGGCAAAGGCGCGCGGCCTCTGGAGGCTTAGCTCCCCATACACACGTCCAGGCCGTCTGGCTGATTATCTTCGCTTCTTTCCGGAGGAAGCGGAGGGTCTCCAGCTTTTGAAAATTTATTGTTTTAATGTCCCAGCCACAAGGTCCTGAAGAAGGACAGCAAGCCCTCAAGCAGCTCCGCGGATGGGAGCAGCCCTTGTCAGAGACCGCGCGCGCGCGCACACACACACACACACACCCACACGCGCACACACACACACACACGCACACACCCAGCGCAGGCCAGGCCAGAGAATTCTCTTTGTGCACGTGAACAAGACATTCATCTAGGACTGCTGCTGGTCTATTCCTTTCCATGCTCTTCTACTGATACACCCTGGAATCCCCAGCCCTGACTTTGCAACTTGCCTTAGATTTAAAAAGGAAAAGTGGAAGTCAGCTAGTCTTTCTTGCCAAGAGTATCCGAAAAACATTTAGAATTTGTTTCTTAGATGTGCAAATTAAGGGGCTATAAGGAAGGAGGTACCTCACTGAACTGCCCCTCTGAAAGTCTTCCCCTTTGGCCAGCCTCTCTCTTGGAAGAGCTGCCGGGAACCCACAACTGCAAAGACAACTAGTGGGGCTGCCCTAAAATCCCCAGACCCAGGGTGTTCTATACCCCACCGCAGTCCACATATAGGTCTAAAGCTCCTGCTGTCTCCTCTGCACCCCAGAACTGCATACCACGACCTTGATTGTCCTGAGCTTAATTTGGTGAGGCAAGAAGCCAGCCTGACACAACTCCCCTTCCCCCTAATTTCAGCAGATCTCATTTTTCCTAAGTGCCCCTGTAGGACTGAGGGTGAGTGAGGGTGGATTTTTGCCAGGAGCTCCTTCTGCGAGGGGGGCCAGGAGGACGCCTCCTCTGACACCCACTCTGGAAGATGGTTGGAAACCAGGCTGGGGCAGGGGAAGCAGAGTTCCTGGTTCTCTCACTCCTCCTTTTATTCCCCTTCAAGACCGTGTTCTCAATGACGGTCTAGCTCAGATATGACGAGGCTAGTTCCTCCCTTGAAATGGAAACAGAGGACTAAATAAAGAAGAAAAAAGTACTTTGTAGTCTGCATCGTCTATCTTTAATTCAGAGACGCATCTATACTCCAGGGAGCTCTGCCTTTGATCTCTTTGATTTTTTTTTACACCAGATCTGTTATGGACTAAAATTCTTAGGTTTTCCATAGAAACATCTCCATTCCTTCGGGATATTGATGTTTTCTTCTTCCTGGGGGTTATGATATGGTAAATCAGATTCAAAAAAGAAGGGACAATGCCAGCATTCATTGGCCTGGGGGGGGTTCTCTTGGCCTTCCCCCTCCCTCCCTCTCTCTCATATTCTCTCTTCTCTTCCGCTCCCTCATTCATTCGTATTCTCTCCATGTCTCTCTCTCTCTCTCTCTCCCTCTGTCTCTCACTCTCTTCCCCCCCATCCCCCCTTCCCCTCGTCCTCTCTTTCTTCCTTTCCTCCTCCTTTCTTTCTCTGCTTCATTTTCGCCCCGTTGTTCACGGGGAACTGAAATAGGGTTGTGATTCTGGTCTCTTCAAGCCCTTTCAAGCGCCTTCAACTTTGGCGGCGGCAGCAGCAGGTTGCGTTGCCATGGTGACTCTACTGTATGGTGGTGGCGGCAGCCGCCGCAGCTCGGATCTCCCGAACAATGCCGCGCCAAGCGCAGGTTTCTCGCCCTTTTACGTGCACTTTTCCCTTCTAATGGGGCTAGTGGCCTCAAATGGGCGCTGCATCTTGACACGACAACAATCCCTACCCCCTCTCTTTTTCCCCCTCCCCTGCTTTTCCTTCCTCCCTCCACGTCTTTGATCTATTAAAAATCAAAAGAACAAAGTCACAGAGGAAAGTTGGGTTTTGTTGTGGCTGCCACTGCACAAAATGGGGCTCTTCAAACAGAGTGTGGTGGAACCGAGGTCTGACAATACTGATCCAGGATTGGTTGTAACTACAGGTCAAACTGGACAGCTCTATACACGAGGACGCAAATTATAACCAGGCCAGCCAAGGGGCAGCCAGACTTTCCGTCTCAAACTGGCTGTAGCTAGGAGCTTCTGGTGGCCAGAGATGCATCCTGTCAGGCTCCAAGTGCAACATGGGTGAGATCAGGGTTCTGAAGAGACCCCCAGGTGAGGAGCCACAAGGACCCAAAGCTAGAATATAAACTCAATCCTAAAGCATCTTAAAAAGCCCCTGCGTGGCAGTGGACTCTGCCCAGATCTGGACACTCTTCAGCTTCCTCCACAGTGCTTGGCACACAGCAGCTGATCCATAAATAATCACTGGTTGTCCTGCTCCTGGTGCACTGTCAAACCCTCCGCTAGGGGGCAGAAGAGGGGTTTACCCAGCCGGGAGGGAATGGTTAGACACCAGAAGTCAAGAAACAATCAACAGCCATACTTTGTCATAAAGGATGATTAGAGAGTTGGGGGAAATGCCAAACCATCTGTAAATGGACACTAAATTCAGCGAGGTTTTTTTCCCAACGTGACAGTAACAATATTATTATAATGGTCAGATGTCATTTACCACAATATATTTCTGGAGAGACATCTCTGAGCCAAAACATACCTGGGCCATTTTCCCCATACCAAGACCACTGTAAGAACCTCAACCTTGAGATACTTGAAGCATTTCTTTAGATAATACTTTCATCACTCACGACTTAAATATAGTAGCAATATTAATTGAACTGGTTACATCTGTGTCTAATATGCAAACAACATGTTTATAGATTGATTTTGTCCCAATGAATATTCTATTTATATAGAAGAAAACACAAATAGGTTTGTATTACATTCATCTCAATTTAAAGTTAATAAGTGAACTTTATATACTTCAAAATTTTACTCAGTTTGGATTAAATATTAAGTATCCAATTCCTTTGGCAACCTCTGGCTTTCTATATTTAAAAGCTCCAATTTAAAATAAAGTTGGGGGCTTCCCTGGTGGCACAGTGGTTAAGAATCCGTCTGCCAAAGCAGGCGACACGGGTTTGCGCCCTGGTCCGGGAAGATCCCACATGCCGCGGAGCAACTAAGCCCGAGCGCCACAGCTACTGAGCCTGCACTCTAGAGCCCGCGAGCCACAACTACTGAGCACACGCGCCACAACTACTGAAGCCCGCGTGCCTAGAGCCTGTGCTCTGCAACAGGAGAAGCCACCGCAATGAGAAGCCCGCGCACCGCAATGAAGAGTAGCCCCCGCTCGCTGCAACTAGAGAAAGCCCGAGCGCAGCAACAAAGGCCCAACGCAGCCAAAAATAAATAAATAAATTTATTTTAAAATAAAATAAAATTGGGTAAAGCTCCAATTTTCAGTAAAATAGAGAATAATATACAGAGATCTCATAGTGGGAGAAAGGAAAGCAAGACCAACTTGAAATCTTTAAAAATCTGAATGATTGGATTGTTTTGGTAGTTGATGTCTAACAGCATTTCTCAAGGAGCTGGTATGCTGCTGATCTCTTGAAACATTTTAGTAATGTCTGTAATGTTTTGGGCTAGAATACAACTAAGAAAATGTGCCAGCAAAGGGACATTTGACAAGATGAACTTTTTTTTTCAAACCAGGAAAAAAAGCTATGCATTAGCAAAATTCCAGTCATTTTTAATAACAGGATTATAAGAGAAACATGTTAGTACAATTAGGTTTTTCCTAATGCATATTGGAACAGTATAGTTATTTGTAACATGAGGAGATAAGATGGGAAATTTGGGGGTGTTG
This sequence comes from Monodon monoceros, assembly GCF_005190385.1. Taxonomy (NCBI): domain Eukaryota; kingdom Metazoa; phylum Chordata; class Mammalia; order Artiodactyla; family Monodontidae; genus Monodon; species Monodon monoceros. The sequence goes on along the minus strand of NW_021703767.1, from coordinate 116,079,884 downwards.
AAGTGTTGCTAAGGATTTGTGAACTCAGAAAGGGCTGTACAAACTCTAGTCAAGATCACAGAACTCTAATCCCTAGACCAGATCCATAGTCTCCAAAGGCAGACTAGAAATTTCTGCCTTGGTCACTAAACCTAGAGAAAATGAAATTGAAAACAGTTGGCCAAATCAGCTGGGAGCAAATGTACAGAGATATTCTTGACCCAAGTGACCAGGATTGGGGATTTATATTGTCAAGTAAACCCAAATCTAAAATAAACTATTGCCTAGCATCATAACCGCTTATGGTATGTATTCTCTAACTGGTTAAGCATATCATATAGACACACACATATCCACACTAAGAAAGTTGAATTTGAGGGATTTTCTTTTTTTTTATGTTTTTCCTCCTTTATACACATACATTTGCAGTTCCAAATAAATTAAGATAACCATTCCCTAGAACATGAACTGGCTAAAAGTTTCTGGGCCACATTCCAGCCTTCAAGAAGGACCGAAGGGAGAGGTCTATGATGCTTCTTCACAAGCAGATGGTGAAGGACCAGGAAGTAACCATGGTAACCACTACCGAGGCTAGAGAAGGTAATTCTGTAGGGCCCAAGTCCTCCTATCCATTTAGAATGAAGCTTAACCACAAAGGTAGTCAGCAAACCCTCTAACACACATACACACCCCAAGGCTCACAAACAGTAAAGCTACCCAGAGTGACTAGCATTTCAGTGACCCAAGACCCAATTCCCCCCAGTTCTAAGCACCATTAGCCTCATGAAAAATGTACACTGAGAGCTTAGGAAAAAGACGTGTCCTGGACACAACCTTTTTTTCTTTTTCCCCTTCCTCTCATGGAAGAAGTCCTAACCATGAAGATGATTTGGTCATTTTCTGAGAAACTAAACCTTCATCAGAATGAATTCACACTTCCAAAGTATCTTCTGGCTTGGGCAAAGTTTAGGGCACTATTCCCATCTAGACAGCACCATTCTGCTCTTGAATGTCTATGTTCTTTGGACCTCCCTCTGTCTTCTAACTGTACAACAGGCTTCCCTTCATACTGCTGAGACATTAAATTTCCTCAAAATGTGCTTCCAGAGCAGCAGCCTCAGCACACCTGGGAACTCATTAGAAATGCAAATTCTCTGGTTCTATCTCAGGTCTACTGAATCAGAAGTTCTGGGGGTGGGGCCCAGCAATCTCTGGTTGTTTTATTTTGGTTTTTTTGTTTGTTTTTAACAGACTGAGTGATTCTGAAGCTTGATCGAGTTGAAGAACCATCAGTTTAAAGGACCCTATCTCCCACCCTGATGATGGAAAGCTTACACTTTTGAGTCTGTGTCTCTGAATTCGGGAGACAAATCTGGAAGGAGAGTCCAGGAAAAGCTCCCTGAAGCTGAAAACTGAGAGCAGAGAAGCCAAATCAGAGGATTGGCTTCCAGCTGCTCCTCATGGGTGAAAACGGAGGCAGCCATGTCCTCTTCTCCAAAGACAAGTCCAGAACGGGACAGGGGAGATACTAACCTCTGGTGTGGAGGGAGGAGGGATTGGAGGGCAAGAGGCTGGAAGTTAGCTTCTCCAAAACAGAGAGAGGGGTGCTCAAATACCTCAAAAACTGCGAAAAGCAGTTTGAGGGGCTGGCTTGTGTACCTGAGTGAGAGTAGGAGTCTGAGTATGGGGTACGCGTGAGTGGTGTGGGAGATGCGAATCAAGCGGGTACACGAAGTGGGAGCAATGCCAGGAGGCATGTGAGGAGTGTGGAGGATGAGGTGTGAAGGCAGGAGAGCGGAGTGACCGATGTAAAAGGATCAGGGAGGTGCAGAGGTCAGAGGGTAAGGGGAGTCTGGGGGGTTGTGAGAGGGTGTGTAGGAGTATGACGGGGTATGGCGCGAAGGGGGGTGAGGTGGTGAAGAATATGAGACAGGTGAGAGGAGTAAGGAGAGTGCAGGACATATGCGGAGCTTGTGGGTTTGCGTGGAAGGGGGTGAGAGGAAGAAAAAAGTCAAAGGGCTGGGGGGGGCACTGGGGAGAGCTGGGAAGGAGCGTGAGAAGGAGAGGGTATGTGAAGGACTGAGGCGGTAGGAAAGGGTGAGAGGGTGTGAGGTGTCGGAGAAGCTGAGTGGGGAGGTTGGAGCCGGCCGGGGTGCAGGGTTGGTCTCGCGGGCTGCTGCGGGGGGCGGGGAATGCAAATGAACAGGGATCCGAAAAGCGTGAGCGACCGCGTCGGGAGCCAGGAGAACCTTACTCCCGGCCCCTCGCTCCCCCACCAGCCGGCACTGAGATAAATCCGAGAGGGAGCCCCACCTCTCCGCACGCTCGCTGTACCCACCTCGCTCGCTCCCTGGGGGGATGTGCGTCTGAGAGTAACTGATTAACGCAGGCGCTCGGCTGAGCGCTGCTGGCAAATCAAGGGAACTCCTGAAATGTCAGGTGGGAACGTGGTTCCCAGACCGTGCAGGTGTGGGCGCTTGCCCGGGGCCCGGGGCTTGGGCCCCTGCGCGCCCCTCTGATGATTTTACCGCTCCCTCCTCCTTAACTCTGAATTCACAACTTTAACAAAAAAAAAAAAGAAAGAAAGAGAGAGAGAGAGGATTAAAATGGGGGCCCAGGCTGCTCGACGTCCGGGATTTTCCACGACTGTCCATAGGAACAATCTCTGCTTATCCAGGTCTTAAATCTCACTTCTTGGGCGAAGCTTGGTGTGGCCCCTTCCAAATGCCCTCTGGCACCCAAGCCCGGCTCAGGATTGCCCCAGCCTCGCTGTTCTCTTTGCCAGGACTAGGTTATTAGGGCCTGATGTCGGATGCAATAGGCGTTGGAAATAGGAGCACAATTTATTTGGTCAGAGATTGTGTATCAAGATGGAGGTGAGAAGGACTCTCTTTTTCTGTACCAAGAAAACCTAGACTTGTCACCAACCAGGTGGTCTCTGAACCCCGACTTTAACACAGGCTGACTATTCACATGCACAAACACAATGCCTGGAGGTGGCATATTTGGGCTATTTCAACTCAAGTTCGGTCGTTAATAGTAAAATTCACATGCCTCCAAACCATCTGTAAGATTTCACGCGCTGGGTAGAATGGAATTTAATAGCAAGTAATTTTTGAGGATTATTAAGACAATATAAACCATCTCTGCACGTATTAGTGGAAAAGAATGATCTCTGAGGGGATAGAATGGGAGGAAAGTCTGGGGTGCTACCTCCAGCGCCTGAAACCTAACTTTTCTTTTTCACTTTAATCTCACTGCATAGTAAAATAAAAACTTTCACAGATTCTGGCAGATGTCATTTTATAGTTGTCAGTAAGAATATTATTAACAGAAGTCAATGAATACTATAGAACCATCTAAAAGATGTTACAGTTTTAGTGTCAGCCAAATGCAATCATTTTACCTTTAATGAATGTGAATTTCATATGCAAATAAATTTTCAGCAGAGATTTTCTGAACTACTCAACTCAGAAGAATAAACCAGTTAACCTTAATTTCTCAAATATAGTTATAAACTAATTTTACATCTTTTTTTTGCTCTAAGGAAAATAACATTACTATAAAAGCTCTATTATTTTCAGAAATGATAAAAAATTTTCCTCCTTCTCCATTAAAGTTGTGTTATTCACTTGAATAAGAATGGTTTTGGCAATTATGCTGTGTCTTCATTTGTATCAATAAATTACTATATGTTGTCTTGAACACTGCCAGATAAAACCACCTACAGATTTCACAGTGTAAATATTTAATGGTATTTTAGCTTTGGCCAGAAATGCACACTTTCTAGATGTTGTCCAGCAATAGATCGAATTGATCATCTCTCTTCAATTTGATTCATTATACTTGAATAACTAAATGAACACATAGACTAAATAATTTTTGATAACTAGAATATATGTGAAATATATTTTATATAACAGATATTTTTTCTAACTAGATGTGTTAGATGTTATCTATTTAAAACTAAGCAAACTGGAAATTTCTTGAATTCCTAAACTGATTTTTACAACAACTAGACTTGAACCTAAGTCTTTTATATTCATTATCATGGGTTGTGGATTCTAGGTCCCAATTCACCCATGAGCCTGAACAAACTTCATCTACAACATGTACACTTCTAAGTACAACTATAGGATGGCTGGAAACATATTGCTGGAGGCTAGAAACATGTTACTGCCTTGCTTCCTCCATGTCATTGTAGAATATCTCAAAAGACAGAGCCCTAAAATGTGCATTTCTATATCTTTAATTTCTGAATTCTCTAAAAGATTGGGGAATGGGTGAGAAGGGCAGGGAGAGAAAAGAGAATACCTAGAGTCGTTTTACTTTTAAATGAAACAATTTTTTTTAAATCGTTAAAATGATTATAAGTTTAAGTAAACAAGTATATATCCTCTGAGGACTTAAGTATGATTTCTATGTGTATCCAATTTCCTACATTTCTAAGCCTAAAGTCAAAATACACATTCACATTCTTTTCTGTGAAACTTACACAACTGTTTTGAAATGGCTCAGACCCACCACATTATTAATTAAATAATAAGGATAAACTAACAAATCTACCTATTCATGAAAAAATTCTTAAGGGGAAATTATTCAAAAATAGAGGTAGTCTCCTTCATTTTCTTCTATATCACTTATGTCTACTATTCTTTTAAGCCTCTCCTGATTCCAATTCTCTGCAAGGTGCTTGTTCTCAAATATATCTTTTTCTTTTGCATTCTGGGCTTGTTTATACCTTTCTGCTACTTTTGTGCTACACCAAAATTCTATGTGGAACAAAGCTTTTGTTAAGCAAACTTCCCCCTGCTCTGACCCACAGCCTACCAGGGAGAGAAAGTAAATTCTGCCCAGAGACCATGAGAAGGGGCTTCCAAGGAGAACTGGTGACCCACCCTCCTCTCTACCTGCAGACGGTTAAAAGAAACCTGAAAGAGACCTGGCCAATGTTTGGAGAAATCATAGAGGCTCTCAGACATTCAAATCTTCATACCCGGATCGTGGCATGAGTTGGTGCTGCCCTGGTCAACTCCATCCTTTTGGAACAAAGTAACACTCCTCTCACCCAAAGGAATGACACTCCTTAAAGAGAGTACTGCAAATGACCCTGTTCTTTTTAATTTGTCCTCTGCGTTTCTGCAGCTCTATCTGCCCCAGAAATTAAGCCATGGAAATTGGTGAGGTTTTGCCACCTTGATGGTAAAGAAAGGAATGTGGAAAATTCTGAACCCAGCTAGAAAACACAGCCAAGGGAAGTTCATTTTTTCCTCTATGTCAAAGTTCAGAGAAAGGCAGCCCAGTCCTCTAAATCATTTCTGATCTACAATGCGGGGCTTAAAAAGAGGGTTTAAACCAATTTTAGACTTTTACAAGATGTTTTTCTCCACCTGCTAAAGTATTTAGTTTTATTGGAGGAAGTATTCAGAACCATAAAGCTCAGGAATTGGGAAAACTTCCCCAGTCCCACAGGGTTCCCAGGGGCCCCAAGAGCTTCTGGACTCTCATGGCTCCTCCAGGAACAATAAATCCTCCAGGATCTTCGGGTTCATTTCCCAAACCTCCCCATTACCAACTGTCTTGAGCATTAGTCCCTCAGTTCTCCCCACTGTTCCTCTCCCTCCATCTACTCCCCATCCTTGTGGAAAAGTCATTTGTAAGACAACTACAGTCTTGTGCCATGGATGTGATCAAACTAGAATCCGTTGATTCCCCCAAATATAAACTTTCCTCCACTACCAATTTTGTTTCCTGATTATCTTATCGACCTTTTTGAAGGAAAAAAAAAAAAAAAGACCAGAGAGAGATGTGTATCCCACACCCAAATTGTCTTCTATTTAACCAGCAACTAGCAATCATCCGACATTAATTTATACGGTTTGTACAAATACCTAAGCTATTTAAAAGGCTGCTCTGGGTCGTGTGTGGCAGGGAACATCTATCTGGTGAATAGGCAGTGTCACACGGTAGCATGCTCCCTTGTCAAGGCCGATTGTGTTTTAGGCAAACATTTGTGCAAACATAAAGGCAAAGGTCAAGGACTGTTCAGTCCCAGTATGTGCTAATTCACCTAGCGAACCAATGGGGCAAAAGTTGCATTTTATATGCTCGCCCCGCCAGACCCAAGCGCAGGAGTCGCGCCTGCTAATGAAAAAATCGCCTCCGCTCCGCGATCAGCTAGCTCTCTTGTCAACTTCTCTCTGGCTGTCTAAGTCAATTTCTCTGGGCTTCCTCGGCAATAACTGGCAAAGACGTGTTTGCCAACATGTGGATCACCTCTGCCCAACCTTTGGCGCAGCACGTGTTTATTCCACTTTCCTGAGTAGGGGTGACCTAAAAATAATAAATAAAATCTGGCTCACGGCAGATGCTTGCAAGTCGCTGTTTAGTGCTTGAATGAACGACCACTCTGTCCGGGTGCCTAAATATCGGTGTCATGAAATATACAGCAGACCAATAATATTATTCAAACCACAAAACCGAATCCCAGAGCCGCGGGTTCGTGACAGGAAAGTGCATAAAACTACGCATTTGCAACACATGTTTGTGGAAAAGGGCGCGCGCGCGCTGGGAGCCGCCTTTCCAGTTTCTTTGGGGCCACTTTCAAACAGTTCAGCGAACACGGGGCATCGCTTTCCGGTGAGATATGCCTCTCACTAATACATGTCTACGCCAACTCCCACAGATCATTCCTAGTTATTTTTCCAACCCCTGGAAAAAAAAAATACAAACGATTTCGAGTGGATGTCAGCTTGAGCAACTCGGAAGTGGAATACTTTTAGGGTTAAACAAACGCGCGCGCGCTCCAACCCTAGGGTTTACTTTGCATCAATAATCATCTGGCGAGAACCAATGGCTGAGTTTTTCCAAACCGTCCATTTAAGGGAAGAGTTTTTTCCGCTGATCAACCCGAGGGTCGCAGCTGTGCGCGTCCACAGGCAAAGAGTTTACACGTGCAAAATTCATTCCTGCGAGGCGGGCCCCTGGCTCAACAGCGGAGCGGAGCGGCGCGGCTCTCGCCCGGGGCTAGAGGCCAGGACTTGTTGCCTCTGCCGCCGGAGAGGCTCTCCAAACCCCGGCACTCAGGGCTCCAGGGCTTCTGGGACCGTGATGACAGGGCTCGAGAAGAAAACGCCTCCCTGTAAAACACCCGCAAAACCAGAGCAAAGTCGCGGGAGGCAATCAACCCAGGAGGGAGCCTGGAGTTAGTTTATCTTCCCTAAAACCAACAGGAAAACTCTCCCCGAAGTGCATTTTTACTGCGTTCCAAAACCAAAGAGAAAACAGGAAAAAAAAAAAAAAAGTAACTTACCCCGACCTGCCACAATACTACATTCTGAGCGTCCTTTTAACACTTTGATTCTTCCTTTAGTGCTGCAGCCTTTTCTTTCCTCTTGCCAGAAACCAACTTTCAAACTAGCTGCAATGTAAAAATAAAAATAAAAATAAACAAAACTAAATAAAACCAGCTTTTACCCTTCTCACATCTTGCCAGCTAGAATCTGCCTCAAATACTTCTTCATTCTTTCTTTACCAAAATTTCCTAAACACCACCTGGGCAGCTTCATAAGGCTTAAAGTTTGTGTGGTTTGTGTGCGCAAATGTGCTAGTGTGTGTGAGTGTGTGTGTGTGTGTGTGCGCGCGCGCGCGGGGGTGAGAGTTAGTTGCTTTTAAAAGACGTCGTTGTCATTCAGAGTAATAAAAGTGTGGCCCCCATCTTTGGGTGTGAATTCTTACATGCACCTCTCATTCCAGTTAACTTTTTTCGAGCTGAGAAAAGCTGCTAGCTTACTTTCGGGAGACTTTGCTCGTTATTCATCTGTTTAGTCGCCTCAGAGGCACAAAAGCGGATCCGCGGCGTTATGAAAAATGGCCTGGGCGCGGAGAATGTCACAGTGGTCGGCGTATTATTTTAGCCTTCTTAAAAAAAACTCAGGGAAAGTTTGCTTTTGATGAATTCAATAAAAGCGAAACTGCAACGGAAGAGATTTTCAGCTAAAATCATACAGCATGGGGCAGAGCTTAAAACAGCCAGATGGCCAAAGGTAGAGAGACCCTCTCGGTTTCAAAACCCAGATCTGGAATTCTGCCGGCTGGACTTCTTAGTTTATTTAATCCCGCGTGTATCTTTATTTTTTTTTTCAATTGATTTCCCCCGCTCTTTTTTCCACCTCTCTTTTGGTTCCCCACCCCAGAGCTGCTGGTGAGACCCTGTCTTGGGATTTGCAGAAGTCACTTTGCAATTTCCCCTTTGATAATAGAGTTAAACTTTCCAGCGCGCGCAGTCTAGAGAGAAGCTAACTTGGAAGGCGGTAGGCCTGCTTGTTGTGGCCCATCATCAGGTTCTTGATTCAAATGCCGCGGCCTTTGACAGCTAAGGCCTTTGAATATAAGGACAAATATTCATCCCACCCCGCCTGACCACCCCTCACCCCGCACGCCGCAATCGTGGAATATCAGAAGAGTTTGGCTCATTCCTCAGCTTTGTGCCCTCATGGATCCCTCCCTTGCGATCCCAACCCACATGGAGTTAGTTAGAGTCCCAGCAGATTTCTTAAAGATTCCCTAAAATATCCTTGGGCGTCAAAGAGGAACAGACTGGAGTGGCCACAGTGGCTCCTTCCCGACTTGGAATGGGACTTGTGAAATTAATATACATCCTATATGAACCTTGTTCTTGAAGTCAGACGTTGGCTAAGCAGAGAAATGGGGTGGGGGCAGTAAAAACGGATGATAGGACTTAACACCTGGGGCTCTTCCTGTCGAGATGGGAGGTGGGGTCGGAAGGCACCCAGGACCCCATCCCTCAGAGTCAGCCCTGACAGGATTTAGTTTGGTTTGCAGGTTAGGCCACCACCTCCGGGAAGGCCTCCGGATGGACTCTGTCCTAGAATCACTGCAACTCTCTAGGCTGAGGAACTGGCTGTGAAGGGGCAGGTTTTCAGAAGGATTTAGCGAGTTGGGCCTGGCCCATCCTAGTCTAAATCCAAAAGACAACGCCTCAAATTGCAGGGGGTTTGGGGCATGGGTGGGAAAGAGGACACAGAGGTCAGGGAGAGCAAGGATTAGTACTGGAGACTTGACTTCAGCGATCCTGCGGGGGCGGAGAAGGGGGAGGCACTATCTGAACTGCCCCAGCCTCCCCAAAGCCGAAGGGGAGAAGCAGCTCAGGCAAGGAGAACAGTGGGTCCTTTGGGGGCTCGCTGATCCTATTATCTGCTGTGCCACTTCCTAGCTGAGGGATCCTAATTAACGTCCCAGCCCTCTGTTTCCTCATCTCTAAAATGGGCATAAAAGTACAATCTGTTTCAAATGAGGGTTTTGGTTCGTTCATTTTATATGGGACTGTGAATGCAAAGCGCTTAGAGAAAGAGCACAATAAACATTTACTAGCGTGTTGTCAGTGTTACTTCCGCTGTTGTTTTTATTATAGGCTGACATAGGCATTGCGGTGACAACACCTCGAAGCATAGCCTCCAAACAAGCGGGTCTCCGGACCCAAGTTCTCACTCTCTAGGCTCTAGAGATCCAGACTCAGGCCCCTGGAACCCTACAGAAATCTCGACAGTCCTGGGATCGGACCAGCTCTCCCCACCTGAGTTGATCTAGCCCCAGTGGGTGCCTGGTTGTCTCCCTCCTTTCCTTGCGCAGAGCCGCAGAACCCCAGGTATCTCCGGGAAGGCCTGAAGCATTCCCAACCCTGGTCTCTCAACAGTGCCCGCACTCTAGAAAAAGCTTCCAGCTTTTCCAGAACTGGGTTGGAAAAGGCCTTTTGGAAAAGACAAGGCGCTCACTTTTCTTTTGGAAGCGAAGGGAATCAGCTGGGGAAGGAGAACGGCAGAAAGACTCGGGGGTGACTGAGAGGGTCAGGCCAGTGCGCCCTGCTCACTCCAAGTTCACACCTCGGAGCTTCCCGCTCAAGTATTTTTCGCAGAGGATGCTGGGAGGAAACCTCTGCTTTCTCCCCAGCAGACCTAAGGGGCGGAGGGGGTGGAGAGGTGCGGTCGGCCCCAGAATGGAAGCTGAAGCCCCCAACTGCTCTAGGACCCTGCAGGAAAGAGGCACAGCAGCAGGTCGGAATCCAAAGCACAACTCGGAAATACACTGTTATAATCAATGTCCCCATCTTGTGGGACAATCGAGCTAAAAATCCACAAGACATGAGGCTGGCTCACATCAACCAGCGTTATGGGGCACGTAGATGGCAAGCCCTTTTACCTCCGCTTGGAGTTCCCCACTCATTCGTGATGTTTGAAGTGCACAAAGGTGATGCCTGGTCTCCACCTGGTCTGAAGAGGCAAGGAGAACTAGAGTTCCGTCAGTGCTTTGCCTACTTTGGGCATCTTGCACCTCAGACCCAAATTAGAGCACTGCCTAGCATTCAAGTTAAAAGTGGTGCAGGTCCTCAGGAGAAGGGGTTACTGTAAGTTCAAATCCATCCCAGGGCCTCGGGCTCTCGCTCCTGCGGGGGAAGCTGAGTCAAGAGTCCCTGGTTTAGGGCGCAGGCGCCTCCCTCCTCTTCACTCCCCCGCTGCTGCCAAGGTTCTTTCCCAGGCAGGAGACAGAGTTTCCAGCCGAGCCCCACGTCGAATATTTACACCCTCAAGAATGGCGGTGGGAGAGAGAGGAATTCCAGGACTGAAGTTTGTGCCTAGGTTGCTTGGAAATAGGGGGAAATTTATTGACTTTGTCCTGAAGATTTCTGTAGTTTTAATTCAGAAAAACAAGCTGCCTGTGGCCAATAGACGTTTGTAGGGGAGGGGGGTTGGAGCTGATTTTCATAACTGTCCTAACAGACCCCTGACCTCCTGGGCTGAAGATTTCTTATGATCAATGAATAGGCTCTGCTTTGAGCTTTGCAATTATAATTAAACTACTGGAGACTCTGTCCACTTAAACATGTGTCCCGCTCCGAGGTGATGAATCATGGTCTGTCCAAGGCACTCGCTTAGCCTCAGCTTTTAGGGCATCCCGTTCAGACAACTCTGTTGGGCCAATGTTTGCTTAGGACAAATTCCACCCCCCACTCCCTACCCGGCATCTCTCTCTTTCTCTCCCTCTCTCTCTCTGTGTCTCTCTTAATTCTCACTTGTTCTTGCCTTTCTGGGTTGGGCAAGTATCCATAGAAAGGAACTTGGGCGCACAGGGTGGATGACTTTCCCGCCCGAGGTGGAGCTCTCACATTAATTGTCCCAATAAATTGAGATATAGTGTGCATAATGCAATGGAACAGTATGATTATAGTCCACGTGTATGACTTAATTAAGCTATTTGCAGCTTGATGCTGCAAGTCAACGGGTGTGCAAGTGGATTAACAATTGCCCGCTCCCTTATCCTCAGGATGGCGCATAATTACTTTACTAGCGGTACATATCAATTTTTGATGATTGCGGAAGCCATGCTAGCTTCACCAAGAAGCCGTTTAATAACTCTCCGTTGTGTATTAAAAAAGTAGTATTTGGAAATATTTTGAAGCCGCTCCCAACATTTTTATAGGTTCTGATTGTGGCCTTTAATGGGCCGCTGTTTCATTCCTGATGTATATTTTATAAAACGGCAAAGGCTAAACTCTTAAGTCCCTGCTCTGAGAGGGAATTGCAGTCCCCCGCCTGCTCTCCACCCAGAGAAAGCCTCTTGCTTCTGCTCCAAGCCGAGTTGGCTGACTGGTATGTAATGGATCCATGTAAAGACTTGCAGCTAGGGCTGCCACCCTTTAAAATCTTCTCTTTCTGACTCCACTTCTCTCGCTCTCTCTCTCTCTCTCTCACACACACACACACACACACACACACAATCTCTTTCTCTTTCTACTAAAAGATAATCCAGAAGCACTATGAGCCCCCTCCTTCCAGGAACCTCTTCCCAGCTCCCCAAGCACCTCTATGTCCTGAAGGATGCATGTCCCTCATGCGCAAGACTAAGGAAAGCAAGGCGTCTGGTGGCCCAGCAGGGAAGTGTGTACTAACATGGGTTGATAAAATTTGCAACAGGGCTAATAAAATTACCCAACTTGATGACAGAGATATTGACATTCAGACTTCCCCTGCTCTTTGCCCTTTGTCTGGAGTAAGATGGCGTCAAAGCCCCAGCTCACTTCCATCGTGGCTGGGGATGGTGATGATGATGTGCGTTTGTTCCATGTGATTTACTATTTGAATCAAGTCAAGGCTGATCGTTTGACCTCTCTGGATTGAACTAAATTCATCACTTATAATTTTATTTAAAAGCCCTGTGGCCATCAATCATAATGAGAGCATGGGGAGGCAACATTTTCCAGGGAAATGTGTCAACTTCATGGACACATGGCGCTTACACCATCCCTTTCCTGTCCTGGACTGAGCAGACACATACCTAGGGTTCCCTCTGAGGACACAAGGTTAATTCAGCTCCTGATGGGTGATGACATTTGAAAGGAGGAGTCCTTTGCTTGCCTAGGGCCAAAGCTGAGTGAGATGATGCCAAGATTTAGGCCGAGTTCTAAATGAGTTCCCTGCCTTTGGACTCAAGAGATGGTTTACGAACTGTGTGCCCATCCTCAATCCAAAGGAAATTTCAAAACATTCCAAAAATTCCTGTGAAATCAGGATCACAGTTGATCTCCCTCACTCCTAATAGCGCTGCTGTAAATCACTTTGAAACTGCAATATATCTCAGCTCTACATCTTTCTGAGTATCCATGTTATTGCCTTCTAGTGAATAAATGTTACAGCAGTCTCACTAAAAATTTTAAGAAGAGTAAAAATTTCCAGTGGTCTTTAGACCCAACTCAACATTAATTCTTAAAACTAAGGTTACGGAGTCCCTATTTCGAAGGTTTCCTGGTTGAGTCTATTTGTTCTTCTACCTGAAGCAGGTGATGTTTCTGCAGAAACATCTGAATGACAGCGGGAATGAAGGACAAATCTGATAAAGCCTAATAAAGCATGAGCATTGAAATGTCATTAAACTTGCAAAGATAAGACTCAAAATCACCAAAAAGGTAAATGTCTTCATTAGCCTGATCTCTGAAGACTGTTGAACATTTCATTAATTTATAATTTATGATTGTTTGACAAATATTGAAAAGTATGTAAATATGAGCTGGATAATGTCTTTTCTGCGGGAGATGAGGAAATGACCCAAACTGTACGTGCCTGCAAGATTACACACAGGACCCAGCTCTCTGTATCAAACTGTGCCCCCCTTTAGCCAACATATTGTGCAAGTGACAAGTGAAATAGTGCAGATAAACCAATGGTTTAAAACGTAATAAAGACAACAGCCATTTGCATTTTTTACATTTTATTACAAAGGTAATTTACTATGACACATTTCTGAATGTAATTTATGAAAACATGTTAAAGCAATTACATAGTGTATACAGCCCTCCGAGCTACAAAATTCAGATAAATAATAATATTATAGACCTTTCGAGATGTTCACTATTGAAAACATATCCTTTATTTCAAAAATGGGTTGTACAGAAGAAAATAATGGCATTATAATTTAAAATTAAGAATAAAATCTTGAAGAACAATAGAAAGTAAATGAATAATATTCTTTGCTGGAGTTGCAAATTTAAATCTTTACGATGACAATTTGCTTATTTCACAGGGTTTATTATCAACAATTTCTTTTTTTTCCTTCCTGGACTCAATGTTAAGTGCAAAGTATTAAAGGATTTGGGGAGGGAGATACAAGAGGAATGTACGTTTCCTCTTTCAAACTTCTCAGCTCATTCCTTTGCCCCATTTCTCTTTTTGGAAGCACAGGATCGTGCCAGCTTTGAAAAGGAAAGAGAATTCCACTCCCTGAAGGTCAGTACTGTCTGAACTGATCCTTCAAGCAGATTGTCTACACCAGCCTGTCATAAGTTATCAAAATGGGAGAGGATTCCATGGGGGACAGGAGGAGGAAAGTTTACATAATAGAGCAGGAAATAAAAATGAGAAATGTTTCATTTCAGCTCCCACTTCCCAGACATTAATTTATTTCATAATAACTTCATATTATGCTTTAAATCTGGGAGTGCAGGATTAGATCCTTAAGATTCAGCCTCCAACTATACTTATCAACTTTTTGGGGGGGGGGAAATCTTCCTTCCTTTTGTATTTATAGGTAAAATGCTTTTCAATCGCTTTAGCTTTAAACGTCAATCATAAAAGCAAGCCCGAAGTGGGCCCTTTTCCTGCCTATGGGGGGCCTGCCCTGGGTTTATTCCACAAACTTCAGACTATCTGTTGTACGTTTGCTTGAACGATCCCTAGGGAGTGTTAGCTGATGTGACAGACTTACAGCCACAATTGCCCTCCCAGCCATATTATATCTCTCAAGAAACAAACAAACAACAGAAACACCTTATCACAACTAAATCAGAATTTGTGGGGCATTGGAAGCATATAATAATTGTGCCGAGTCCTCTTTTTCAGCCGGGAAACCTAGCAGCCCACAGTAACCTTCAAAATTTCCCCCATGCCTCCCGGTTCAAGCACCCAACACCCCACCCCGCAAGTGGATGCACAGGCACTGGGCCCCTTGGAGCACCCCCACAGAGTGCTGTCCAGTTACCAAACGTGGACCATCGCCTGAATGTGGCCACCTTTCTCCAGAGCAGTGGGCAAGTGAGTCCGGGTATAGTGACCTGGACTCCCGAACTCCCTGCCCACGAACTTCTGCTCTGCCCCGCCCCCCCGCTCTACTGAGCAAGCAGCTGACCGTCATTCCACCTTCAGGCGAAGCTGGCGCCGGGGATGCTTCTCCCACCAAGCATCCCTCAGGTTGACGTCGCTGACGGACAGACCAGCAGCTCAGCGGGCTTTAGCTTCAGGACCCATCCCTCACCCCTACCGTACCCTTTCAGCGCCTTGGGTCTCCCTTGTACCCTGCTCTAGAGCTGGGAATTGCCCAGGAATTGCCCCCATCAGCCGTCCCTAGCCCAGCCAAGGCTGGGGCCTAAACCTGTTAGTCCCTGGCTCGAGCCGGGTCTCGGCACCTCCTCCTTGCCTCCAGAGCCGGACTGGGCCAAAGAGGTAGGCTGTGGGTTTGTTTTCACCAGGGTTAAGTCAGTCCTCGGTTCCAGCCTTTGTCTTTCTTGGAATGTTTAGGGGCTGCATATGCTTTTGTGTTGCAAACAGCAAGCGGGGTCCCCAGGAGTCCCTGACCCCATGCCTTGGCGGGAGCACGGTTTCCCTGGACGACTGTGGCTGGCGAGGGGGGAGGGGGCACCGGGTGGTAATCTTACGCAGGCACGCTGCCACGCACCCCCGAGCCAGCGCAGACAAGCAGCGCCCGCACACACACAAAGTTCCTAAAGAAATGAAGAATGAATGAATGAATGAATTGCACTGATGGTGAACTCCCTGAATTCGTGGACTAGAGGAAGGAGGGAAATATAATGAGGGAAGGGATCAATAAAGAGAGGGGGGCCAGAGACAAAAGAAATAATACCTGCTGATGTGTCAGCTTCAATGGGCAATCTTATAATAACAAATGAAACAATGAAAGGACTGCATTGTTTCCTATTAAGCGCTCCATCCATGACCCCGTTTATATCTGCAACAGCCATGTGTTGATGACTTGGAGTATATGCAAAAACAAACTTTCCCGCGGTGTTATTTTTTTTTTCTCTCCTTCTACTCTGCTTGTCAAGCTTTTCTTTCCAAACAGTCAGATGTTTTTTTTAAAAAAAAAAAGGCAAAGGAGAAGAAGTGGGAAAGAAACCTCCACCACCATCGCTACCCAAGAAATGATAAATAGCATCGAATAGCTAATCGCTGGAGGGTGCGTTTACCAATTCATAATCATTTATTCTTGGTGATGTATGGCTCTTACTCTTAAATCTGAAAAGCTTCTATTTGAAGGTGTAAATAGCTTTTTTTTTCTTTCTTGCAGTAAACCTTCCTGCATTAGCAGTGATTGATCTCATGTACAATTCGTCCCAGAGCGCTATTTTACAGGGGGAACACTAGCTTTTGGAGATTAACTGGGGAGTCTGTTACATATTAATGAAGCCGGGAGATATACTAACGTTTTGGTAATTTAGTTATTTGTGTCTATAGCTATCGTCGTTATTTTCCTTTAGACCCCTGCGGTTGTTATCCATCGAATTAAAAAGTGGTCCTCAGAATTACTTTTTTTCCACTGGCAACTAAACGCCATTTAATGTGAAAAACAAATGTTGACTTCTCTCTTGAAGGAAGTGTGTTTCTTGGCAAGACATCAAAGTGTTTTAAACTGTATTAGTGGCTGATGTTAGTTTTTTTTAACTGGGCAGAGCCTGCGCTAAAGTAATAACTAACGGGAGGAAAAAGAAAAAAGAAGTTTTGGCTTGCTTCTATCTTAGAAAAAGTATTCGATCTTCTAGGAGAGAGGGAGAAAGTTAAAACTCTAGGGTGAACGTGTTCCTGGCAAGAGGTTCCCCAAAACACTTGGAAATCCAAACTTAATCAATGTTGGGAGTGGGGTGGGGGAGGAGGAACAGAGGTTGCTCATTGATTTGCAACTTGATAATTAATATCCCACCAAATGAGACATCAACATCATTAATGCCTCTGTATTCCCGGAGACAGACTTTTAGTGAACTGCAATCCCGAATAAAAAGCCACGTTCGACAAAAAGTTTGCTTCATGGCCCGGGATTAAATGGCCCTATTTCTCTGTTTTCTTGTAGGATTTTTATGCAGAGGGAGATTTCCTAAAATGCTCTGGCTTCCCACAGAAGATCTGGGGGGATTGCCTGCGGGCAGGAAGCCTCTCCTGACACCCCGCAATTTCCCGGGTTCTGTGGAGGACGTAGGACCGCTGCCGATTGCGGAAGTAGGGATAGGAGAGGAGAAAAGGGGTTGCGAAAGGCTTTGGTTCTATGGTGGCTCGCCCATTTCTGCCTCCGGGAACTGCCTTTTGAGTTCAGGGGCCAGGAAGCGGCATAACATCCCCGAGGGACACATCTGCCCCTGGGTCCTGACCATGTGAATCTCAGCCCCTTGGCCCTTCGGATTGCCTACCCAGGCCCGGTGCGTCTCCCCTCCTCCAAAAGGGAGTCCCCTCTACATTCCCCTCCCACAGCCTGTTACCACCCTTCTCCCAGAAGCCCCGATCTGGAGCTCCAGATGATTGGGGCCTTCCAGCCCAGCGTTTGCAGTGAGGGCAGCTTCAAGACGCAACAAACTTTCTAGGGCCGCGAAACACTGAAGCGTGATGGCGCCGGTTGGCCGGGGCGCGCCCCTTTTGTTTTCGGGGGGCGATTTATGTTCTTCATAAAAATGTGGTTTGGAAAAATAGAAAGGGCCTTGAAAACGTTGTTACAATGAAAAAGGGACAAATTAGAAGACATTTTCCGTGATCAAAGGCGGAATGGAGAGCGCGCATGGGCATTCACAAAGCTTGACTTATTCACTCCCCTCCTTTGCAAGCCAGCGCAACAAGCGTGTCCCCCATTGACAAGGCGCCCTATTCAGACTGCAGGTGCGAAGTGGGCCGGCGAGCCCGGCCACATTATGTCAAGGTTGTTGGAGATTAGTGTTTGGCCTTAATAACTAAAGCGCTTGATTTACATTGGAAAAAAGCCCCCTCAGCCGTGAAAACAAAATCGTTGAACGCGTGATCATTGCGAGGGCGGCTGATATCCTAATACTCACATTGTTCTCTGCTGGGCCCAGGCGCGCCCTGGCCTCCTCAGGAAGGGCAAAGCCTGGGTTGCTGGCCTTGGACCAGGTCTCCAATCACACACCCTGTCCGGGTTCTGGAAGAAATGGTGATGGGTAGAAGTTTTACAGGGGCCTCAGGAAGACAGAGTGGGGGCTTCTCTGGGAGTCCAGATCTGGTCCCTCTGTTTTGGCAAAGCCTGGCATGGGAGAATCATGGCGGCTCCAGGGCCTCAGGCCCAATGGTCAACTGTCTGAAGGCTCAAGGGCCTCCAGCATTACTTTGGTGGGAAAGCTGAGGGACTTGTCTCGAAGTGTCATGGGCAAGAACAATTCTACTCAAAGGTGATGATCCTTTGGGAGTGACTGGAGAGCTGAAGGAACTTAGGAAGGACTAAGACACACCGACTAATCTGGGCTGGCTCCAAGAAGGCCAGAGTGTTCAGGCCAAATCTATTCTTCAAGGGAGAGCCCACTTCAGAGACACCCAGAACTACTCACAGCCTCTACCTCACTTTCTTTGCACTTTTCCTGTTTCATTTTCCCAGAGATTGGGGGGCGGGGTCCACCTTGGCCTTCGTTCTGCTTCCCCTTGTGTGGAGATTTTAGGGCAGATTCCATCCCCCCCCCATACACTACTGTATCTGTGCCTCCCAGACTTCCTCCTCCCCCACCCATGAAAAGGGATGCAGAGAACAAGAGATCTGTGGTTGGGACCTATGAACAGCCATTTCTATATGGATATGTATCTATTCTAACTGCAATATAGTTTGTAAAAGTCAAGCTACTTAAGGCAATTTCCATAAGATCTGTACTAGAAGAAAAGGTTCAGTGGGGACAAGGTGAGAAAGCTGTTAACTATTGTCTGGCCCTGAAAAGGTCGTAAGTCAGAGCCTTGGTAGCTGACCTGTCAGGGGAAGGTATAAAGGCTTTATTCATGCAGTGGCTGCAGTGTTCTCAGCTCTCACAAAAGTGTTTTTATGATTAGATTCTCTTACCTCTTTTCTTAATTAAAAAGCTGAACCATTAGAATAGCACCTGCATCGTGTCCTGATGGTGCCTGCATACTAATTCCAGAGCCTTTACAACCAGTAATTATAACATAAAATCAGAGATTGAATAAAACAGAAGGATTTTGCTCCCAAAGCCCTGCTAATCCCCTTTTAAAAGGGTCTGGTGAAATAATTCAGAACAGTATCCGGAAGTTGGATTACCGTTCCTTTTTTAACTTTTTACAATGAAATGATATTTCACACTTAAAGGAAGCTCTGTTTTTCTACAACAGTTTTTTTTTTTTTTTCTTTTGGTAAGAAAGTTGGCAGGTTTTTTGAACTATACAAAGCATTTGACTATGGATTCCTTGCTTACTAAATGCAGTGCCAGAAAATGTAGGGGAAATTTGTATGGCAGGTTTGAAACACATTTTCTCAGGTAAAAGTGGCTGCAGTGTGATTGAGAATTGCATATGTGCATCAGGCAATTCTTCTCACTTCTTTCAGAGGAAATAAATACGCAAATCTTCTGGGGTCAGATGCCTATTTTTCATGACTTAGAAATATGCACATTTCAGGCAAAACACTTCACTAAGATGCTTTTTAACACTTAATGAATACATTGATGAGTTCAAAGGCTAGATGCCTCCATTAAACACCGAGCAAGACCTTGCAGTGGCACAAGCCAGGGACCTTGAGCTGTCTGCAGTTTCTCCCCAGTTCTGGCAAAGAACATTATCCTCATCTGGCTAATCTGATCTTGCATGGGCCAGCCGTCAGTCACAGACAAGAGAAAACTGGGTCATCCTGATTTTCTGTATGAATCATCTGATCATATTGTGGGTGGCTTTTTCCTCTTCTTTTCACCATCATTCCACAAATGCATGGCACAGCCAAAAGCATAGAAATGTACCCAGTTTTGGTTTCTTTCCTCTGCAGACATTTCTCAAGGCTGCCCATTTATTATTGAGGTTCAGAACCATGCACAGCCCTGGTTGACTTGTTTTGAATTGATGAATACTCTTGCCCTGCATGTTGGCTCACACAGAGTCTATATTGGATCTAAAGAAGTCAAAAATGCAAGACAAGTTTCAAGTTCATCTCCCTGGTCCTATTTACATTTTATCAACTTGCAACCTGAAGTAATTTTTTTCTCTCTTTTTTTTCTACACAGCTGTTTTGGATGTTTGCAAAGCCACTGGAAGATTCAGAGGCAAACGCCGAGACCTCTCTTAGTTGCCTACTGAGTTTCTCTTTTTCTTAAATGGTTTTGGGGTCTGAACTTGATAATGTTCCTAGAAAACTCTCAGGCATTTTCCTCATTGAAGATATCTGGCTAAAAAGGCAATGGTGTCCTGATGCCCAGACAGGGAGTTGGTGACAAGTAGAACATGTTACTGTGGGATTCTCAGTCACTTGGTGACTAAGATGTTATTAATTTTCCCAGAACAGAGATTCAGTATGGAACAACTATGATTATTAAAAAAAAAAAAAAAAAGGTTCTGATGCCTTACTGGAAAGAATGTGTTTTTGTGTAACTTTTGCCCCAAACCGCTCTGCCCTGGGTTGCCCACCTTTGCTCCCCACTTGCACATTCCCGCCTTTTACACCTGGGTCTTGAAAAGCCCAAAAACCAACACCGGACTCAGAGTAACCTCAGAGACTTATGGTAAAAATAAATCAACATCTGGGCCATCTTCAGTGTCAGTGTCTTAACAAGTCATGGGGGTGACATTATGATGATCGGGTTTCTCCTGCTTCGTTCTGCACCGAAATAAACTCGATTCCCTCTCATTTTTCTTGAGCCTTTCAAAAACAAATGGCGTCTCTGCCTCAGTGCCCCACTGCACCAGCATCTGGAACTCTCAGAGAACATAAACTGTTTCAGGACCCTCAGCTAGCCTAGGTGCTGCCTGCCGAGGCACACCCTGCTCTGGAGCTTGAGGTCCCTGGGTGCCACGCTTTCTAGGAGGGTCTGGAAATCTGATTCAGGGAGGAGCTAGGGGACGTGTCTGAAAGATGGAGTCTTGTGAGTAATAATAACAACAACCTTAACAGCAAGCACTGAACGGGTAATTCTAGATGGTTTCAAGGATTATCCTATTTCTTGCTCAAGACAAACTTGTGGAGATGATGCTTTGAAATTCTCTTTTAGCAGATGAGGAAACTGGAGCACAGGGAGGTTTCATCCCTCATCCAGGGGCACAGGGCCACAGGCGGACAAGCCCAGCCAATCTTCCCATCACACCCGCACTTTCTACCTAGTGCTCGCTTTCGAAGAAGCCAGTAGAAGGGCTCACTGGAAATCATTAGCAGGCTAAGGCGCCCCCAAACTGCCCTCGGGGCTGCCACTGCAAGATAGGAGGTGGGTAACTTCTTCAAAGGACATTAGAGGTGTTGTCTAGGGTGAGCTAGCCATGGGCACTCGGGCGAGGGTGACTTCACCCCTCTGCCAAAGGTCACACCATTCAACTTTCTGCCAAAAATAACTTTTCGAAGGGAGCCCGAGAACTCTTAGGGGCAGCAGCGCGCAGGTGTCCCAGCGCACTTCCCCTTTCCTCTCCTCATCCCGTGATTCCTCGGCTCGAACTCGAACTTGGGAGGTTCCCAGGGCAGCGGCCCTCCTCACACTGTCCTCTCAGCTCTCGGGGATGGTTGGGCCGCGACTCCCCGGTGCCCCTGTGGCACAGTGCGGTCCCAGGCGGGGTGCGAAGGCGCAGCTGGAGGCGCGGACGTTTCCTCTGGCAGACGTTTCCTGGGGCGGCCGTGCGGACGGGAGACAGCGGGATCAGACGACGAGCCTGGAAGAGCCCTGGCCCGGGGTGCCCGGGGCCCTTCTCATCCCCACCTGGTCCCACCACAAGGATTCCGTCAGTGAAAGGGCTTTCCTGAGTGCGCTCTCCCACAGAGGCCGGGCGGGGGGACCCAAACAGCAGGAGAGGCTCCTTTAACTGGTCCCGGACCCGGAGGAGGGGGACCCTTCGGCGAGAGGGACGGGAGGGGGCGCTCATCCCAGGACTAATGGTCAAGGACCTCCTCCCTCGCGGCGCCCACCGACTCGGACGTGTCGCGGCGGTTCCAGTGGCCGTCCCCTCGGGGCCGCTCTTTTCACACCCGCGCGTCGCCCTGGCACCTTTGCGCGCTGAGGTCCCACCCGCAACCTTCTCTGCAGGCCTGCCGCCCTTGCCCTACAAGCTGGTTCTCCCAGTTGTTCTCGAAGGGAACCTAGCATCCAGACCCCAAGAGCCGTCGTCTTCCCGCTCAGAGCATCCCAAGCCCCAGCCAGGCCCTGGAGGCCCAACTTCTCCCTCTTCCGGCCAGGCCGATGCGGCGCCTGCGCAGTAGGAGCAAGGGAGCCCGGCACGCGAGTGCCCGGAGGCTCAGTGTCCACAAGGGAGGGTGCAGCAAGGCTCTGGTGGTTCAGGTGCTTCTGATACATCTGAAATAATTTCTCCAGTGGCCGGGCTGGATAAGAGAGCTTCTGCATCAGATGCTAAAACTCACTGACGAGCCCAGTCTCCCAATCGGGGCTCAGAGAAGAGTCCTGTGGGCTGTAGCCACACGGTCTTAGGACTTGGCTCTTCGCAGCTCTCTGAAGGGAGTAGGGAGTCGAGAGGTCTGAGCATCCGCTACTCCCAGAGAGAGGAGCGCCCAGCTGGGAAGACTCCTGCGGGCAACTGTGCCCAAGGTACCCCATTAGGGCTTAGGGAAGGCTTGGAGCCAACCCGCCCTTTCTTTTTCTTTGTTTTATTCCCGCCAGCTACCAGACATTTCTCTGGGAAGTCAGAGGTGGTTTGCGAGAGGGGGCGCGGTGCCGCGGAAGACAGCCTTTCTCGGAAGACACTGCGAGCATGGTTTTACATTCTTCTCTTCCGCAATGGAAACCGGTTAATGAGTGCCAGTGTCATTGGGGTGAAATTGGGATCGAGGGAAGTCTTCTCTACGAAGGCTGCTTAGGTAGGTCCCTGTGTTTTTGTTGCCCCGAACAACTAGGCTTTAGAGTTGTCTCTGCGAAGCCCCGAGGGAAGGCAGGGAAGAAGACGGGATGCTGTGGAAGGGCCCCACATCTCTCCCAAGATGATGAAGCAGTAACAGGACACTCGGATTCGAAAGGGGAAGGGGAACATCACATCGTTTATTTCCAAAGAAAATAGCAAAACGGAGCTCCATGTACACAAAAGCCTTTGAAGGGAAAAGGAATCACAGATTTTAATTCATTTTTACATATTTACAGCAAGATTAAACCACAGCTTTCAACTATGTTTTCATTCAACAATCACTTTCAGTAAAATACATAACAACTTTTTTTTTTCTTTCAAGTTAGTTCATAATTTAAGGATGCTAAGGGGACAGGTGATAAATCACAAACAGTGTGGCTAGAGAGGGTACCAAATAGTATAAGATTTCAGTCAGGCTTTCTTGGGTGTGTGAATTATGATTACAAGACATTTGCCCGTCTGTATAATTCACATTCATTGCAATCATTACATTGTCCCATAAATTAGCAATATAAACAAACATATGGGGACCTCAAGTAAACAAATAAAAATCAGTATAAGAGACAACATTTTGTAGCAACTATAATAACAGCATGGGTTACAGCGTGGGGAAACTTCTTTACAAATCATTTAGTCAGCACACACGGGGTGGGGAGGCTGGAACATCCTTGTTTATTTAAACCACCTTTAAAACTACATCAGAAGGTTTGGGGAAAGCTGGACGGGTGAAAGTTTCTTTCTTGAGCACAATATGAAATTTAGAACTGCACATGTGGATGGGAGGGGGGCGTTTGCATGCACTTTGGGGTCGTGGACCTTCTGAACTCCAAATGCCAAGATTCTGAAGAAAACAGGAAATTATAAAAATGTCTCTCTCCCTCAAGCCACTCTCCTTTCTATTAATGGCAGAAAGAGCTTGCTGATTGCTGCTAGTGGGAAGAAACACACAATGGGTCTATTTTTAGCAGAGATTGTCTTCGAAGGAGCAGGAAATAGTAACAATTGCTTGGCTGCAGCCTTGGTTCCAAGGATTCGGAGCAAGAATATTGGGAACTTGAGGCGTCTCTAGGTGACCTGACTTGGACTAATTGAGTGCAGACCAGAGAAGAGAGAAGCAGACATACAGTGTAGGCTTAGGGTGTATACCCTCTGCCTGCGCTGTCTCTGCATTCTTTCCCTCCTGTCCCAGAGCCTGGGCAAAGGGCCCCTCAACACCTGCACACCTCCACAGGCTCTGGACCTGATGTCTCTGCATTGCTTTTGTTTTTCCCTTAGCAGGACTTGGCCCTAAGTTATCAGTTAGTGTAATGTGCATGTATTTTTTTTAAAAAAGTTAGATTTTATCTCTTTAGAAACGGTTTGAAACTAACGGGGCAGAGGGAGTTTGACAGAGAGGAGAACAAATCGCTGACAAAGAACCTTTTACGTTTCATCAGCGTTGTTAGGACGACAAGCAGGAATGCCTCAGATAATAACTCCCACTTCAAAGATTTCTCAGCTCAATAGAAAGCGGACCATCCTTTTTATTCAACCACAAGGACTGGCACTAAAGAAGACTCCACTGTTTGATTTTTTTTCCACCGTGTTTATTTTTCCCCTATTCACTGGGGTACTTGGATAAAATAAACAACAAGACAATTAAGGGAACATGGACTTCTAACTTTCCTGCCATCTTCCCTATCCCCTTGGCCTTGGGCTCTGGAGTCTGTGCCCAGGGCCAGAGCAGGCCTGAGGGGTACCATACGCCCCACCCTGCGGAGAAACAAGTTTGGGGGTCTGTGAGAAACTTCCGGGAGAGAGGGGCAAAATGGGCTGGACTGGGGGCCAGAGTGAAAATGTCCCAAAGGCACAGTCTGAACTCCCCAGACTCATCCAGGGTGGCTCCTTTCCTTCCCCCAAGTCCCATTGAAATTCAGGCCTCCAACACGCTCAAGATGCTGAGAGGCACTTGGCACAAAACCGAGCTGGGGATGCTCATTTGTTAAGCTTCTGAGCTCGTCCTAAAGTTATTTACTTCTGACCCTGGAGCCTCTTTCGGGCGCAGTCAAGATGCACGAGTCTGTCTCCTCCCTTTCCTGAAAGCTTCCCTGCTGCCAAAGCGCCCCTTCCCCGCCCCCATCGGAGTGCCAGGTGAACCCCTAAACGCTGGCGAGGCAGGTCCTAAGGAGGAAGTATATACTGGAGAGCACAGTGACAGTATTAAATGGCGTGAAAGCAAAGGTCAGCGCAAATGTATCTTAATAGAGTGTCTGCAGTGAAGTGTGCCGCCTTTGAAGCGGCCGCTCCCCGCGCGCATTTCCATGGCGAGCCTAACGCGGCATGCTGATGCACCGTCAAACTCACACTTTCAACCCCAAAACCCGACTCTTTGAACAACCCGAGCTTGATTAGACCTTTCTCCTTTTCTTTCCCCTCTTACAAACCATTTCCTCGCCTTTAGAAACTCGCCATCAAACCCAAATGCGCCCTCTGATCACCGCAGAAAGCAGAAACAAAGGGAGCTGAGCGGCGATTCAAGCGGCCCTTTTCTTCCCTCACATTATTATCCATTTTTATTATGATCGGGAACAAGTGCCCATTCGCGTGGGTTTTGTTTACCGGAAATTAAATGAAAATGATTTAGTCCGCGTCAAACAAAAATATATACTTGTATACACAAGAAAAAAGGCCTGTTAGACGTAAATATTATGTCCTTAATGAAAAGCCTGGACGGGCTCCAGGCTCGGCCTTTCAGGATTTCAGTGCGACTTGCCCATTGCCATAGAAATCCTAACTTACCATGAAGATGCACCGTGGCGAAGAAACATTGCTTTGTGCGCGGGCCCTTTGATGTCGCAGGCGCAAGATGCGGGCGCTCAGCTGCGCAGGGCGAGATTACCTTGCGAGCAACGCGGTGGACATCTGTAACAAGCAAATGAAAAATTAAAGGCGATTAGTGACCGACTATGCATTTTTATTTTATTTCATTATTTTGGATGGGGGTGGGAGGCAAAATGGGGCCTAGAAATAGAAGAGAAAGAAAGGAGTCCTGTTTGGAGAGGGGGAAATTTTTTAACATCTTCAGAAGCAAGTTCCCCAGATGCCCTCTGTACCTTGGCGGTGGGGCGGGTGTTTCCCGATGGGAAAGAGTTGTTTGCTGCCGACCGTGGGCCCTTGGCTAGGAGACCTCTGGGCCCTATTGTAGTGGCGGCGGGGCGGGAAGGGGATTGCAGACACCCTTCCACAAGGACGGATTCACTAAGGATGTATTTGGAAGATTCTGGTTTTTATTAGGAGTAATGAAAACAGTCCCTCTCCGGTTAGGACGTTATTTATCTGATGGAAGTGTGCGGCCACGGGGCAGGAGTGAGAATCTTCGAATGGTGTCTGAAGAGGAAAGAACAGAAGAAAATCCAGCAGAGTGGCAGAATCAGGGTTTGTTTGCTGGGCTCAGCTTTTTAAATTGAGCTCTTTGGGGGCTCCCCCTAGGTAGGAGTACCACACCCCTACTTATCTCCAAATTCTTAGGGGAGTGGGATGGGTCTACCAAAACTTTTTTCCCCTCCGTTTTATTCACGTTCCCCCCCACCCCAAATCTTAGCAAGAATTTGAAGCAGCACCATCCTCCCTGCAGAGGGTGACAGACTGGGAACCAGGCCCTGATTTTTTTCCTCCCTTGGCAACAATTGCACAGATTTTTTCTCTTCCCTGCCCCCAACATCTGGTTCCTTTTCAGGGGATTTGGTACCCAGCATATCACATACACATTCAATCTAGACCCATTGGGTGTTTGCCTTTAAAACATTTATTATTGCAGTTCATCTCTTGTTCCCCTCCCCCCCGCCTTTTTAAAATTTAAAACTAAGACCAACATTGTGCGATTTTTGACAAAGACCATCACAGAATTGACGTGATTCGTCCAGACTCTGTAGCCTAAGCTGGATCCCTTTGCTGTGGAGGTCTGGCCTCAGTGACATCATTGGCCCATTCTGCACCCCCAATGCCAAGCACCCAAAAGATTCCACAGGCAGCTCCTCAACAATTGTGGGGTGTGAGGAGAGGGTGATTGTTCTCAGGAGGCCTCAGAGCATTGAATCTTAAAGCCCCTTTACCGCTCTTTTGTCTGTAATTCCTGTTGTTTGGACTCCCCTCTTACCCCCAGTATATAATGCATACAGAGCAGACAGACAGGCAGACAGATGTCTCTGTGTGCTTGGGCCAGTCTCTGGGGGAGGGGCATAAAATCCCTAGGGAAGATGCTGAACCTCCCCCCTCTTCCCTATCATCTCCCTTATTGAAGCGGTTGGAAAATTTTGCATCTGGGATTTAAATAGCTGGGGGAGGGGAAGTGTAGGGAGGCAAAAGAGGAAGGAAAGAGGACGGAAGACAACGGCTCAGGAATTCCCTCTGCCACCTTCCCGCCACAGGAACTTCCGAGGAGGCTCCGACTGGGAGCTGGGAACGGAGTAGTTGTGGCTATCCGGGAGGCCCAGGCCTCCAGGAAAACATTTCCCATTCTGTGAACCACACAAGGACTTTGCGGTGTTACTTTTGCCGACTGCAGTGGCCAAGATTGCACAGAAACTCTCCTAATATGTTTTCTTGTTTACCTTCTGCCTGTCTCTTTCTCTATTTTCTTTATCCCAACCCTGGTTTCAAGCTACCCAGTCATGAGGGCGTCTGGGGGGGGGGCGGTGCTGGATGTGACTGTAGAATCCATATGGGTACCATATTGATATTTTAAGACAATGGACATTATAGCAGCATATTCATTGAGCTCTAACAACTATTAGTGGTGACCTTCCTCCCTTCCTGCCTTCCCTGCTTCCTTCCTCACTCTCTCTTCAAGCCTCAATAACCCGGCCTAGACCTGGCAGTCAGGGTACGCGTAAGCAGCAACCGCAACAGCAACACTGGCACCGAAGGCGGCGGCGGCGGGGCCAGGTGGCTGCGCGGGGCTTGGGGGCGCTGCGGGGGCAGCGGGGGCAGCGGGGGCGGGGCCCGCGCCCTGACACACGTACCATTCGCTCAGGTCGGCGCTACGCGCCGCCACCGCCGCCGAGGAGGCCACCGGGGGCTCGCGGCCGAAGTCCGACGAGGGCGACACGAGGGCAGACGGTGTGGCCGAGTCGTAGCCAGAGCTGGGCGGTGGCGGCGAGCGCCCGTGCACCTTCATGTGCTTACGCAGCGAGCTGGGGTGCGTGTAGCACTTGTCGCAGCCGCGCACTTTGCACGTGTAGGGCTTGTCACTCGTGTGCACGTGCGAGTGCTTCTTGCGGTCGCTGCTGTTGGCGAAGCGCCGCTCGCAGCCCTCGAACTCGCACCTGAAGGGCTTCTCCCCTGGTGGAGGCAACGCAGAGACATTAGTGCGCGTGGGCTGTGGCCCCGGCTCGGCCTCACTACCCTACCCCAATTTCTCTGCCATTTTTGGGAAGAGAGCCACCAAAAAATTCGGAAACCTCTTTCCCCGGCGCCGCAAGCCCGGCACCCCCTTTCCCCGCTCAGAGCGCGCCCCCTCAGCTCCCTCCTGCACGCCTCCCCCCTCCCCTTCTCCCGCCGGGACCTGGGGGGAGGGGACGGAGCAGGAGAAACAAAGACTCCATCTTAGTCGAGTTTCCTTCCTGGAAAATCCTGATCCACTCCGTTTGTTTTCCTCCAGATTTTCTCCACCTGGAGCCAGAAGCACCTTTGCCCGGAGAATAGAGTTGACTGAGGAGCTCTCATATGCTCAAAATTGCTGTTACAGCCAAATGCCTTTGCTCCCCACTCCCCGCCCAGCGGTCCACCCCAAACACATCCTGGCCCAAATTGTTTCTTAAAGTAGGTTTTGTGCAAACGCCAAAGCGATGGAATAATATCAGGATGCGCAGCCGATGCACACGGCATGTGCATGATGTGCATTCGTGCTGCAGGGAGAGGTACTCTGAGCAATTCACTTCAGACGCGATTTTTACGGGGACTAGAGCCCCCTCCCCCTTCCCCTCTACCCCCTGAGGGCAAACATTTAGTAGCATTCTTCAAATCTTGCCTAAACCATCCGGGATCCCTCCAGATACTCGCGCCGGCAATAATATTTTATTACGCTGCTCCAGCGGCTTCCCGGAGACTCCGCCGCGGAGAGCCGGCTCTCCCAGTCCGAACTGACTGTGAGAGGCCGGGCGGCCTCCCTAGACCACCCATGGCCCACGGTCCGGTCTCCCCAGCCTGAGCCGAGAAACCGGCAAGGCAGGTTCTGCCTGGGCCAAGCGGGATCCGGGGCCATTTCCGCGATCGCACCCGTGGTTGCGGTGGCTTCAGGATGAGCGCAGCTGCTGCGATCAGGCGAGGCCTGGCTCCGCGGACCGGAGGGCAAGCGGGCAGCCGGGGTAGGCCCAGGAGGGGCTCTGATCAGTGGTGTGATGCCCTGTAGAGCCGCGGGAAGGCGCGAGCGCGCGCTAGGGTG
The DNA here is from genome assembly GCF_005190385.1 of Monodon monoceros. NCBI lineage: Eukaryota > Metazoa > Chordata > Mammalia > Artiodactyla > Monodontidae > Monodon > Monodon monoceros. The sequence continues at coordinate 116,050,874 of NW_021703767.1, read as the reverse complement.
GAAATATTGGCCGAGGACAGAGTCCCAAGCCGGGAGCTCACCGCCGGCTGGATTTGCTAGCGTGTGGGGGAGGAAAGGACCCCAAGAACCCGGAAGCCCAGGTTCCTCTGGAGTTGCAGATGCTAAAGGAAGGAGAGAAAGAAATGTCCGGGTGCTGCAACAAATGGATGCTACCGGGCGCCCTGGGTTGAGGGAGAGACTGCCAAGCGTCTGGCTAAGGAGGGAGAGATGCCCGGCTGGTGGAATGTTGCCTTTGGGGTTGCTTCTCCCGCCGCTTCCAGGAAAGATGGGTGCTTTGGGGCAGGTTTGAATAAACAAAGCCCCTATTCCCGAGTCCTCTTGAGGCTTAGGTAGAGCCACAGGTTTGCGCACAACCCTCGCCTCCGCACGGCAGCGGGTTAGAGCCCAGGGCTCCTGCACTGCGCGGCCGCTGCGTCCTCCCGCTGCAGGAGTATTGTTCGTACAGTGGAACACTGGACAGTGCTGGCATCTGCCGTTTCTCGGCACAGCGGTACAGTTTTATTTAGAAAGATGCACAATAAACCCTATGTCCCTATGTGCCCCTCGTTTTCTCCCCTCTGATCCCTGTTAGCATCTGCAAAACTAAAACTTTTCTTCCTCCCTTCCTTCTGTCTTTTCTTTCTAAAATCACTTACAGGAATCATGTAATTCAGGACCTGCAAAAGAAATCAAGATCTGCTAAGACAACAGAGGAGAAATAGAATTTGAGGTTGATTGCCACCCCCCAAGTATCCCCCCCCCACACACACATATCCCATCTTGTGAGCGCCTTGTTGGACATTCATGTAAAACAGAAACAATGATTTCGTTCCAGACGAGGTACTGAGGCAAAAAAAGCAGGGCACTGAAGGTGATATGGGCAGCCTGGAAGTTCCAAGGCCCCTGGGAGGCCAGGTGAGGCCGCGCCCCCGCGCCCTCCCGGCCTCTCCCCAGCAGCGGGAGGAGCCCCGGACTCCTCGCCTAACTCTGCGCACCCCCCGCCCCACCCAACACGCAGCCTCCCGCCCTCTCCCTCCCACCAGATCTGGGCGCTGAGCCCTAGGTGGGTGGGTGGGTGGATGTGGAGAAGCAGGGTTGGGCCGGGACCCCGCAGCCCGCCCTGAGTAGCCTGGGCCTGAGGTTGAGTCCTAAAAGGCCCGGAGTCTCCTCCTAGAGCCTCAGCAGCCGCGAGAGGCCCCTGACCCGGCCCGGCGCCAGGCCCGCCGGACAAAGTTGGCAGTGGCGGGGCGGTTCGAGTCGCGCCATTTTCTCGCACTTGTGGCTGGGCCGGGCTGTGCGAGCATTCCGCCCCGGCGCGGTCTCTTCTCCTCTGCCTCGGATCCCAGCCCTACCTCCCTCTACCGACTGCCTGGGAGAGTGGGGTGAGCCCGCAACACAGGGGTCCCGGGAAAGGCGGCAGGCCCGCGTCTCCCTCGCGGCGGCATCATTGTTTCGGGATTTCTGTGACCGCCGCAAAGCGAAAGCTTTCGGAGTGGGATCGGAGCCGCTGCCCCCGAAGCCAGGCCCTGGATTCAGATCCCAGAAAATCTCAACTCCTGAGAAAGCAGCCTATTCGCCGCTTCCGCGACTCGAGGAAATGAAACGCCATTAATATTTGAAAAGGCAATTATTTTCCTGTTGAATCGAGAACCGTCTTCATGAATAATTTGTAGTGAGGTCTATTGCCATTTGAGAAACATTTTGTTGTTGTTGTTTTCTCCTCTTTTCATTACTTAGGAGGAGGGTTTGAGGGAAACGCCCAAGCAGGAGAGGCTCTGTAGATTTTTTTTTTTTTTTTAACTCCGGTGATAATGAATCAGGACTGCCAGTGGAAAGGGAAAGGATGCACTTAGAATTCTGTTCTGAATAGACGCAAACCTGAGCCAGCTCGGGCGCACTGAACTTGATTCTCTGCTGTAGGTCGATTGCACTGAGAATTTAACCATTTTCTGCTTCACGGACTTCAAACAGTAGGCCGGCAAAGAGCAGTAAAAGTTTGTTTAAAACCCCCCTGTCATTAAAAATGAGTTCCTACTCTGGCTCAGGACTTCGAGTCTACCTTCGTGGTGCGGGCCGCCAGCTCAATGAATAGGGAGCCTGAGGGCGGCGATCTGGGTCTCACTTCTCTCCTTCTTCCCCTGGATAAAAATCGGAGGGAGGGAGGAGTGGGGGGACAAATGCTTGCGAGAGGTTGTGGGGGGAGGAATCCTGGAAACAGCTCAGAAAAACTATACATTTCCGAAATAAAGTAGGAGACTTAAAAGTGGACTTTAACCTGGCCTCCGAGTGTGCCAATGTCCTAGCCAGGGACCTTCCCCAAGACTGAAGGGTTTGGGCGGAGAAGGTGGGATTTAGCAAGCTTCTTTCCCGGGTAGTGCCAACCTGGGTGAGTTCTTTGACTCTAATAATTGAGGATGTTTTCACCAAGAATAGACGTGCGTAAGGCAGAGTGCCAGGGAGTAGAAGTGGGGCACCAAGCTGGAACTTATTTCATCCCCTCTGTCTCCCCCATCGGTCCCCTTCTCCCGCACCCAAAATGGAGGAGGGGAGATGTTGACTTCTTAAACTTTGAGGAAGCCAGGGCAAGAAAACCCTAGCTAAGAAGAATACAAACATCGGGCTGCTAAACTAATTAATGTAACTTCACAGGCTGTTCTGGGAAGTGTGAAAACTTTCTCCTTGCAATTGCATTAATTAGAGATGTTTCTGGCCAGAGGAGTTCAACTTTGCAGGCTTTTGAGAGGGCTCCTTTTCTTTCTGTTAACTAGAAGTAACAGATGTGGTTGACACATGTCCCCATTTCACTTAACAGCTCAGTAAATGACATTTAAGGTGAATGAGTCTCTGCTAAAGCAAAAGGGAGGGTTTGTGAAACGTCCCGAGTGTGGGTCGCCAAGGCTCCAAAACCGGGGCAAAATTAGCCCATGAGACCCTCAAATCCTAAAGAAGTCACTAAGGGCCTGGTGCGCTCTCCATTCAGGTGGCAGTCAGGTTGTCAGGCTGACTATTGGAAGAGTGTGCCTCACACAATTCCAAAGGGACAGGGAAAAATTAAATTGTTCCTATGTCTTTACAACTTTGGGGAACAGTGCCCTTTAAAATGCCTTAAAATCAAACTCCGTAAGCAGGGACCACACATTTGCACACACAGAAACCCAAGCATCCCCTTCCCAACCCCCAGAGCAGAAATCTCATACTATCCTTCCCACACACAGCCTCAGGAAACTTCTGTGATTCTAATTGAAGGGCATAATTAATATTTTATGAACTTGGCTCATGGAAACACCAAAATATCCCCCCTCCCCGCCCAGGTGGAACTTGAGGAAATCCAGCTCCGAGGGCCCAGAAGAGGCCCCCTGCCTCCCCAGAGGGTCCGAACGAGACAGACAGTGGCGAATACTGACCTGTGTGAGTTCTTTTGTGTATTTTGAGATTTTCTGATCTAGCAAAGACTTTGCCACACCCCGGGAAAGGACAAGGGAAGGGTTTCTCGCCCGTGTGCACGCGGATGTGATTTACAAGTTTGTATTTGGCTTTAAAGGGCTTGCCCTGGCGCGGACACTCCTCCCAGAAGCAGATGTGGTTACTCTGCTCAGGGCCTCCGACGTGCTCCACGGTGACGTGCGTGACCAGCTCATGCATGGTGCTGAAAGTTTTGGAGCAGAGGCGCGGGGGTGCGGGGCCGTCGGCCGCCAGCCACTTGCAGATAAGCTCCTGTTTGATGGGCTGGCGCATGTAGCGGAAGAAGGCGCCGGGACCGTGGGGTGCGGCGAGGTTCATGGTCAGGTTCATGCCCCCGTAGTTATGCAGGGCTGCGGCAGCTGCCAGGGCGTCGCTGCGGGCCACAGGTCCCGGCGGGAAGGGTTCGGGCCGTGCGTACATGTCTCCGGGGAGCCCCAGACGCAGGAGTCCGTTCAAAGTGCAGCTAGGGGAGGCCTGGGGAGGCTGCTCGTGAAAGCCCGGTAACACCGAGGGGCTGGAGGCGGCAGCGAGCTGGGGGCCATGGTGTCCGGAGCTGCTACCTGTTGTTGAGACAAATAGCGCGAGTGAGAACGGGTGGCGAGGGCTGAGCGTCCTACCCGGCCCCAGGGGGCAGGCCCAGCCCAGCCGCACCACGGCCTCGGTGGTCAACGCCGGCACCGAAAGCCAGACTGCGGCGGCTGCGATCCGGGCGGACAACGCGAGGCCAAGCGCCTCCACCGCGGTCCGGATGGGCGGCTGTTCGGTAGAGCCCCCTGTCGCTTCATGAGCAGGAGAGTGATGGTGGCGGCGGGGTGGGTGGAAGGGGTAGTGGGGTGCGCAATGCTGAGGCTGTGGGTTGCTGGGTGCCCCTGGGCTCTGCTCCAAAGGGGTCCAACTGGCGCTCCGAGCGCGCTTTGGCGGCCAACTCCCCAAGGCCCTCGGGGCCGCGGCGCCCTGCGGGGGAGTGGAGGTGGGGGAAGTGGTGATGTTGTAGGTGGTGGTGGTGCCCAAGAGCCCCGGCCATATATACGAATTTCAGCGCCCAGCTCGGCTGGGAGAGGGAGGCCTGCTGCATCCCGGCCGGGACTCCCCGGAGCTCCTTAGGTCGGGGCGCTCACGCCACCGTCACCTGACAGCGGGGAGGGGAAAGAACAGCCATAGACAACTTCTGCAAAGTTCCCCCCCACCTCAAGTTTTGGGTTGTGACTTTTTTTTCTCCCTATCAGTTTTTAATGCCTACTTGAAATCCTGTATACTACAGAGGCAGCAGCGGGGCGCGTGAGATAGTGAATAGAGATTCGGGGCCGTGGCCCGGGCCCGCCGAGAGGAACAATCGCCTAAGTCGCCCATTGGCCCGCGTCCCGGTCCGACGTCAGCAATGACAGGTCCCTCTGCACGGGGACACACTCTCTCTCTCTCTCTCTCTCTCTCTCTCTCTCTCTCACACACACACACACAGTCACAACTGCTCCCGTTCCCCTCCCCACCCCCCAGCTCGCGCTTCTACTGCTCATGCGCTCTGACCCGGGCGCGGATTCTTTTCTCTACTCGTGAGCCCCTCCCCCTTCTCTCCCCGAAAGCTGGGTAGATCTGCTCTGCCTCGCCGCTCTTGGAAGTGAGCGGGGCTGGGTTATGCCTCCATTCCCCACAGCTTTGGGGAGGGGCGTTGCGCTGCACATAAAGTCCTTCCGGGCAGACCGGACCCCCCAGCCCTGCTGGGGCCGATGGACAGCACCCGGAGCGCGGGGACTGCGGCCTGCTTCGGCAGCTTGTCCCGGGAGTCGGGAGGAGGCGAGGGCCGGGATCCAGGGAGGAAAGGCGGCTGCAGACTAGGAGGCCGGGAGCGGGGGCGATCCTAGGCTAACAGCCCTTGCGCCTAATTTTGTTTTCTCGCTTTTCCAAATTTTCTCGCGTCGCTCAGCTTTCTCGCTCTCGTTCTTTATCTAGCTCTCGCTCTCAGTTACACGAAACCCCTGAGCACTCTTCGCCTTCCTACTTGGATCCTTTCTTCTCCCCTCCCCCTCTGTCTTCTCCCCACTCCATTCTTCCCACTTAGCCCTGCCGGCCCCTCCTCCCGGGTGCCTGGAGCGCCCAGAGACTGGCGGACCCAAGAATCTGGCCCTGAGCCGAGCCCCAGGACTGGGCCGGAGACGGTGATGACCTGGGAGAGGCTAGCTTCGAACCCATACCGCCCTCCCAAGAGGGCCTAAGAATCCTTCCCGCCGCAAATCACACCGACCAGCGGGCGACGGGCCAAAGAAATAAAGGCGAGGGGAGCGCAGCGAGGCGGAGCGGGTCCCCACCCCAGGTCTCTCTCCCACTATCAAATTGCGGTCCTGAGCTCTGTACTCTGCCGCCGGGCGGAGCCTTTGGAAAAGGGAACTTAAGAATCGTTTCCACTTTGAGCTCCCTCTGGCCACTTGTTGCCCGCGGCCGGAGTCTCTGTCTCTACTCGCTTGCCTAGAGCCGAGGCCACGTTTCCCGGCCCAGGCTGTGAGAGCGACCTCGGGCCACGGCCTCCTCTCGCGGGATGCCCTCCCGGGCTGCGGGTTCCTCTGTCTTGGGGTGGGGATCGGCCGGTGGAAGAAACCTTCAGTTCTGGACCAGCCGAGTGTGGCATAAACAGGGAGGAGTGTCCTTTGTTTGTGCCGACCGGCTAGGGCCGGCTGCATCGCCCGGCGATTTAAAGTGCTGCTGGCCCTCAAGCCTGCGTTGCACTCAGTAGCCGAAAATGCCAACCTAAGTTCTCTCGGGGCTCCCCGGCAGCCATAGAAAGTGCCCTCAAAGCAATGAAAGACTTGGGTTTTTAAGAGAAGTTTGAAGGACTGAGTAAAAGACCCCACTCCCCTAGCAGAGGTGAGAAGTTTGGACAGATTACAAGGAACTCTGATGAAGTTGATTGAGCTGCCCCAGCCATCTCCAGCACCAAGAACTATTCTTAAACATTTCCTGGTCAGTAAATAACGGTTTCTTTTAAATTTTTAAAAATAATTAACTTATTTATAATGGTTGGCAGATTCTTTGAGCCTTTCTTCATTTAATGCATTGTTCCTGGCTCAGTGCCGCAATTTAGCGAGGGATTAACTTCCACAACAATTTTCCTCGGCTTTGACAAGTCCAGGTCTTTTTGCTCCTCCGGCCGGAAGAGCTTAAGCAAGCTACCAATAGATGCTGAGTTAGCATTAAAAAAAAAAAAAAAAAAAGTTGAAGGAGAGCATTTGACAGCTGAAGCCCTTCTGCTCTGGAAACCAAGGGCTTCCACACAGCAGTGTTGAGACTAGACTTGGAGGATTTGTCTCCTTTCTTGGCTTTCACCCTCTCCCACACTCTTGCTTTCTGCGGTTTATCCCTTTTGCCCACAGGTGCCTCCTCTCTGTTTTCCTGCCCTGTTTTCCCTTCCTCAAAGCGCTGGTTTCAAGGCTTCTCACCACGCAGGTGTCTTTTGAATGATACAGTTGTCTAGGCAAACCCATGAAGGGTTCTGAAAACAACAAAGACCAAAACAAAAAAACAAACCAGCATATTCCTCTTTGGGGCCCCTTGCCCAGCACTTTCTCCTAACCATTCATCAACATAGAACTTAGTCAGCTCCTCCAGCAGCATTGAGGCCTAAGTGCTGGGGCACTGATGCAGTAGTCCAACAGTGAAAATATTTTCTTTCCCATCCGAAAGTTGGCAATCTACAACCTACTGTTCAGGATGTTTGTCAAAACTAACCATCTAATTTGGCTTCCATTAAAACTCTGATTTGCACAAAAACGAAGCACTTAATATATACACCGTGACCACACCCGCATCAAAAGCTTTGAATAACAGAACAGGAGTATTCAAGTTGTTTTAGGTTGTGGACCCTTTTGGAAACCTGGTGAAGCTAGTGAACTTTAATAATCCTGTGCTTTTGCCCACACTCATAACAGAAGAAGAAGCTGTAACATTCCATTAGGAGGCGGCGAAAATAAAGATGCGTTTTTTCCCATCCAAATTTGTGGGAACCCCCGCCCCGAATTCTAAGCACTGACTCCACAGACTCCAGGGATAAGAAGCAGAAGTTATATACAATAGACTGTTACTGCACTACAGTCTCTCTTGATAAGTTTACCCTTGAAAAGCTTTGAACATGTGTATGGCTTTTTGTGCCAACAGTGAAAGGGCAGATACATCTGATTCAGCCAAATTCACCGACAGTAACCTGGCCCCATGGAGCTCCTTCCCAGATGCAGACTTCTTTTGAAGCACTGAAAACATCTGGACCCATCCTGGGTAGACGCTTCTTGAATAGTCAGGGGTCAGTTGACCTAAGGTCGCTAAGGTTACCTAATCTTTGCAAGTGCCTTGGAGCCACGTGGTTCACACCTTGGTTGGCTGAACACAGCAATGGGACCAAGCATTCTCCCAGAGGGACATTTCCTCAGGGACAGAGATAGGGAGAAAAAAAAGCCATTTTACTCACTAATATTTATAAACAGGGAACTTTGGGTGATTACATAAGGGTCTTCAAGGCGTATCTCTGAAATAAGCCCCAAAGCAGTATCCAGCTAATCACAGATGACAGATGGGGCACCGATGTCAGTGAGGCATATTTTAGCTTTCAGGGCCATTCCTTTGAGTCTTCCAGTGCCCAGGTAGCAAGGATTCCAGGTTTCATTGACTATTCATTGGGCAGGCTAAGTAGTGGTGTCCCTCAGTGGTGCTCAGAATTTTTCTTTCAAAAGTTATCTCACCACACTTACCCCTAATACCAAATGTTTGGCTGAAGCATTCTATTCCTAACCATGCTGGGGGTTATAGCATTTCTGCTTGATTTGCAGGAAAAAAAAAAAGATACATTTGCAGCTCAGAGATCTTCAGCAGAGTTTCAAGAACCACTGGGGGTTTTCATGGGGGCCTATTTGGAGCAAGTTCCACCACCAGACTCCAAACATCCCTCCAGACCTCGAAATCATGCCCTAAGCACCTTTGTTTACCCAAGCTGTGACAAAGAAACATCATAAAATAAAGTGATTTCCTAGTCCTGCTGTATAGAAATATATTCGGTGGCCCTACCATCTGTTATAGCTCCTCATATCACTGGCTTAAGTGGGGGAATGTCTGACTTCCCTTCCTTGGAAAGGAAACAATGCGGGAGATTTCAGATCAATAGCTGGGATATTTTTTCCATTTTCATCTTTTCAACAATGCTAAATGATGATTATCTTGTTGCAGCTTATGCCCGAGCCAGGATCCCAGAAGCTGAGGGCCACTGCACAAAGCCTGGCCAAGCACAAATCTTGTTCCCTGAATATTGCGCATCTAGGTCTGCAGTCACTTGTTCAATCCTTTCTTCCCTGTTTCTGGCCAGGGTACCATCCAAAATAAGGGGGCAAATCCCTTCGTAGGCTATTCACAGACAGAATTCAAGATTCCTCCAGTGAGAGGTTGTCTCTAGTCTTGCGGGAGAGAAAAATAACAACTTAAGCCCCAGGAGCCTTCCGTTGGTCCATGCCCACATCGTACAGAGGAGAAGGGGTCTGTCAGGATTTTGAAGATAAAGGAAGATATTCCTCCCCTCTTCTATGGAAGTTTGGGCTTTAATCATCATTAATGGAAGTACGTATGAAAGAAACTATGCTTGGATAAAATGCTTGGATAAAATGTAATTTCGCAGCAAACCATCATTTGACAACTGATTAAGAAACATTGTTAAAGGATCTTCCAGACCAGCACTGAGGAATTAAAACAACGGAATTTACATAATAACCACATCTCTCTAGAGAATTTGCCATCAAATCATCCCAAAATAATAGAAGAGAGTCATTTCCTAAGTTGTCCATTTAACTTTTATTAAGAAGGTTGCATTTCCTACCAACAAGGGAATACCTTGGAGGCAACCATCAGCTGGTGGTGTAGTTGAAATGAGGGAAACTAGATGCCTGAAAGGGGAAACACCCAACCCTAAATCATATGCTTATTCTAAATGGAATATTAAATTAAATTCTTCACAATGAAGGTATTCCTGACAGAGCGGCTGTCAGTCACTCCCTGTTCAGACACCACATTGTGGGAACATCGTGGCTGCCACATTGCGGAAGGCTGGTGTCCCTGGTAAAGATGATGCATATCATGTAAACCCCATCACCAAGATCAAAGTCTGCTCCTTTCATGTAAGCCAATACATGTCAAACCTCATTCCAATCAAATCGTCCGGAAATGAATTCAAGATGAATATGTCATAGAATAATGTGACAGTGGAACTGCAGAAGGTCAGGGGTGGTTGTTTCAATGAGAGAGTCGTCAAATATTAATTCTAGAATGTCCAGATGAGTAGACATTGAGGGGGATTAGCTGGCTGCTGGTGGGACGTTGTGTCGCTGATTTGTGTGCAAATGCATCAAACACCAAGGTGTTGTTCTAAGTTTCATTGGAATTCAAGAAACACCCCCAAACTCACAACCAACATAACCAAAAGGCCAAAAAAAAAACCATACAAAAATAACTTCCTACTTAAAAAATAACTTCAGCAAACCAATATTCAAAAGAGGATATTAACTTACTCGACTCTTTCAGGGCGTTTCGGTAAAGCCGCATTCGTTTCCTCATCACCAAAGAAGTCTTGTATCTCATTTTCTGACTTTGAGCCTGTTTGGGAAGAAAAGAGAGACAGTCACTAGTTAAACGATTTCCTACATGCTCGTATGGCAAGACCGTGTGGCCTGAATGTATGAGTGAAAGAAAGTGTTGGTCTGAAGATCTTTTCAGTGTTTTCTTTGACTATTTTCAAATTTGGAAGTGAAAGAAGAGTCTTCTGCTGGGAACTACCCGTATTTACTGCAAAATAATATATCCTGGTTGATAAAAAAATATTAAAAATCATCATTTCCCAACTAGATTTTTATCCGTAACTTATTTGTGGATCTCCCTTACAGGTAGAGTTAAGCACACTTTCGGTCAGTCAGTGTTCAAAGGTCTCTCACTCCAGAATTTAAACTTTTTAATCTGAGAAGCCCCCATCATTTTCTTTAAGTTCATTAATTAATTGAGTTTAGTGAGAAGGGGGGCTGGGTGTCCTCTGGGAGGTTAGCAGGTTAAAAATTGAGTTGTAAGTGTTGGAACTGATAGGAGAGGAATTTCTTTGCAGGCGTGTAGCTCCTGTTGTGCCCAAGGTGGTGTGGAATCCCCTAACCCTCGCATGGCTTCCACCCCCTCACCCATCTGGAAGCCATCGCAGTTGGTTTTTGAAAGTGAATATAAAATTCACCAGTTTGGGGTGGGGGGAGATTATTTCTATCAATTGGTCCTGGCTGTCCACATTTTTTAGTTAAGCAGCTTAGAAATAACCCACCCCCACCCCCAAAATATTTGCATTCCTTATCAAATTCACTTTTTGGATAGAGCTATCCAGCCTTTGGTCACCTTAAAACCTTAAACTCATCTTGGGGACTTCTGCATCTGTCAGGCAAGGCTGAAGGCAGTGGAACAGCCAAACAGAGGCGGTTCACCCAGCCCCAAACCTCAATCTGGCCTAGAAAGACAAACAGTCATTGAAAAGGTCTCAGGCTGGACAAACACAGCAAGCTCTCTGTCAATGAGGACGTCTGCCTGTCTTGACACTCCAGCCCACAGAACAAGCAGTTGTTTAACTTGTTGAACCACAGGCCAAATCCAAGTGGGCCTCTGCTATCTCAAAGACTTTCCAGTTCTCTATGCTCAAAGATCTCTTTCTCCCTCCCTCAACCGCCAACCCGGGCTTGAACTAGCTTAGGTATTTTCACCTTTCACTCCCCCTTCTTTTCTGGGTCCAAGCCTGAGGGGTGGGAGTAGGGGTTTAGACTCACCTTTTCCCAGAGGGTTTTATTTATTTTCGATTCTTTCTAACCAAAAGGCATCTGTCCCCAAAGGTAATAAGCTCCTTCCCGCACAAATCAGGAAAGAAAGAAAGCCCAAGTTTGCATTCCTACAGAAGGGCAGCGTGCGGGGTGTCCTTGCTCTAAAATTTCCTCATGGCAGGATGTCTGGCACAGGAAAAGTCCTGGTTGGTTGGAACTAATAGAATTTACTTTTTTGCTTCAGAGGGAAATGGGTGTGAGTTTCCCTAAAGAACTCTGTCCACACCTACAATGCTGCTCGAGCCCTCCCTTTAAGAGGCCTGGGTCCCTTCTATCCCCAGGTCCTGACAGTCTTTTGTGCATTATAAACCCACAGGCATGCAAACAAATGTCTCAGAGGCTGGACTTCAGGCAACTGGGAGCAACCTTAAGCTGCTCCTGTAGCAGCTCCATCACCGGCCTGTGCATGGAACCTGGGTAAATATCTTCTCCTTTGGTTCAAACTCTGACCCCACTTAGCAAGCCAGTCATCTCGCTGAAGGAGGGGTGAGAGAATCTAGGAGCAGCCCCTGGGCCCCTGGACCTGAGATCCTTGCCAACCCAGGGATATAAAAGCCCTGAAAATGTTCAGCTTGGTTTTCCCCGAAAGATTGTTCCTGACTTGTCTCCTCACACCAGCCCTGGGCACTGAATCACCAGTCAGGAGCACAACCTGGGGACTTATTGGAATCTGCCTTCTTTCCCTTGAGACAAGAAAAGGGTGCCAATGAGCTTCAGTAATTGATTGTGCTGGGGGAGAGCTATGAAAGTGGGCCAGTGGGTACAGGCAAAAGACATCATTTTTCTTTGGGGGGAACACCAAGCCTGCACATTGTGGGGTCGCCCTAACAGGCGCAGGCCTGCCCAAGGTCAGAGGTCATCTTCAGCCTGCTTCCTAAGCCAGCGACTTCAGTCCCCGAGACTTCCCCACTGCTCCACACAGATTAAGCCGCAGGAGCGCCGGCAAAGGCATGTCCGCCTCTCGGCCACAGCTCGGCCGGCGGGGCGGGTGCAGAGCAGGGGCCCTGCAGGCTGTCTGGGAGCTCCCTGGCTAAAGGCAAAACGGCTCCGGCCTCTTCCCGTGGCCTGCTGTCGCCAGCTGCACCCGGAACCTCCCTGGCTCCCCTTCATCAGGCCCTCAAACACCAGGAATTTGGGCTGTGAGGCTGGGTTGTGCGACGGCCTTTTCTCATTCTTCTGTTCCCTAGAGGGAAAAGCTGAGGTTCCCCCAGCTGGGGCCTGAAGACTGGGCGACCTCCGTGTGCCCAGAGTAGAATCTGCGTTAGTGGGTCGCTTGAAAGACCAGCCTGGACATTTAACCATCCCTTTGAACACCCCCCCCACACACACACACAAACCGCCGGCGGTCAGACAGAGGAAGGGAACATGGTGCCTCTTCGCAGGTCGCTCTGAGGCCAATGCTGTCGGAAAAGGGGTAGAAATATGACCTTGCGATCCAAAGGGAGTTTCCTGCAGACGGTGCAGGCCAAGTTCCAGCCCCTCCAACGCCCCTTCTCCATTCCAAAGACCTTGCTGGCTCCCAGATGTCCCCATGGACCATTCATCAACCCCAAACTTTCCCTTTGGGGCAGTTCTAGCTCTGTTTCACAGCCTCACTCTGTTCCCGCCCCACTTGTCCCTAATTTCCAGGGCCTCCATGTGTCTAGGGTAGTGGCCAGAATCCCAGGTAGCTGCGGCCTTCTCCTTTGAGAGCCAGTCGTAGCCCTCGTTTGCATCCGGGAGAAAGAAAGTCAAATCCCAAACCCACAGCCCGCCGCGCGCAGAGAGCGGGTCCCAGCGGTCAGCGTCCTGAGGCAGGACCAGACTGCAAGAAGGCGAGGATGCGGGCCCCGCAGCTGACCCAGCCGGCATCCCCAGTCAGGTAGCGGTGGAGAAGCTCCATCATCTTGCTGCCAGCCGGGGTAACTTGGCTCCTTTGACCCTGGAGAGGGGAAGCCGTGTCTTTCCCTGCCATCCTCGCGGGGGCAGGACGGAGAAGCAGTCTGCAGGGGCCCCCTCCTGCGCGGGCCCAGCTCACTCGGGGCGAGGGAAGCTCTGGGCCACGACTCCCCTTCTTGGGCCAACGGTGGGGCACCCAGGCGATTTACAAAGAGGGGAGGGAAGGCGGGCAGGCAACAAGCTGCCCTTGGTCCGCGTGCCAGTGGGAGCCCCATTCGTCCCCCTTGCACCGCCCCCCAGAAGAAGGGATGGACTCATCTCCAGCGTAGCCTCTCGGCGGAAGGGCCCCCTCCTCCCCTCAGTGTCAGCGGGGTGGGGCCTGTACCCACGGTTGGGGGGCTGCGGAGGGAGGGGATGGGGGAAAAATCTAGCTGGGCCTCTTACCCCAGTGGGGTTTGGGTGCCTCCTACCCCGCTGCTGGGGGTACAGGTCCGGTCTGTCTGCCCCCCGGACTCACGCACTTACCCCACTCCACCTGTTGCCGGGATCGCCTCATTTCTGCACATCACTTTGAGGTGCCTGAGGGGGACCACAAAACCCTCCAAGCCTCTCTTTTGTGGTTCCAGCGAGGCGGGCATCTTTCATTTCTCCTTTTCCAGCTTTCGGGAAGCAGTTAGGGAATGTATGATGAAGCAGAAATGAGCCGTCAGGATGATATTTTAATGGCTTATATGTCACGTTGGTGCATGTGGCTTTGAACTGGAGCCGCTTGCGTTTCCTGCAGAGAGCGCCGCAAATCCCACTTGATAACTTCTACAACCCACAACTTTTTTTTTCTCACATTCACTCTTACTCTGTATATTTGGACGCGTTTCCTAAAAATACCCTCTTGTCAACGTTCCCCTTGGATATTCCACGAACAGGAGAGGAGAGGACTGATTTTTCTTTTTTGAAGAATTATTTTCCCTCTCCCCCTCCCAACGGCGTCTACCCTTCTCCCCTCAGGTCCCCTCCCTTGTTTTTTTTTTTTTTTTTTTAAAGGCAGGAGAGGTGGGTTCAAGATTTGTTCTCCCTGGTGAAAGCAGTACAGCCTCTAGAGAAAGCTTCTCCTTGCAGATAAGATTTTTACAACTGCAGTGGAGGCAGGATCCAAATTTCCCTTGTAAGCAGCAGAAAAGACTCTGAGTGGCTCTGATATATCTTTTTAAAAAACAAAGTATATAACAGTATTTTTTTAAATCCGCCCCTCAAGCCCCATCCCTTTGCCTTCATTCCCCCATCCTTGTTCCACTCAAAGCTGGCAGGGAATTCGGGGGCTGCTGCACTCAGACTTGTTGCTGGGGACCGAACATTTGATATTGTTTTTCTTTCTCAAATTTCTATTTCCCAGCACAACAAGCGCAAATGCTCAGCCAGTTTCCTTCAGACACCAGGAAACCATCCCAGCTAACAGAAGTCCAGTTTTGAGCAGGGAGAGCCCAGGGAAAGGGCAGCTCAGCTCGCCAGCCCCAAGCGAGAATCTAGTCGATGAAAAGACCAGAAAGCCAGAAAGGAGGACAGGCCGACGCTGACCCTGCCTTCTTCCAGCCTGTGCAGCCCGAACAGGCGACTGGGCAAAAAATGTTCATTTTCATTTTCCTCTCGCCCAGGCACTGGTGAGTTTCCTAACGGGGCCGCCTGTGAAAGGATGAGTTGAGGTCTCTTTGTCTGAGAAAAGAGTTTAGGGCTGTGATTCAGCTGCAAAGAAGCCAAATGAAGTTAGAAACAAAGGGCAAATTGAAGGATTCCGACTCTTGGCTTTTTGTGTTTTCCTTACTAGAAAATAATTAGACCTAATGAATATGCAGACGCTTCAGCTAAACCCTCGGCCTGGGCTGCTGGGTTTTAAACAGAGCTGCGGAGAAATGCAACCTTCATCCCCCAACCCCCCGCATCCTCATGCATTTTTTGAAATGCATAAATGTTGCTCGCCTTAATTGATTGAGTCACAGGGATTTTTTTTCCTGCTTTTAAGTGCCATACTCCTCTACCTTTCAACAATCATTTTAATATATAGTCAATGGCTCTTTGTGGACGGGACAAAAAGCAACTACGCGCAGTTGTTGAATAGACTTTGCGCTGGGCAAAGACAGGTTAATCGAGGGCCGCATCGCGAAAACAAGCGAGTGTTGTATGTTTGCACTGAATCCAAATGTCTGCATTTTCCTAACTAAATCAAAGGGAGTGTTATTTCTTTTTCTGCTCACTCATCTGAAGGTAAGTAAATTTTCTCTGGCGATCAAAAGCCTGGTCGGCAACAAAGACCGCGCCCGCTTTTTCCACCGTCCTGGTGTGGTGAGTTGCGGAATTTCAATAACTGTGACAAGGGTGACTGATTTGTGAACTAGAAAAGGTTTGAATGTCACAAAATTTACATTGGTCCTATCTATCGCAGATTTAAATACCAAAAAAAGTATTCGGGGATTTCTAGGGAGCTTTGGGCAGTCCTGAAGAACAATGGCGTGTTGGGAAATTTACAGTTTTACCTGAATGAAAGGGGCCAGGGTTGGGAACAGGAGTGCAGAGAGAGGGGTTAGTGGGGGCAGACACGGGAGACTAGGGAAAAGGGAGAAAAGAAAAGAATAACACAGGAAAGGAAAAAAAAATCGGCAACAATGTTTTCAATTTGCTAAAAAAAAACCCCACACACAAAAACAAAAAACCCTGAACCTGGAAAGTTGGAGCTCTCATCCACCTGTGCTTATTTTTTGGGGGGAGGAGGGAGCAGGAAGTCTGATTGATTTGATAACAGTGAGAAAATCGAGGCAACCGGTTATCCTCAGAAATCACATTTCTGGTAAAGAGAAAGTGGTGTGTGCCTGTGTGCTCCCGAGATCTTAAATTATAAACAGGAGGGGGACGAAGCAAGAGGGAAGCGAACTTCAAACGGAGCAAATAACAAAAGCCTCCTTTGCTGCCCTTCAAGGCGGGGACAGGGGGAAAGAAAGAAAAGAAAGTTGCTGAATCGGGACATTCTGGAAGTGCCTTAGCTGTGTTTACCAGCCCCATCCCCGCCTCCTGTTCTCGGAGACGCCCGAAGTCGCTAATCGCTCAGCTAAGAGCAGGTCTGAAGAAGGACAAGATAGAGAAAGAGAGATAGAGAGGGAAAGGGAGAGGGATACGGATAAAGAGGAGAGAGAATGTATATGACTGCGAAAAGGAAAAGAAATCGTGGCAAAAATTTTTTTCCATGAGAAGAGGGGAAAAATTTGGCTAAAAAAAAGTTGCTACTCCTGGCAGCCCTGTTTGTCAAAAGGGGATGTCAAGCGCTTTACAATACCTGGGATTGATGAGGCGGGCGGGCCAATGAAAGGCGCGCGGCGCCTCGGCGCGCCCTCCGTTGGCGCGGCGGCTGCGGGCGGGGGGAGCGCGGGCACACCAATGGGCGCCCGCGTCGGCAGCACGTGACGCCTCCCCCTGCTCCCATTCATCAAGGGGGGGACGGTGTCGTCCTTTCAATTCATTTATCTGCAGGAATGATTGCTGCTATCAGTCTCGCGCTCACCGCCCGGCTGAGGAGGTGAAAGTTTCTCCCCAGGAAGATAAACCGCAAAAGACAATATTGTGCATGATTTGCGCCTTTTCTTTGGCTTTTTCTTTCTTTCTTTTTTTTCTCCCCCTCCACCCCCCTTTTTTTTTTTTTTTTTTTTTTTTGCAAAAAGCAGAGGGGGAAAAAGAGTGAAGGAGCGAGGAGGCGAGCCTGAGAGAAAGGAGAGAGAGAGAGAGAGAGAGAGAGAGAGAGAGAGAGAGAGAGGAAAGAAAGGGCGAGGGGCTAGTGGAGAAGTGAGGAGGGGCGTACGGCGCGAGGCGGAGAGAGGGCTAGCAGTCGCTGCTCCGGCGCTCACATTCCTCTATGCTACAAATCCGGGAGGAAGTTTTTTTGGGGAGCTGAGATGCTCCATGCCTTTCCCTGGGCAGCCTTGACGCGGGGTCCTCTCGGCAGAGACTGAGCGGCGAGAAAGTGCTAGCCGGGCCGGCAGGGTCTGCTCGGCGGGCGCCGGAGCCCGCCTTGCTCGCGGCCCGCAGCAGTCAGGCTTCCCCGCGCTTGGCCGGGCGGGCGCCCCGGCGCGCCGCGCCGCTGCCTGCAGGCTAGGACTTCGCGAGGTGGGTCGACTCCTCCTCCCTCCTCTTCTTCTTCCTCCTCTTCCTCCGCCTCCCGTTCCTCCTCCTCCACTACCTCCTCCTCCTCCTCCTAATTTTCCCTCCTTGGCGGGCGAGGGTGGGGGGGGCGGGGGAGGCCGGGGCTCGCCCCGAGCAGCCACGATGCTCCTGGACGCCGGCCCCCAGTACCCCGCGATCGGCGTGACCACCTTTGGCGCGTCCCGCCACCACTCGGCGGGCGACGTGGCCGAGCGCGACGTGGGCCTGGGCATCAACCCGTTCGCCGACGGCATGGGTGCCTTCAAGCTCAACCCCAGCTCGCACGAGCTGGCCTCCGCGGGCCAGACGGCCTTCACGTCTCAGGCTCCCGGCTACGCGGCTGCGGCGGCCCTGGGACATCACCACCATCCGGGCCACGTCGGCTCCTATTCGAGCGCAGCCTTCAACTCCACGCGGGACTTTCTGTTCCGCAACCGGGGCTTTGGCGACGCGGCGGCTGCAGCCAGCGCGCAGCACAGTCTGTTCGCCGCTTCAGCCGGGGGCTTCGGGGGCCCACACGGCCACACGGACGCCGCGGGCCACCTCCTCTTCCCCGGCCTTCACGAGCAGGCGGCGGGCCATGCATCGCCCAACGTGGTCAACGGGCAGATGAGGCTTGGCTTCTCGGGGGACATGTACCCGCGGCCCGAGCAGTATGGCCAGGTGACCAGTCCGCGTTCAGACCACTATGCCGCGCCGCAGCTGCACGGCTACGGGCCCATGAACGTGAACATGGCCGCGCATCACGGCGCCGGCGCCTTCTTCCGCTATATGCGCCAGCCCATCAAACAGGAGCTCATCTGCAAGTGGATCGAGCCCGAGCAGCTGGCCAACCCCAAAAAGTCGTGCAACAAAACTTTCAGCACCATGCACGAGCTGGTCACGCACGTCACAGTGGAGCACGTCGGCGGACCCGAGCAGAGTAACCACATCTGCTTCTGGGAGGAGTGTCCGCGCGAGGGCAAGCCCTTCAAAGCCAAATACAAACTGGTCAACCACATCCGCGTGCACACGGGCGAGAAGCCCTTCCCCTGCCCCTTCCCTGGCTGCGGCAAGGTCTTCGCCCGTTCTGAGAACTTAAAGATCCACAAAAGGACGCACACAGGTACGGAAACGGCTGTCCTTGACACCCCTCGTTCCCTATCCCAGGCCTGGGACCCGAAATCCAAAAGTCAGCGGCGGGTGCGCACAAACCCGGCCTCGGTTGGGTCTGGAAGTCAGATTCCAGCAGGCAGACAGCGAAAATATGTGCTGGTTTTTAGTTTGAAGCTTGAAATTCTGGTAAAGTACAGAGAGGATCGGATTAGAGGGATCTAGGGGTATAGATTTTTAAATGAGAACTAAAAAAAGGCGGGGAGAGCTGAGAGATAAACCCTGTTTTGCGGAGCCCTTGGTGCGCGCGAAGCCTGGAGAGGTGGCCGGCTCCCGGCGGCGGCGGCAGCGGAGGCGCCAGCCGCTCCAGCTGCAGGCGAATCTAAACGTTTGCTTTCGGCCAACATCCCCTCTCCACGCACCTTAGTGAGGACTTTGCCAAAGGAAGGAGCTGAGGAAATTGGAGGAGATCGGATGAAGGGGCCCAGAAAGAAACAAAAATAGAGACAGAAAAGAGGGGGTGGCGATGGTGAAAGGAAGTCAATCGGGCCTGAGGGGGCTTATGTATATTTAAAGAGCCCCGATTTTAGTAGTGACTTGTTTGTGAGCAGGCTTGAGGAGTCGGGAAGTCAGCAGAAGGCGGAGAAGTCCGCTTTGTCAATTAGATTCTGTGAGGACTTTTCGAAACACCGAATGTCCTGAGTTGGCCTTTAAAAATAAATAGACCGGTCGGGCGCAGTTAAAAGAAAAGTTCGCGGCGAGCTCAAGGCCCTAGTGTGGGTCGGGCAGGCCATTCTGGGCCTCTTGGGCCAACAAGGCCGGGAATCCGGTCTGCTTCCCTGTCCTGGTTTGCCCGGGTGATTTCTGAGTACTGCGTTTGGAACTTGGCGTTTTACGCCGGAGCCAGGGAAGAATTTGCGGCGCCGAGCTCTCGGCCCGGATTATCCTATAAAATGTGAGTGTGTATAGGGGTGGGGTGGGGTGGGGGCGGCGACGAGCGGGGTGCGGAGCGTCGGGGAGGAGGTAAGGGGAGGAGAGAAGAGCAAAACAGCAGGAGAATCGGCCCGGAATGTGAAAATTAGAAACCTAGAGCTAGGTAGAAGCTGCCTGAAGTCGTCTGTATAGCCCCGGGCCTAAAAAACAGCAGCCAGACCTGCTGCTACTCTGGGATCTAAAAAACTACCACGACCACTAATAATAATAATAATAATAAAATAATAAAATCTGGATCTAATTGGATTAAGGGTTAAAATAGTTCAGATGTTTAAAATTCCAATGCAGATATATGACTTTGTTAAAGATCCTGGTTTTGAGCTTGCAAAGTGTTAACCCTGGGCCGCTGCCTTTTAATTTTTGTTTTTATTTTTTCCTTTTGTTTAATTTTTAGAAAAGAGCCGCGGGGTTTGTTCTAACCAGACCTGTCTCTTTCTTGCCTTTCGCACCAGGGGAGAAGCCCTTCAAGTGCGAGTTCGAGGGCTGCGACCGACGCTTCGCCAATAGCAGCGATCGCAAGAAGCACATGCACGTGCACACGAGTGACAAGCCCTATCTTTGCAAGATGTGCGACAAATCCTACACGCACCCCAGCTCGTTGCGCAAACACATGAAGGTAATCGCCGCGCTCTCGCCGCCCGCCTTGGAGCCAAGAACCCGCTCAGCTCTTCGGCCGGGGTCGGGCGGCGAGTGGCAGCCGGGCGGTGGCAGGAGCCGGCAGAGGCGGAAAGGCAACGATTCCTCTCTGCTGACTGGGGCTGGGCAGAGAGGGCGGGGGCTGGGAGAGGAGATGGGGCCACCCAAGACCGTTCTGAATTTACTGTTTAATAATAAAAATCAAAAGAAGTGAGCACTCTTAGCAGAGGCCGCGACTGATGGGGAGCCAGGACAGCCCAAGCGGGATGATGCTGACGAAGCTGCGGCCATGGCGGCTTGGCTGGCAGCGTTGGGCAGAGAGTTGGGGTCTTGCACGCGGTCCTGAGCGCTGGCTCACCTAACCCTGAGCAAGCAACGTTCAGCGGCTGCCGTGAGGACCATCTCAGGCTCTGGCCTCACATCCAGCCTCCCCCTCCCTAGATATTTTCTTTTGTTGAGTCCCCGGGGCACTGTCCCTCCGCAGAGCCCAGCCTCTGCAGGGCCGAGGCGGGGCAACCAAGCCCAAGTCCCGCGGGTCCGGCCTCCCTGGAGTTCAAGGGGATCCAGGGCTCCTGGGGGAGGCAGCGCGCGGCCTTCATCCTCCCAGGCGGCCGCCGCGGCGGGTCTTTATCTCTGTAAAAACGCGACTTTATTCCCGCAGGTCCACGAATCCTCCTCGCAGGGCTCTCAACCTTCGCCGGCCGCCAGCTCGGGCTATGAGTCCTCCACGCCGCCCACCATCGTGTCTCCCTCCACAGACAACCCGACCACCAGCTCCCTGTCGCCCTCCTCCTCCGCGGTCCACCACACAGCCGGCCACAGCGCGCTCTCTTCCAATTTTAACGAATGGTACGTTTAAAATCAGAAACAAAACACCGAACAAAACCCTATTTAAGAGACTGAGCACACACACACATACAAAATATTACTGAAAGAACCCTGAGCATCAAAAGAGTCCCCTCCCCACCCCCTAATCCTATTTTTTCTAAACCTGCCGATAGACCCAGGACCAAGTAAGAGAGAAGCACCAAACCTTTACATTTTTTTTTTTCTTAGTTTGGCAAAGGCTTGGTAGCCAAGGGGTGGGAGGGGGGTGGAGGAGAAGGCGGTCGCCTGACCAAATGCCGCCAACCCCGAGGGCCAGTTTCTCCTGGGAATCTGAACAGGCTCTCTGGGAGTCGGCTTTTTTTTTTTCTTTCTTCTTTGCATTCTTGTAAATACAGAATTATTAGCTTAAAACTGTACTGTTGGATTCTGTATATAGTTATATCTTGGTTGGAACGGGGGGGTGGGGTGGGATCGTGGCGTTGTGGTCTTTGCATTGGGGGAGGGGGGAGGGGCTGGGGGGGAGGGCGGAGGGGGGAGGGGTGGGCGGCCGAAAGCCAACTGTTTGTACTGAATGGCAAGAATGTTCTAGTAAATGTGTACCAAAATGTGAATTACTTTGTACGATTACAGTCTCCACGTCGATCTAACAGAATATTATTGGTATTAATGTGCTTTTTTTGTATAAAGTGCAAACATTTCGTCCCAAAGTCTAAGTACTTTAGTGCAGTAAAATGTTGTTTTCACGTCCTGTCAAGAATTCGTATAGTACGAACCTGGATCTGCGTGTCAAACTGTTCCATTTGTTTATGTAAAGTGATATTAAAAAAAGATATAAACTATAACTGTCCGTTGCTTTTGGCAAAAGATACAACCACATAATGTATATAATTCCTAGTTTCCGTATTTATCCGCATGTAAAGGGCCGGTTTATTCATGTTACAGCTATTCAATATTTATGGCTAGAAGAACTCGTATGTACACTTTAGTTTCCAGAACTGTTTGGTAACCTTTCGTACGTTATTAAAGATTCTTAAATCTCAGTGATTGTGGTAGGAATTTCTTCTTCATCCCCAGCAACCTGCTGCCTCTTCTGCCAGCCTTAGTGGGTCTTGGGAAAAGCTCACCAGTCTTCCCTTTCTGTCATCGCAGGTCATATAAACGTGATAAATGAACGCTACCCTGCTGGCTCTCCGAGAGGGTGTAATTAGTATTTATATCAAAATTTATGAAACAAATTTTCGGCCGCAGTATAATTTAAATGACCTTTGCAGACATAGAATAACAACCATAAAAATAACAGAAATAGATTGCGCAGGCGACATCAATATTAATGTAGGCGAATTGTCAGAAGCTCAAGGACTCGCTCTGCAGCTTTGCAAATGAACTTGCAGCCAAGGGTTCTGCTGTCCCCCAAATTAAATTCCCCGAGTTGAAACCAAGTTGCAGATTTACAATATCATATTTTAAATTGCTGTCTTCAATTAAACCATTTATGGCCATAATTAATTTTCAGGATGTCGATGCATGCTTTTCCAGGCTTTCCTTCTTTGTACAAAAGTAAACCTCCATAAAGCATTTTACTTGTATTTCTTCAAACGTGATGCTAATTTAAATTAATTACTTCCTGTGATACGTTATTATTCCTATAATTTTGCCAGTTATTAGTTCTCTCAAAAATACATATAGAGAAGAGAATTATTTTATGTAATTTGATTATCTTTCTATCTCTTTTATTTATTTCTCATTTACTTAAGAAATTCGTTCCATTGGCTGGCGTTGATACAGTAAATTTGTAAATGAGAAGACAATATAAAAAATCTAAATTACTTGTGCTTAATGACTGTAGCAGAACGCCTTTTCTCTAAATCAGATTGTCTTTCTTGCAGTTTAGTTTGATAGATTTGCAAGCTATGCTGCTCCCTCGAAGTTAGCTGCGCTGGTAGGAATGTGAGCTTCTTTGTCTCTGGTTGTAGCTTGCATGATCGCCCCATTAAGCAGACAGCGTAGCCGGAGATCACAAATCAGGGCCTTGGCTGTAGTTGCAAGGGTGCTGATATGTCAGAGCACAAGACGGAAACTGACCTCACTGTAGGCAAGTAGGAACCCAGACTTGCATCTTTAATATACAATGTTATGTGTGACTCTGAGAAGGAAAGCAAGAGGGAAAAACCCTCAAGAGTGTGAGACCCCCTTAAGATACTCATATCTGTTTCGAAGTGTACCATTGACCAATTACAAAATCAAAATGTTAAATTCACTTAAAATTTTTTTGACTCGTCCTTTCATTGCTTGCTATTTGTATTTGTCACTTTTAGGCAGCAAAGTTTTACTAGGTAAGGAGGGGATTTGCTACACTTTCTGTAGCACATCAAAAACTAGAGACAGTGGTGTTTAACTTTTAAAAAATTGTTTTTGTGATCTATAAGAGTAAAGGTCAACCTTTCATGAAAAGAGCGCCACCTTGCAAGGTTTGGTGAAATTTAAGGAAGTTGAACACCTCAGCAGAAATTGTTGCTGGTTCCGAAAATCTGTGAGACTATAAGCTGGCCCCAGTTGGCTTTGGAGGTTTAAAATTAACTAACAGCATAGTAGTTGAAGTGATTCCAGACATTAGGGCCAATAATTAATAAACATAGAAAATAGCTCATCTCTCTAGGAAAGAAAGGTAAACACCTCAGTTAATAATCCTTCCCTTTCCTTTAGAGATTAGAATGTCTGGGAGTCTGATATAAGTATAATAATAATAACAACAGTACTTTTATAACTTTGTTAGTGTATTTAGGAAGATAGTCAATGAGTGTATTTTTCCTTTGACCATTCCTGAAAGCAGTTTACTTCAAATTTGGAAATATAAATGTCTCATTATTTGTTATGTACCTGATGCCCTTTTAAACTTTAATAACATAGTATAATAATAAAATATCATACTATGATATATGATTTAAGTAGGATATTTTAAAGATAAATTTTAGGGATAAATGTTTACTTCAAAACTAATTCATATTAAAAAATTTTTTAGACGTTGAATGCCAAATATTTTTTTTTTTTAGAAAACCATTTGAGGAGTACTGTGTGTGTGTGTTTGTGAATAACCTCACTCACCAGAAAGGAACTTTTATAGTAGAAGCCAATATTTATGCCAGTCCCCCTTATGCATTCTCTTCTCCAACACTTATCCCAAAGAAAAAGTCATTAATGATGTAGGTTGCCTAAAATACTGCTTCAAACTTAAATGTAGTCTATTATTTTGCTGGTACCTTTAATGTTTGCTTCTTGGGATGTATTCTTTCTACTTTTCTTCATGGGCTATTAGGTTTTGAAATACATGAATGTGAACAGCGAAATATATTGTTAGACCCTATTTAGCAGGAGTTGAAGATGCTGCAAATGGCTGGCTTGTGTGTGTAGCTGTGGATTTTGATTTAGGCAGAAAGCCGTCCTGGTTCATATTTTGACTGCATTGTTTTCTATCACCATCAAATGATTAGAACAGCTAACAAGTTATTAAAAAGTTCTATTGCGTCAACAAAAGATGCCTGGCTACAAGCAACCGTATTTGACAAATGAAGAGAGATGAGTTGTGGTATGTGGGTGTGTGTACATTTATAGAGTAAGCATGTAAATATACAAGCTCCATTTATACGGGGGCTAGGTAATTTCCAAACATTTCAGATCCTTTGTTTTCTTCTTCAAAAGCTACCCCCGGCTGCTTTAAGCGTTTGCGGCTGATGATTTTCATTTTTTAAAGTCAAGCATTCACGTTAACCTTTAAGAAGCAAACCACCTCCACAAGAAAGATGTAACCTTTCAGTTGCCCCATATGCTTATCATTTTTTTTTCTTTTTCTTTCTTTTTTTTCCCTTTAGCTGACGGTGTAAATAGCACTAACCTTCTTTGCTCATGGGCCTGGCATTTAGATGTTTTTATTTGTTGATGGTGAAGTTTTCTCAGAACTTTTAAAGGGCTGGCAACAGAGCTACATTCCCCAAATACCTTGCCCAGCCCTGAAACCTTCCTGATGTTCCCTTTTAGAGGTCAAGTTGTCATCCGTGTCCTGGTCCCCTTGTGAATCAGTATTGGTGGAGTTGGTACCTGAGCATACTGCTTTCCAGGAAGCAGCTTGGGGAAGGCTCTGGTCCTTAAAGAGAAGCACCAATTTATGATGGACCTGGAGTAACTCTGTGTGGTCTGGCAAACTCAAAATGAAGGCACTGAGCTTGTGTCTTTGATTATTTGTGAACTAGATATGAAGTCAGCAGATTCCCAGCTCACATTTCTTTTTTTTTTTTTCCAACTCAAAATACTAATTACAAATTTATCTTGTCCTCTCTAGGTACAGCGTTCTCGCTTGCTCCTAGCATCAAGTGTAGTTCTTAGAACTATGTGTTCATATTAGGAAAACAAAGTGTTGTTTTCATAAAATTTGCCACAGTTCATATTACTCTCTGGTTTTAGAATTCTTGAAAACAGAGTGGCAGTGGAAAGATTTATCTCATCTATGCCAGGCAAACCTGGTTCATGTTGCTATAGGTTCATATTACTCAGGGTGCTGAGGCTTTTTTTTTTTCCCAGCTTTTTACCACCCTATTCACTATCAGTAATATGTACCCATTTAAACTGGTTAGATGTAGAATGTAAGGTTTTATAAGAGTAACTATACAGCAATCTCTTTTTTTTTCAAATGATAATCACTAGTTTGGGGCAAGAAATAAGAAAAGAATGGTAATAACTTTCTATAGCATGCCACATTTGAGCCTTTTCCTCAAAGTTTATTGCAAGTATAATGGCATAATATACACAAAAAATGAGCAGTGTTCTCCATTAATCTATGCAAGTCAGGTTCATTCCAGAGTGTCTCACCAAGTAAGAGGAAACACGATCAGCCCAAACCAGGGGCTATTTTTACCAGGCAAGCTGAATTCTGGCATTAGTTCCTAACGTTTATTTCCACTTTAGAGCAAGGAGCTAAAACAGTATGAAGTTTCCAGTTGATGCTATACTGGAGGTGGGTTTTTCAAGAATAAGAAACTGAATTTAGCTATCTATTATGGAAATGACATTGCTTGTCAATGATACTAGAGACTTCCATTGTCTGTCTCTTGTCCACAAAATTTTGACTGCCTCTGATATTGCGGGTCATCTTTGTAAGTTTATGCAGAAGAATTCACGGGTTGTGAAACTTACACAGTGATATTTTCACCTACAGCATACACAAGAATCAACTATTAAGCATGGATATAAACAGATGGGAATTATATCTCTCTAAAAAAAAATACAACAGACGTTCGAAGGCCAGCGACCTTAGCAAACTCAAAAAAAAATTACGATTATTTTGCTTCTGTCTTTTGTGTTATAATCCCCGTTAAGCTACAGAAAACATAAGGACATAAGGAAGGTGAGAGAAGCTTACATCCTAACTCCTTTAAAAAATTTTTTCTGTCTATCCGGGAAAATCCTAGCCTCTGGCACAGAAAGCTGAAAACTGTGGAGGAAGGTAAAACCACGAAAAAGGATAGGGGTGGGTGAGTCTGTGCGTCAAGGGAGATTCTTGTTCTGGAGAATTTCTTGAAAATATATAAACACAGGCTTTGGAGGTGAGTTTGTAGCGGTGGGGTGGAACAGCAAGACTTCCCCACAGCCCCTCCACAGAAGGCCTGGCGGCCAGCGTTTGAGGGGCCCCTTGCGCCACCCTGCAGCCCTGCGGGGTGCTTTCGAAGTCGCTGCCGCGGGCTGGGACTGTGGCTGGGAGAGCAGTGCGCAAGCGCGGCCCTGGGCCCGCGGTTCCACGTGCTAATGAATATGCATGAGGCCCCCCCCCCCCGCCCACACGGGCCGCGGGGAACAGTTCTGAGGCTCTGGCCTGCGAAAGCTGCTGGCCCGGCTGCCAAAATAGTGCGGCGAGGAAGCTGCACGTGTTTGTTTTGAAACCGCACTGGTTTAAGTGAGTTCACAAAGCCAGGCAGACAGTGTAGGCTCCAGCCATGGGCCGGCAATCTCCCATTCTTTAAGGGCCGCCCCAGTGCACTACGAGCCCTGCCCACTTAGGAGCTGTCCTCCTCCTGTCCCCTTCCAGGGAGCTGGCACCCTGGCAGTTCTTCTAGCTCTTTGGAGAAGACGTCCCCTCCAGTCACCTGGCCCCCCTCCAGTCACAGACCCCACGCCTGAGGTGGGAGGGCAGGGCACTAAGGGTTTTCCTATCGCCCACCCTCTTTCTTTGCTCTGATCCAGGCTTGAGTGTCCCCTGTCTTTGTCTGTCTCTCTCTTTCTCCCCCTTTTCCTTTCTTTCTCCGGGTTCCTATTCCTGTCTCTGGCTGTCCCCCAGCCCCTACCCACTCATGCGGGGGGCTATCAGCCGCTTGCTTGAACGACTGCTCTAGGGTTTTCTCTCGACCCTTCCCAAATAAGACTCGTCAGCTCGCACATGTTTAAGAGCTGGTATAGTCCTGTTGAGCTCAAACGTGCTTACATGGTGCAAACGTGACAACTGGTGGAGGAACTGCCCTGGCCAAGAGACCTGGAAAGTGTAGGGTGTGGTGAGGGAAACACAGAGTTCAGGGGCTGAGCTATTGCTTTCCCCTCCTGGTGACATTCCTTGGGGTCTGCACATTGCATAATATTTTGTGGTCAGTGTACTGACATTTCCAGAGCAAGTGCCTAATATGTCTGGTGGAGTGACCAACACCTGTAAACAAAGGGGAGGGGTAGTGGAGAGTCCCTGGAGCACTCTATCCTCACACCACTGTCTATAGAGTTATGCTTTTGGGTGTCTTGGTCAAAAATCCTAGGTCCCATGACATCAGAAAATGGCTGCCAGACAGGTTCCAATCCTCCTCTGGATGTTACTTTCAGCTGGAGGGACAGACCCATTCCATGGGGCCCACGCCTCTCACTTCCCTCACTGCTAACAGGAGCGGCCTTTTGTCACTGCTTGGTTCGCACTGCAGCTAATCCAGGGCCAGCTTCATTCCTGCCAGTTCTGAGATCCGGGGGCCATAGCATCATTTCACCTGACAGCCACCACTCGCCACGTCTTCAGCTTTGAACCTGGAGGTGTGGCAGAGGGGTTTTGGAAACGTTCCTGTTAGGAAAAGTCCTGTCCTCCCACCCAGCATCCGAGTCCGGGAGCTCAATAACATAGGGGTGGCCCGAGAAGAGCTGCCGGGGACCTGGCCCAGGGAGGCCTGGCAGAAGCCAATCAGCCTGGGACTGGTCCCAGGGACTCGGTGGAAAGGGGCTGGCTCACCAGAGTTCTCTCGTCCGAGGTCCCCGGAGGACAGAGCACCGGGCGTCTAGTTAGGGGCGAAGAGACCTTCCATCCACCGAATCCCCGCCACAAGGGCCACCCCACAGGAAACCCATTCCCGAGTTGGGTCGTTTTATGTTTTAATATGTTGGGAGAGGGGGGCGATCTAGACTCTACGAACTCCACGCTAATTATGAAGACCTGGGTCGGGCTCGCTCAGGGCAGCTCTAACCCAGCGTGGGTTCCTGCGTTCTTGCCCCAAAGGCCAAGGCCCAAAGAACCCTTTGCATTTGGCGGGGGGCTAGAGGGAAAGGAGGGGCGGGGGCGGGAGCAGGCCGGGGTCTGCAAGCCGGCAGCCCGGCGCGGCGAACTTGGGGCTCCCGCGCTTGGCCGCCGCGTCCGTGCCGGCGACGCGGTTGTCCTCTCCGGGCCAGAGAGCGGGGACGCCCCTTCCCCGCCCCTGACACCCCCAGCGCCCCCGGGGTCGGCGCCAGAGTCCCTGAGGCCCGGAGGCTCTGACTTCAGGCGGCGAGGCGGGCTCTGGGGCCTCCCCGGGCCAGGCCGAGTTTGGTCTGCGGAGGCGATAGCGGGGGCGGGGGGCGCGGGCCAGGGCCAAGGAAAGAGGGACCCCAAACCGGACAGGCGTTTTCCTTCCCTCCCCCTTTCCCCCGCCCCAGCCGCGCCTCAGTCCCTGCCCAAACTGCCCGTCTCCGGTAGGACTGACTGTCTGCCCCGCCTCACTCTGCTGCCAACCTTGCCCGAAATCTAGACCCCAGACCCGGTAAGTCGCGTTCTTTCCCCCACCCCGTCCCGCCACCTTCCCGGCGGAGTCGGCCCGCGGCTGCGTGTGCGCGAGGGGCCCGAGGCGCGCGCCGAGAAGTTGGGCTGACGTGGAGCAGCCGCGCCAGCCTGGCCTCTGCGGCTGGTGTGTAGGAACGCCGAGCACCCCAAGGTAGTCAGAGATGTCGCGGGGCTCCCCAGTGAGGAGGGACCGAAGAGGGTCCAGCCTCGCTCTCCTGGATCCTCTTTGTCCCTGTGGACAGCCACTAAAGCTATCTTTTAAGAATAAGCTTTCTGCTGGTCTCTACAGTGTGTGTGTGTGTGTGTGTGTGTGTGTGTGTGTGTTGGGGGAGGGGAGCGGGGGAGGAGAAGTGCCCTTTCCCCTAAGCAGTTTCTAATCCCTAAGGTCCCCAACAAAGTTTACTTATGGTTTCCATTTGAATTCTGTGAAGTTAGTATTATTATTACTATTTTAAGTGAAGATTTCTGAGTCACAACTTCTCAAATATACGTGCCTCTTGAGGGCATTTCGACAATTACCTTGTCCACTAACTCCCCTCCCTTCCCACTGGAAAAAAATAAACTTAATTTTTCAGTAGTTGCCTTAGGACAGGTCGTTTATAAGTCACTAGTGTGAGGGAAGAAAGGAAGAAAGAAAAACAAGCTTGGCATTTCTCATTGGGACTCCGCGTGCTCTATTACTGAAATGTGCAAGATGGAATATTTTTTGGGGGGAGGGGGAGGCCGGGCGCTGGAAGAGTGCTTTTGAACCGCGCTGCCCTGTTGCACGGGGCTGACCTTTGGCTGACACGGCCACGGAGCGGGCCGTTCGTTAACGAGGATTTGATACATTAGACATTCGAGCTGGGCGTGTAAACCCACACTCTGAATCCAGATTTCGCTCAAATTAGTGTACGAGGAAATGATCTTTTTAAGTCCTGAGGCTTAACCAAGTGTCAGGAGAGCCGATTGCTGCCTGAAAAGGGCAGCGAAGGACACTGGGTAAAAGGCACATTCCTAGCTCCTTAACAAACAAACAAAATAAAACCCCTAAATCTTCTTTGAATAATTCCTGAAATCCTCCAAGTTGCCACTTTTAAGTAATGCTTATAAATAAGGCTAATCATCTCATTCTAGTGAATTCTGTTGTATTAAATCCTAACGCGAGGCAAAGTTGTGAAGACAGTGTCACAATTATGTATATATATATATATATACACATATACACAATATATTATACATATATACATAATATATACATGTGTATAATTTTTTTCTCTTTTACTCTCTGGAGATGCTAGAATGTGACAATTTATATCCGCCAGGCAGTGGGGCACATACAGAGGGGAGAGTCACAGATTTTAAAGCCGTTTACAAGTTGACGCGTCTCGATTTAATTTGGTTCGACTCGTGTCCAGACTTCAGAGCCCAGAAAGGGAAGGCAGGCTGGCCACAGGGACCCCGGCCTGGCGCGCGGCGGCGGAACCTGCAGCTTCCCAGCGGGCTGGAGTTGGGGACTCGGCTGCGCAGTGGCAGTGGAATGGGAGGCCAATTGGAGGATGCGGCGGCTCCCGCGGTATTTACTGATTTGGGAAAGGTATTTTATTTAAGTTGGCAATAGAGCTCCAACTTAAAATTTAAAAAAATCACCCCCCAGAAAATGTTTTTCTTCTCTTTCTCCTAATAACAGAGCCCGCGAAGTGCTCTGAATTGTAGAGGGGGAGAATCGCTCCTGCCGGAGTTCCCAGCCACTCTTAGGGGGGAAGGGGGAGACGAAGGGAAATCGTGTTCTTGCTGTGTCCCGCAGTCCTGCAACGGTTATTTCCTTCAGCTACTGTCCTGGGGGAGGATCGCAGCGACAGAGGTAGTTTTCTGCACCTGAGTGTTGGCTTCCGCTGCTGGGTTTTGCTGGCGCTGCCCAGAGGCCGTTGCTGGGACCAGAATTTATTCCAGGCGAAAACGTACGTGTAGCAGTTTTCGGCCTCAAATCTTTGCTCGGGGAGTCTCTGCCTCCACTCCCCTCTGTCCTCTGGATGTGGATACAAGGATGGAAAATTAAGCGAGAAAGGCACTATCTATCATAAAAAAAAAAAAAAAAAAGGAGTTTAAAAGCAAGGATTCTAGGGGAGAGAAGTGATTCTCCCAGACCTGCGATGAAGAAATCCAGACAGGGCCCACGAGAGCTACCGGATTCATTCCAGACAGAGTTCTATAGACCTAGCCCCACTCACAGACTGACGGCTCGCCAAACTCGGGTCCCCGATCTTTAGGACAAGGGCAACTGAGCGGGTGGAACACTTTTCGGGACAGAGGCCCTGACCCCCTTTGGAGAAACCACACCTCTCCAGAATCTTGAGAACGGCCCTGGCTTGGGAGGGTTGCAAAAGCTGGTCTTAGGGTGAAGAGGAGAGTTGGGGGAAGAGGGAAATGTTGGGAGAGGAAAAAGAGGAAAAGTTGTGGCTGGTCGACTGCGAGATCGAGTTCATTTCCCCCCAGCGGCGGGTCCCAGCATCCTTCTTCCCCAGGTTTGGAGCACCAGCGAGCGGTGTTTGGGGGAGAAACTCCCCGGATCACCGACGTCCAAGTTGTGTCAAGTTTGAGGTAGAAAAGGCGGGTCTATTTCATTTTAAGTTCCGCTTTTGGAGTCAGTGGAAACAATCTACCGTTGACTTTTATAAAGAGTGGAAGGGAGGAAGCGCCCGCCGCTTGAGGACTTGTCCGAGTTTCTTTGGCCCTCTGTCTAGACCGCCCACCCACGTCCAGCCCCGCGAGTCTCCCCCTGGCTTGGGGCCTCCACACGCGGTCTCGAGTCTCGGTGCCCGCGTGTGTCCGGAAGCAGCGAGCACTGCGGTTCCGCCTGCGGCAGGACTTTTTGGTGGGCGCGGGGGCAGCCCCTTTCGCCCCTTCTGGGGTTTCCTCCGGCCCTGCCCCGGGCTCCCTCCCTGCAGCCCCAGCTGCACGGGGCCCGGCCACCCGGGGGCTGCTCTGGACCTGACGCAGGCAGCGCGGTCGCTGACGTCAGGGGCTCCTGGTGGCCCGAGCCCCGGCCACGAGGCACCCGGCGCGAGCGTCATTAATTATCAGGCGCCAAATATTGCGAAGAAAGCTCAAGCTTTTCAGGCGGGAACTGATTTTGAGATTATATGTATCTATCTATCTATCTATCTATCTATATATATTGGTGTGGGGAGCGGGAAAAGAAGAGAAAAAAAAGTGGAGTGGGAAACAATGATTCGGTTTCTCAAAGCATAGTTAGTAACTTCGCACCCTCCAGCGTCCAGGTCCGCCCCCTGGGTGCACCCTTCCGTAGGTGTGGGCTCCTCATTTTGCACCTGGTTTGGGAGGTTCTTGGTGGACGCGCCAATATTTGTTCCTGCGAGACTCGCATCGACAACTTCCCTGTAGATTCAAGCTTGAGGAGTTCAATCCTCTCCAGCACCCAAGGGGATGAGATGGGGATGGGCATTGCGTCCTAAACCTGGATATAGGATGTTCATAGCACCCTTTCCATTGGGTTAGATCCTTAGCCAGAGATCTGATATTATTATTGTTGTTGTTGAGTAAAAAGAGGGGGAAAACCCCACGTACACCGATAGGGCCAAGATAAATGAGCAGTGCAATTCGGTATCAGCAACGAAACCTTTCATTTGTAGCATCGAAAGCAGCTCTCCTTTTTTCTTTTGTTTTAAAAGGAATTAGACATATAGTATCTAGCTCAAAATAGAATTTTAAGCGGCAAAAACTTCTTCAAAATCACACCAGGTCTTGGTTCTAGCTCTAATACATTTTCAAAAACCCTTTCTCTGAGGATCACTGCCGAGTAAACAGAGGGCACAGCAGGGTCATTGTGAGGCGAATTCTCTCTTGGGCTCTTCCCTGCAAAGGGAAAAAAAAAAAAATCATGCAGTATGATAAATTCCACAGGTGATGGTGAAGTGATTTTCTGAAAAAAAGAAGAAAGTGAAATTAGAATTAAACAAAAACCTAGCCAAATTAAGACAATTTTTATGTAAGTGGAAATAATAATCCACAAATTCAAACGTCTTAAATATTATCTTATTTGTTATAAATAATTTCCTTGAAATTGGCTAGTCGAATTAGCCATTTGGAAGATCCTGAATATAAAAATAAAACCCATATATATCACTGCATATAGTCAGTAAATAGAGGCTCTCACAAATATAACATTATCTTCATACATATGAATACAGAATGTATTTGATAGTACCCATGGAGTCAGAACACAAAGCCTCTCTAGTTATATCTATAGGAGGTTAGAAATATCCTGAAAAGTACTTAAATGGCAGGTAATTTGTTTAGAGTTTCACAGACAGAAAAAGAATGGACTGAACTTTAATTTTTCTTTTGAAACTTTTAGAGCCCTGTAGCCAGCTTTTGATTCAGAAGTGTGATGGTGACCATTTTATTCTGAAATCAGTAATTTATTTTTAACCAGTAATTATATGATAAACGTTTAACAAGTATATACTGATTTCTCAGAAGTGGACAGCAACTATTTTGTAAAATATGAGGAAAAATGGAGCTCATTCTTAAAGTGTAAATATATTTGTAGTATTGAAATCTTTATAGAGAATTTTAAAAAAGATTAAAAGGTCACATTAATAAATGTACAAAATTCCACAAACACGCACCAATAAAAATTTCCAGGAATTGTGTGTTAAAAGTATTTGAAAAGAGATACCCGCACACAAAAAGAAAAATAAAAAGGAACCTTAGGGTAAATAAAAACAAAGGTCCAGGGTCCAACCTTTTTTCTCGCTAATTATTATTACCCGTTTTTATGGCTTGTAATACCTAGACTTTTGTTTAAAATTCTAAAAGTGTGTGTTAACTGTAATAAAAAATATTTGAAGTTAAGGACAACAGTTAATCAGCATTCAACAACTTCAGTTTCTATTTTACTTGCTACTACTTTTATATACTATAAATATTTCCAGAGAGCTCTGCTCTTTTTTGGTACAGTAGGCTGAAATTTATGGGTCTAAGATGTTTTCTGGACTATGTATATTATACTCTGGCTGAGAAAAACCTTAAAATATTCATTAGATTAAAAAAGTCAGCTAATATTGTTATAGTTCCTGAATCAATAAATATTTACAGATTTAAGGCAATAATTGTATTGAAGTGCCAAATTTCAAGGTCATTATGTGTGTATGTGTATCTTCACATAGTAATTTGTACAAGTTGGGCAGTATCCTATGGGGTTTATGTGATTTTTGGTGCTGCCTCAGTCATGATTTCACTTGCTGACCTGGTAAAGTCAGTTGATATCCTTGGCTCTTAGCTTTTTCACTTGTGAAATCAGTGCCCTAGATAAGATGCTCACTAAATTTTTATATAGTTCTTAAAGCAGTGGTCTTATTTACTCTTACTTATGGATTAACATTTTAAAAACTTTTAAAGGTAGAATTTTATTTGTGAAAAAACTAAATCAGGGAAATCTACTTAACGGATTTGGATATAAATGCAATCGACTAGCAATTCCTATTGTAAAACCTCATCGTTAAGGTTTTTTTGTGAGTCCTGTTTTAGAAATATGCATTCTATTAAACGGGGCAGGGCGGGGGGGGGTTACAGGAAACCTATCTTTCTCTCTTATCTTGAAAAGGAAATAACATACATTCCTAATGTTTTGTTTATGCGAATTACAAAGAATATTTTCATAAACCTGGGGCAGAGGGTACTTAGGAGATGGAAACATTATTAAATTCAATTGTTTAAGGGCATGCATTTGGGAATTGTGAACTTTAAGTTCTGGTCATATGCAAATATATGTTTGCTATATGTATTAATTCACTGAATTTACAAATCCCACTATGTAAAATAACAAAAATAAGAGGAAAACACAATTCTCTTGCACACTCTTATGGCTGGATCAGTGTGAAGAGCTAAATATATTGAGTATATAATTCAAGCTACAGGTTTTGCAGCTGTAGCTTGTTACTTACCTATCAGCTGACTGCATTTGACTGGACCAATTAATTGATTAATTAATTAAAGCAACAAACTTTAAAGTATGGCCATTGTTATTGAGACTATGGCATTTCAAAAAAAAAAAAATCCAAATGCTTTCTTCCCTCCAAGAATATAATAGGAGAGACACATAGAATTAAACAAAATGTAAGGTAAGATATGGTATTTGTCATAAGAGAGGCATAAACAAAATTTGATTGGGCAGTGTTTGACGTTTTGATCACTTGCTGATTTACAAAATCAGAGCAAAATTTCACATCAAAAACTCTTCCTTCTCTCTCCTTCATACTCTCCTTTCCTCCATTCCCTCCCCTTACCTCCTCCCTTTTCTCTTCCCCTCGCCCTGGCTCTGAAACCTAAGGCAATATGCCATTTTCAAAAGACCTTTCTTGGCAGTGGGTTTGAGAGATTGCTTCCTGAATCCTCTCCAGGCTTTTGTCTTTTGGGGGCAGTTTTGTCCGAGTGCCCATCTATAGCCAGCTAACCTGGGCTCCCATAGATGAGCTTAAGCTCTGTGAATGCTGGGTCTTAGGGCTGGTCAGAGCTTTTCAGCTACGAGGGTGTCCATTTTTATGGTTGAAGTGGGTCAGACCAAGCAGAGACCAAGTTCTGACAACTCCAGACAAATATTTGAAAAGAGGACACTCGTCGCCAGGACATTCACACTTTGCAGAATTGTGCAGGATTTCTCTCTCTTCCATTATTTGTTTGATCTAATACAGATTCCCTTGTCACTAACAAAAAAGCCTTTTTCTCCTTTTTATGGCGGTTCATTTGTTCATTTTTATTGTTTTAAAATTATTTACTATAAAAATTTCAGCATACTGACTACTTTTTTTTTCATAAATTTTCTATCTGTTCTGAAATGTTAAGCGGTTGAGCCATGTTTTTCCTTTCCCTGAGGCTGACTTTATTCTCTGGCAGTATTTTCCAAGGAAATTTTATGTCCTCCTTATACTATTTCATAGTCACCCCATGAAACCAAGGAATAATTAATTTTCTCCCAAATGGGTTGCATTCAAGTGTTTTAGAAGCTCTAAGTAGGACTAACCTGTAGCTAATCAAAGATGTAGAAATAACTGGTCAGTTTATATGTTATTTCAAATTCCTTTTTTCTCCTTTGTTGCCGTTCCTTGGGTCAATTGGAAAGTGGCACAACCCAGACCAGTCTCATTAGTACTTGCTGGCTGTTTGGATGAGTAGATTCAGGCAGGAGGGGTTGCAAAATGTGTTTGAGGACTTGGTTTTGTCATTTTTGTGTGATTCCTATCCTGTTTGTAAAATAAAGTCTTCATTCTGAACAATTTCTAGCATATACAAAAGTAGAGAGAATAATGTAATAAATCTCCATCACCCAACATCAATATTTATCATCTCATAGCCAATCTAATTTTGTCTATATTTCCATCCACTATTCTCCCCCAGGATTATTTTAAAGCACATTCTAGACATATTATTTAATATGTAAATATTTATTATTTAACTAATATATAGTTAATGTTTGCTACAAAGCCGAGTGGTTTTTTCAAAGCAACTAGTGTGTTTTTCTGAAACACTGCCTGGTTTGAGCTTTTAGGTTGCTATTCTTGATCCTTTTAACAGTTTTGCTTCCAATACCAGAGCCTTTATTAGCCACTGGAATCAAGGAGCTCTGTAGTTCTCAAGAGGAAAAGAATAATTCAGTTGATTATCATCATAATCAATGAAGATGGAAGCTTCAAGTGGGAAATCTCACAATTCCCAGAGTCTAGTAGTCAGAGTGGAATCAGAATAATTTACTAAAAAGTTTCTGAGTTTGGGAAAATGTGATGACTATAAATTTCTTTTATAAAAAAATTATATGAACTTGTGCTGGTATGGAAAAACCATTGTACTTGAAAAACTATTACCGATGTGCATTGGATTTCAGCTTCAAACTACCCAAGGCAACCCCCCAATTATTGATACAATAATAAATATGAATTCGTGCACTGTGACTTAAGTGTAATGTTTTCTTATCTCCTTAAATTGTATGAAGCCGTATGCTGTGGTTAATTTTTAAAAAGAGAGTACTGATCCCTTAGAAATCTATGCCAAACTATTTATGGATGAAATAGTATGATGTCTAGAATTCGCTTCAAATAATCTTGGGTGGGGGTTATGAGTGAGTGTAGGAAGAATCAAGATTTTTATTGCTGGGTGATGGGTACTTGGGGGTTCATGATAATATTCTCTCTACTTCTGTAAATAATTAAATTTTTTCTTAATAAAATAGTAAAAATAAAAGCCAGGAAAATCCCACTGAAGTGTCTATCTATCCATTCATCTATCAGCAGAGAAGTCAAAAGTTAGAATGAAAATGTTTGGAATTTAAAATTTAAAAGGTGGAGGTTTATTTCCTTCATCTTGGACTACCTATGTGTATACTTGGAAAAGCCAATGAACCTCTTTTAATTTGGGTTTTCACATGTATAAAAATACTCCACCTGGATTAAATAAATGCCAGTATTGTTCCAGATACCCCTATATGTTAGATATCAATTCCTAACACCTTGCAAGCAAAAATATTGCTTAATAATTTAAACTTGCAGTTACTTGAATGTTTGCCATCTAATTGTTTTGAGATCTATGGAAAGATCTAGCTGTTACTTTCTGCTTGTTGTTGTTTTGTGCACTGATTATGATAGAACCTTTCTCAGTATGTGGGGAAAATAATGATTGCTATAGATTTTAAAATGAGATTACTGCTAGAGCATAATGCTGGGCCATCCACTTTCCTGGTGGGAGATGTGGACTCTTGAAGTTCAGGGTTAACCCCTACCTCATTGTTTCTTCCTTTATAGCATATCTGCCCTTCAGACTTCATTTCTGGGCCATTCCTGCTGGATGTAGAAAGCATATCAGCCTCCTCAGCTTCAGTTCATTGGGGAACTTGGAGTTGAATCATGATTTTCAGTCTTGGGTTTTCAGAGCAGGTCTCTGTTTTTAGATTATGTTGCCCTTCCTCATTGTCTAGCCAGGTCTGCAATATTAGGGATGAGAACCAGTAAACCCTTCAAAATGGCAAACTTACCTTCCTCCTAACCTGATCTTCCCATAGATTGGGACTCTACATGAGCTGGCTACGCCAGATTTTCCTGCCTGGGACTCAGATCTCCCCTAGGGTACAAAAACAGCGCTAGACCTTACGCTGAGACTAGAACATTAGAACTGTTCTAGTCCTTTCCTTCCCGGGGCTAGATCCTGGTCCATACATCTCCAGTAGCTGTGGTTCTCTTGATAGCACTCAGAAATGGTGGCTTTTCTTATCACTGTGCTATGCCTGCTGCAACAGACTTCTGGTACCAAACCGTAGCTGAACATGCCAAGCTCTGGAAGCCATGCAGTGAACTGACTGACCTTCCTTGGTCCAACCTTTGCCATCAAGTAAGCGTTTCCCAGAGGGTTTGCATCAGAATCATCTGGGGGATGTTTGTAAAAATTCATATTCCTGGACTTTACTCCAGATCTAATGAATAAGAATGTCTGGGTCAGGGTGTTCATCAGGAATGTGCATTTCATTTTATTTTTTATTTTTTCGGCTGCGCTGCATTGCTTGTGGGATCTTAGTTCCCCGACCAGGGATTGAAACCACGCCCTCTGCAGTGAAAGCAAGGAGTCTTAACCACTGGACTGCCAGGGAATTCCCAGGAATGTGTATTTTAATTAAATGCAGTTTAAAAATCACTAACTAAAGCCCTAGACTTTGCCTTTGGATTTGGGCTTTTCTCTGAACCCAAGTTTTCTTTTCTTTCTCTGGTTTCCATTGCTATGATTTTAAATTGCCTGATTCCTGTGCTTTCTAGTGTCTGGACTTTAGTGGAGATTCAGAAAAACAACAGCAACAATAATAAGAAGAACACGGGACTGGTTCTTAGCAAGCAAGGCTAGTTGTCTCAAACATACTACTTGTGTTACCACCAGTTCCCTTACTGAAATTCACTGTCTTCTTCTTGATCTAGCATTAGAGTATGAATAAATGCATGATGTTAGTAATAATAACTCACATGAAAGTGCCTTTCAGAAAGTTTAAAATCACTATATAAGTGCAATGTATTATTTAACAAACAGTTAATGAACTCATAGTCTATTTGGGGGCACTGTACAACTTGCCCCCTGAACACAGTACAAAGGAAATGAAGGATATATTTTCTGCCCGAGGAAAACCTATAATGAAGATAACAGGCACACATAATGTTACAGGAAAACAATCAGAAAGCAACATACCTGATTCATATCCCAAATATTCTCTTTAGTGATGCAAATCTGAGTTCTCTGGAAGATACTGGATAACCATGTGTTTATGTACCAACTGTTGTATCTGTTTATGTTATCTATGAATTTATGTAGTCATCTCTATCAAATGCCTACTGTCCATTATATCTATATTTTTCTGTTTTTAAGTGAATGTGAGGTGCTTAGAATGTAAGCTCCATGCGGGCGAGCATTTTTCTCTGTTTTCTTTACTGATGTGTTTTTACTACACAAACTGTGTCAGCTACATAATGTATGTTCAGTAAGTATTTGTTGTCTGACTGTCCTAATGGTTGACTAAATGAAGGTAATCAGAAAATAGTTTCAAGAGGTGATGAGTGTAAGGGAGATCTCACAGGTGTCCATAGGTACATAGGAAATGGTTGTAGGGGGAGGACTGTGGGACTGTAAAATAGAACTGTCTTGGGGGGAGCGGGGTGAATGTCTCCACATTTGACAGTTTTGGTCTGCCTCCTATGGGCCAAGTCAGTTACCGACAAGTTGGGATGGTTGTAATTGTGATTTTCTGGCTCTGAGGGGGAAACCCCTCGCCTTTAGATCTGAGACTGTTGAGTAGTGGAACTTAATTCTGTTTGGGGATGTAGGCATGGGGAGGTGCTTTTTAGAATTGGAGTTTTTTTTCCTTTAGGAATTTTGTCTGTTTGCCTACACAAATACTTTGGACAGTGGCACACATTTGCCAAGTTTGGTTGTGGTTTCATTTGTAGCGTTGTCTCCTTTGCAATTTCAGCTTCCAATCCATACAAGGAAAGAGAGGAAGATTTTCTCTTGGAAACTATTAGTGAGGTTAGTCAAAGTTGAACCAGCTACTGATCATATACCACTTGTACCCAACCAAGATTCTAAATCCATCTGGAATATAATTTGGCAATCTTTTGATCTATATTATATGTGAAATTTTAATTGTTAAAAAAATTACTTGCACATATAGCAGTTTGTTGTTTGTATCCCAGTACTGAAGAATAGTGATACCGTGTGTGGACATATATTTTAAAAATGCAGTTTTCAACCTTTCATTCACTCAACAAATATTTATTGCCTGCCTCCTAAGTGCCAGGCCCTCTTCTAGGTTCTGGAGACAAGGTGATAAACAAGTCAAAGTTCCTTGTGGAAATTACATTCTAGGGGGAAGACAGGTGATGATAATAAACTCGGAAAGAACACATATAAAATGGAACTTCAGATAGTCTTAAGTGCTCTGTTAAACCAAAATAAGATAATGTGTTAGAGAAAGCCTTGAGGGGTGGAGAGGCTCGCGTAATCAGTGGCCTTTCTGAAGTGTCAGCGTTTGAGCTGAGACCCAAATGATGTGCAGGAATTAGCTATGAGAAGAATAAGGGGTAGGGGATTCCGGCTGAGGAAAGAGCATATACAGGTCCTGGTCAGGAACTAGCTTGATGTGTTCAAGTATTTGCTCAGTGCCCATTTTGTGCCAGGTACAACATACTCTAAAGTACTAGGGAAATGTTGATGCATAAAACAGGCATTTTGGGTTCCAGCACTCATAGAACTATGTTCCAGTGGGAAAGAAAGACAAAACAAAAACAAACAAGAAAAGTATCAGATGATAATAAATGAATACTAAGTGAGAAGGAATAACATGATAGGAACTTTTTGGTGGGGCCAGAGAATGCGTTTCTGAGTAACTGACCTGTATATTAGGAAGGTGGCAATATGAAATTCACACTTGTGTCACATCCTCCCTTTGGATATTTCAAGTGATGGGTTGGTACATAGTAATACAGGCTGAGGATAATGTGTGACACCTGTAGATTTACCTGTAACCCCAGCACTTTCTCTTCTGCTGATGAATGCATGTGGGAATGCAAGGAACTACAACTGTTTGAGTTTACAAAAAAGAGAAATAATTTGTAAATTTATGTACTTTATTATTAATAGTAAATTACATACAGCTCTCCTCACCAAGGGTTTGGGATATTTAGGGTCAAAATATCTGTCTTAATTGATGGGAATGTATGGCAGAATTAAGGAGCTTTTGCTAAATAAATATGAAAGAAGAGATTTAATAGTGATGAAACTTAAAATTAAATAATGAGGGTATGCAAATTAATGTGGATATGAGCAATCCTGCAAAGGCAAGAATCAGCCTTGGTTTTAGCCTTCTCATACTTTTTTATTAAAAGTAGTGGATTCAGCATTGAAAACATTGTTTTTTTGTATTTTATAATTTTTTTCAAATGTTGGGATATTGCCTTATTTTAGACCATGGAAAATGTATTGGATATTTAAGTTAAGAGTCTAACATTGCAAGGAATCCAATTCTGTTTAAAGTAGTTCATGTTAAAGGGTGTTTATTGATAGGAAAGAGCGTAAGGAAACAGAGCTTACGTTCTGCATGTGGATGGCACTGAAAAGTAGAAGGCCACATGCCTCTCTGTCTCTACACATCTGCTCCATCTATTCTCCTGTTCCTCCCCTCTCATAAGCTTTCTTTCCTTACTTATCTTTTTTCCCGTCTCTCCAAAAATTCACTTTACATATGGTGTTGGTTTATAATGGTCTCAAATTCTACACGGCCTATAGTTCCAGTCTTCACAGTAGTCTGACTGACTTAATCTCTCCACGACCCTATTCCAAATTTTTGGAAGAGTTGATCTGATTTTTTTCCACTTTGAATTAGACTGGTCCAATCTAATTAGACTCTGGTCCAATCAGCTGTAGCTGGAGTAGGGGAGCAGCATATAGGGGCTACATAGTGTGTACCTGTGATATATTAGGTAATTATTAACAAATAATATCCCCTTACATAAAAAGTAATTAATGACTATATCATGTTTAAAAACTTGAAACAATCCTTACAAGGGTAAAGTATCAATACTCTATTGATAGACTTTCCACCCACACCAATCATGAGCCCATTCACCCTTTCCCTACTCACTACTCTCCCTAGAGCTAAACTAGATTTGGAGATATACACATATATGCACATTCCATAGAAAATACATAATATTATATAAATTAATTTCTCTGTTTGACAAATATTAATTGAATACACTGGGGATTAGGCATTGAAAGAAGTGAATAAAGATCCTTGCCCTCATGGAGCTTACCTTCTAGGGGATGCAGACAGAGATAAAACTAAATAAATAAATGTCTTATATGGTATTTGAAAAGATCGTAAGTGCTGTGCAAAAAAAATAAATCCTGAGGATAAATAGGAAACAAACAGAGTGGTCAGAGAACAGTTCTAATTGAAGGTGACATTTGAGCCAAGACTTGTAAGAGGTCATCTAGAGAAAGCACATTCTAAACAGAGGGAACAGCAAGTGACCTGCATGTTCAAAGAGCACAAATTTCTGTGAGTCTGAAGCAGAATGAATGAGGGGAGAGTAGGAGCGGTCAGAGTGATTGAGAAATGCTGGGAGCTGGGGAAGGAGTTGGGTGACTGATCATTCAGGTTCTTGCTAACAAGTTTAAGGCCTTTGGCTTTTATTCTCTGTGAAGTGGAAGGCACTGTTAGGTTTTGAGCAGAGTAAGTTGATCTGACATATTTTAAGTGGATCATTATGGTTTCTGTGCTGAGACCAGACTGAAGGAGGCTGGCAGCGGCCGGCTGTTAGGAGGCTGTTGCTATGAGGCAGGCAAGAGCTCATAGTGACTTTGACAAAGAAGTACATAGCAGAAAAGGTGGTGAGTAGTCAAGATTGTGGATTGATTCTGAAGGTAGAGCCAACAGAGGTTTCTTCTAGATTAGATGTCCAGGTGAGAGAAAGCAAGAGGTCAGGGTTGACAAGTTT
Organism: Monodon monoceros; assembly: GCF_005190385.1. Lineage (NCBI taxonomy): Eukaryota > Metazoa > Chordata > Mammalia > Artiodactyla > Monodontidae > Monodon > Monodon monoceros. The sequence goes on along the minus strand of NW_021703767.1, from coordinate 116,007,876 downwards.
CTGAACTGGAATAACTGCAATGCAGTTTTCATTAACTGAGATACAGAAGACTGTGGAAAGGGAAGGTTTTTAGTATGTGTGTGTGTCTATGGGAAAATCAGGAACTCGATTTTGGGAATGTTAAATTAAAGATGCCTTTAGACATTTGGGTGGAGTGGTTGAGCAGGCAGTTGGATTTGAGTCCTCAGCATAGTGACAGTATTTAAAGCCTTGAGACTGAATGAGATCACCAAGAAATGAATTTAACGGTAGAAAAGAAGAGGTTTAAAGCCCATCTTTGGCACCCCAATATTTATTTATTTTTTAATTAAAAAATTCTTTTGGGTGCATTGGGTCTTCATTGCAGTGTGTGGGCTTTCTCTAGTTGTGGCAAGCGGGGGCTACTCTTCGTTGCGGTGCGCAGGCTCTAGGCACGTGGGCTCAGTAGTTGTGGCATGTGGGCTCAGTAGTTGTGGCACATGGGCTCAGTAGTTGTGGCTCACGGGCTCTAGAGCGTAGGCTCAGTAGTTGTGGTGCACGGGCTTAGTTGCTTCACGCCATATGGGATCTTCCCAGACCAGGGCTTGAACCTGTGTTCCCTGCATTGGCGGGTGGATTCTTAACCACTGCACCACTAAGGAAGTCCTGACACCCCAATATTTAGAAGTCTTAGAGATTTGCAAGAATTAGCAAAGGAGACTGAGAAACAGTGAGAAAGGAGGAAATACAGGAGAGGGTGGTGTCCAGGAAGCCAAGTGAGGGAGGTATTTCAAGAAGGAAGGGATGATCAGATGTGTCAAATATGGATTATAGGCCAAGTCAGATAAGTGATCATTTGATTCAGTAACACAGAGGCTATTTGACAGTTGGGGTTGTGATGGTGGAGATAAAGATCTCTTTGAAGTGGGTTTGAAGGAGACAATAGGAAGAAAGGAATTGGAGACAATGACTATATAGGATGAATAAAATGGTAATATGTATTTGCAAATTTTTCACAGAGCAATATGGGCTAGGGATTCATCCTATTCTTTACAGCTCTATCTCACTTCTCTTAATCATTCCATAGCTTTCAATTCTATGAATGACCACAAAGTGTTTAAGATGGTTCTCTAAACAGGCACTAACTCTCTGTTTTAGTAGCAAGAATGTCATTCATCCCTACCCTAACACACTAATACAGATGAAATGTTAAGTGGAAATCCAGAGACAGTGGGAGAGGCCAAAGCATTTTCAATAGTCTATATGGGGACAAGAGTGGACAGCAGCCTGGCTGCAGTGGGGATTTCATAAGGAAACCAGTAGAAAATAAAGGTTCCTAAACTGGTCTCTGAGAGCTCTGCTCCTTGGATTAGGACCAACAGTACACAGACAAACATAGTCCTATGCCTCACAAGAGACACCCTTTCAGGCCATAGATACTTCTGTCAGTAAAATATTTTTTTCAAAACATGTAAGTTTCCATAATTTGGCTGTGAAACCATTATAGCTCTCCATTTCCTTTGTGCTAAAGAGTGAAAGTTTTTTTAGTTGTTGTTTGGGTACCAATCTCTGGGATGAACATCTGTGCTCTCTGATGCTATTCTCTGTACTCTCAAAACAACTCATCCTATTTTGGAATGCTTTCTAGCTAAGAACCTCTTTTAGTTCCAAACTCTCTCTTATGAAGACAGGAGCCGTCTCTCCCCAACATCCCACATTGCACAGCTGTTTATGAGGCTTGTAATTAATGAAGATTTGCTAACAATCACACACCCAGTGATGTTCCGGGCTTGTTGAGAGAAGCAAGGGTGGGCAGCAGTCATTGGGCTGGGCCTTCAACTGTGCATTTTGCCAATGGGATGTAGATTAGCTATTACATTTTTTAGTAAGAGAATTTCTGGAAGCTCTACTGGTGTAGTTCAGGCTATATTACTTGGGAAATATGGAATGATCTGAAATGTAGAAAAATTAAAGGGGAATTTTCTGAACAGAATTAGGTTTTGTTGCTGTTGTTGTTGTTAGGCCTATTTAAAGAGTAGTAATACTATATCCCCTACCAATTCTTCACAATTTCCCCATTTATTATCTGGGTTGCTTGATTTCTATTTTCAATTGTTTATAAAATGATAGCTTCTGTAGCCAACCTCACTTTCTTTGTTCTGATGATGAGAGCTTGATCTAGTATGAAGGTTGAAAAGTCAAGTATCTGTAGGAGTCAAAGAAGGAACCAAGCACAGCAGCCCAGCATTAGAAGTCACTGGATAGAAAAAAAAAAAAATCACTGGAGGGAGATGAGGACTGGGGTGGATTAGTGAGAGAATGCTCTGCTCTAGTCAGTTGCCATGTGAGAATGTGTGCCTGCTCTTAATACTCCTCAAGTGTTTCAAGAGAAGCTAGGAATCTGGATTTTAACATGACATCTTTCATCTTGGAAATGTTGGCAACAAACTCAAAGTTTTAAGAAAAGCACTCTGTAACCCAATACGTTGCGGGCCAAAGCAAACACATCTGCAGGCTGGATCCAACCCCAGGCCATCAGTTTGTGACTTCTGATCCAGATGGATCAGTGGTTATGGCGATGATTTGGGACTGGTTCTTTTCAGACTTAAAAACAACTGGTTGCTAGTGATCTAAACGTTCTCACTTACAAGTTGTTCTCTTCGTTTCCTGTTTTTGTAACAAATCTTAAATCACATTAGTCTGATATTTGAAACCTGCTGCTTAAAAGTAGAGGGACCATACATCCAGGACTGCCCAGCACAGCACTGGCTTAGGCCTGTAGCAGTTAAAATTATCAATACTGTTCCCTTTCATTCCTGACATGTTCCAGTTAGGACAATAAATTATATGGATGCTTTAATTAAGAGTCTCTTTTATCCCCACTCCCCCATTTTTCACTTACTTTTATTTTTTATTTATTATTTTATAGCAAAAACTTTTATGTTTAGAATTAGCCAGCTGGACTCAGTTTAGATGACCCCAATTTTGCTGGCAACATCCTAAGAGTCATACTCAGGAGCCAGTGGAACATATGCCTTCTTCTCTCCATCAGGCCTGATCAGAGTGTTGACTCCGGCCATGTCAATGTCATAGAGCTTCTTCACAGCCTATTCAGTTTGGTGTTTGTTGGCCTTGACATCCACAATGAACACCGGTGTGTTGTTGTCTTCTATTTTCTTCATGGCTTACTCGGTGGTGAGGGGGAACTTGGTGATGGCATAGTGGTCAAGCTTGTTTCTCCTAGGGGCGCTCTTCCGAGGATATTTGGGCTGCCTCCTGAGCCGCAGTGCTTTGCGCCGTCCGAAGATGTGTGACGTCCGGATCTCCTTTTTTTTCGTGGCCGTGGACGCCACCTTTCAACACTGCTTTCTTGGCCTTCAAAGCCTTTGCTTTGGCTTGGGCTTTCAGAGGAGCAGGGGCTTCCTTCTTCGCCTTCGGCGCCATCTTTGTGAAAAGGGGTCACTTATTATTTATTCATTTATTTAATTGTAATTGAAGTATAGTTAATCTACAATGTTGTGTTAGTTTCAAGTATACAGCAAAGTGATTCGGTCAGATTCTTTTCCATTATAGGTTATTACAAGATATTGAGTATAGTTCTCTGTGGTATACAGTGGGTCCTTGTTGTTTACCTACTTTATATATACTAGTATGTGTACATACATATGCATTCTGTGTGTATATATTATATATATATATATATATTTTAACAGCTTTGTTGGAGTATAATTGCTTTACAATGGTGTGTTAGTTTCTGCTTTATAACAAAGTGAATCAGTTATACATATACATATGTCCCCATATCTCTTCCCTTTTGTGTCTCCCTCCCTGCCACCCTCCCTATCCCACCCCTCTAGGTGGTCACAAAGCACTGAGCTGATCTCCCTGTGCTATGCGGCTGCTTCCCACTAGCTATCTACCTTACATTTGGTAGTGTATATATGTCCATGCCACTCTCTCACTTCGTCCCAGCTTACCCTTCCCCTCCCTGTGTCCTCAAGTCCATTCTCTACATCTGCATCTTTATTCCTGTCCTGCCCCTAGGTTCTTCAGAACCTTTTATTCTTTTTTATTTTAGATTCCATATATATGTGTTAGCATACAGTATTTGTTTTTCTCTTTCTGACTTACTTCACTCTGTATGACAGACTCTAGGTCCATCCACCTCACTACAAATAACTCAATTTCGTTTCTTCTTATGGCTGAGTAATATTCCATTGTATATATGTGCCACATCTTCTTTATCCATTCAATGGATGATGGACACTTAGGTTGCTTCCATGTCCTGGCTATTGTAAATAGAGCTGCAATGAACATTTTGGTACATGACTCTTTTTGAATTATGGTTTTCTCAGGGTATATGCCCAGTAGTGGGATTGCTGGGTCGTATGGTAGTTCTATTTTTAGGTTTTTAAGGAACCTCCACACTGTTCTCCATAGTGGCTGTACCAATTTACATTACCACCAACAGAGCAAGAGGGTTCCCTTTTCTCCACACCCTCTCCAGTATTTATTGTTTCTAGATTTTTTGATGATGGCCATTCTGACCAGTGTGAGATGATATCTCATTGTAGTTTTGATTTGCATTTCTCTAATGATTAATGATGTTGAGCATTCTTTCATGTGTTTGTTGGCAATCTGTATATCTTCTTTGGAGAAGTGTCGATTTAGGTCTTCTGCCCATTTTTGGATTGGGTTGTTTGTTTAATTGATGTTGAGCTGCATGAGCTGCTTGTAAATTTTGGAGATTAATCCTTTGTCAGTTGCTTCATTTGTAAATACTTTCTCCCATTCTGAGGGTTGTCTTTTCGTCTTATTTATGGTTTCCTTTGCTGTGTAAAAGCTTTGAAGTTTCATTAGGTCCCATTTGTTTATTTTTGTTTTTATTTCCATTTCTCTAGGAGGTGGGTCAAAAAGGATCTTGCTGTCCAAGAATGTTCTGCCTATGTTTTCCTCTAAGAGTTTTATACTGTCTGGCCTTACATTTAGGTCTTTAATCCATTTTGAGTTTATTTTTGTGTATGGTGTTAGGGAGTGTTCTAATTTCATTCTTTTACGTGTAGCTGTCCCGTTTTCCCAGCACCACTTATTGAAGAGGCAGTCTTTTCTCCACTGTATATTCTTGCCTTCTTTATCAAAGATTAGGTGACCATATGTGCGTGGGTTTATCTTTGGGCTTTCTAGCCTGTTCCATTGATCTATATTTCTGTTTTTGCACCAGTACCATACTCTCTTGATTACTGTAGCTTTGTAGTATAGTCTGAAGTCAGGGAGCCTGATTCCTCCCGCTCCAGTTTTCTTCCTCAAGAATGCTTTGGCTGTTCAGGGTCTTTTGTGTTTCCATACAAATTGTGAGACTTTTTGTTCTAGTTCTATGAAAAATGCCAGTGGTAGTTTGATAGGGATTGCATTGAATCTGTAGATTGCTTTGGGTAGTACAGTCATTTCACAATGTTGATTCTCCCAATCCAAGAACATGGTATATCTCTCCATCTGTTTGTATCATCTTTAATTTCTTTCATCAGTGTCTTATAATTTTCTGCATACAGATCTTTTGTCTCCTTAGGTAGGTTTATTCCTAGATATTTTATTCTTTTTGTTGCGGTGGTAAATGGGAGGGTTTCCTTAATTTCTCTTTCATATTTCTCATCATTAGTGTATAGGAATGCAAAAGATTTCTGTGCATTAAATTTGAATCCTGCTACTTTACCAAATTCGTTGATTAGCTCTAGTAGTTTTCTGGTAGCATCTTTAGGTTTCTCTGTGTATAGTATCAGGTCATATCAAACAGTGACAGCTTTACTTTTTCTTTTCCAATTTGGATTCCTTTTTCTTCTGTGATTGCTGTGGCTAAAACTTCCAAAACTATGTTGAATAATAGTGGTGAGAGTGGGCAACGTTGTCTTGTTCCTGATCTTAGTGGAAATGGTTTCAGTTTTTCACCATTGAGGACGATGTTGGCTGTGGGTTTGTCATATATGGCCTTTATTATGTTGAGGAAAGTGCCCTCTATGCCTACTTTCTGCAGGATTTTTACTATAAATGGATGTTGAATTTTGTTGCAAGCTTTCTCTGCATCTATTGAGATGATCATATGATTTTTCTCCATTAATTTGTTAATATGGTGTATAACATTGATTGATTTGCGTATATTGAAGAATCCTTGCATTCCTGGGATAAATCCCACTTGATCATGGTGTATGATCCTTTTAATGTGCTGTTGGATTCTCTTTGCTAGTATTTTGTTGAAGATTTTTGCATCTATGTTCATCTGTGATATTGGCCTGTAGTTTTCTTTCTTTGTTTCATCTTTGTCTGGTTTTGGTATCCGGGTGATGGTGACCTCATAGAATGACTTTGGGACTATTCCTCCCTCTGCCATATTTTGGAAGAGTTTGAGAAGGATAGGTGTTAGCTCTTCTCTAAATGTTTGATAGAATTTGCCTGTTAAGCCATCTGGTCCTGGGTTTTTGTTTGTTGGAATATTTTTAATCACAGTTTCAATTTCAGTGCTTGTGATCTGTCTGTTCATATTTTCTATTTCTTCCCGGTTCAGTCTTGGAACGTTGTGCATTTCTAAGAATTTGTCCATTTCTTCCAGGTTGTCCAGTTTATTGGCATATAGTTGCTTGTAGTAATCTCTAATCATCCTTTGTATTTCTGCAGTGTCAGTTGTTACTTCTCCTTTTTCACTTCTAATTCTATAGATTTGAGTTTTCTCCCTTTTTCTCTTGGTGAGTCTGGCTAATGGTTTACCAATTTTGTTTATCTTCTCAAAGAACCAGCTTTTAGTTTTACTGATCTTTGCTATTGTCTTCTTCATTTCTTTTTCATTTATTTCTGATCTGATCTTTATGATTTCTTTCCTTCTGCTAAGTTTGCGGTTTTTTTGTTCTTCTTTCTCTGTAATTGCTTTAGCTGTAGGGTTTGGTTGTTTATTTGAGATGTTTCTTGTTTCTTAAGGTAGGACTGTATTGCTATAAAATTCCCTCCTAGAACTGCTTTTGCTGCATCCCATAGGTTTTAGGTCGTCGTGTTTGCATTGTCATTTGTTTCTAGGTATTTTTTGATTTCCTCTTTGGTATCTTCAGTTATCTCTTGCTTATTAAGTAGTGTATTGTTTAGCCTCCATGTGTTTGTACTTTTTACACATTTTTTTCCTGTAATTGATATCTAGTCTCATAGCGTTGTTGTCGGAAAAGATACTTGATACGATTTCAATTTTCTTAAATTTACCAAGGCTTGGTTTGACCCAAGATATGATCTATCCTGGAGAATGTTCCATGAGCACTTGAGAAGAATGTGTATTCTGTTGTTTTTGGATGGAATGTCGTGTAAATATCAATTAAGTCCATCTTGTTTAATGTATCACTTAAAGCTTGTGTTTCCTTATTTATTTTCATTTTGGATGATCTGTCCATTGGTGAAAGTGGGGTTTTAAAGTCCCCTACTATGGGGCTTCCCTGGTGGCACGGTGGTTGGGAGTCTGCCTGCCGATGCAGGGGACGTGGGTTCGTGCCCTGGTCCAGGAGGATCCCACATGCCGCGGAGCGGCTGGGCCCGTGAGCCATGGCTGTTGGGCCTGCGCGTCCGGAGCCTGTGCTCCGCAGTGGGAGAGGCCGCAGCAGTGAGAGGCCTGCGTACCGCAAAAAAAAAAAAAAAGTCCCCTAGTATGATTGTATTACTGTCGATTTCCCCTTTTATGGCTGTTAGTATTTGCCTTATGTAGTGAGGTGCTCCTATGTTGGGTGCATAAATATTTCAATTGTTATATCTTCTTGGATTGATCCCTTGATCATTATGTAATGTCCTTCTTTGTCTCTTGTAATAGTCTTTATTTTAAAGTCTATTTTGTCTGATATGAGAATTGCTACTCCAGCTTTCTTTTGATTTCCATTTGCATGGAATATCTTTTTCTATCCCCTCACTTTCAGTCTGTATGTGTCCCTAGGTCTGAAGTGGGTCTTGTAGACAGCATATATATGGGTCTTGTTTTTGTATTCATTCAGCCAGTCTATGTCTTTTGGTTGGAGCATTTAATCCATTTACATTTAAGGTAATTATCGATATGTATGTTCCTATTACAATTTTCTTAACTGTTTCAGGTTTGTTTTTGTAGGTCTTTTCCTTCTCTTTTGTTTCCTGCCTAGAGAAGTTCCTTTAGCATTTGTTGTAACGCTGGTTTGGTGGTTCTGAATTCTCTTAACTTTTGCTTGTCTGTAAAGGTTTTAATTTCTCCATCAAATCTGAATGAGGTCCTTGCTGGTTAGAGTAATCTTGGTTGTAGGTTTTTCTCCTTCATCACTTTAAATATGTACTGCCACTCCCTTCTGGCTTGCAGAGTTTCTGCTGAAAGATCAGCTGTTAACCTTATGGGGATTCCCTTGTGTGTTATTTGTTTTTTTTTTCCCTTGCTGCTTTTAATATTTTTTCTTTGTATTTAATTTTTGATAGTTTGATTAATATGTGTCTTGGCGTGTTTCACCTTGGATTTATCCTGTATGGGACTCTCTGCCCTTCCTGGATTGATTGACTATTTCCTTTCCCATATTAGGAAAGTTTTCAACTATAATCTCTTAAAATATTTTCTCAGTCCTTTTCTTTTTCTCTTCTTCTTCTGGGACCCCTACAATTCGAATGTTGGTGCGTATATTGTTGTCCCAGAGGTCTCTTAGGCCGCCCTCAATTCTTTTTTCTTTATTCTGCTCTGCAGTAGTTACTTCCATTATTTTATCATCCAGATCAGTTATCTGTTCTTCTGCCTCAGGTATTCTGCTATTGATCCCTCTAGAGAATTTTTAATTTCATTTATTGTGTTGTTCATCACTGTTTGCTCTTTAGTTCTTCTAGGTCCTTGTTAAACATTTCTTATATTTTCTCCATTCTATTTCCAAGATTTTGGATCATCTTTACTATCATTATTCTGAATTCTTTTTCAGGTAGACTGCCTATTTCCTCCTCATTTGTTAGGTCTGGTGGCTTTTTACCTTGCTCCTTCATCTGCTGTGTGTTTCTCTGTCTTCTCATTTTACTTAACTTACTGCGTTTGGGGTCTCCTTTTCGCAGGCTGCAGTTTCGTAGTTCGTTGTTTTTGGTGTCTGTCCTCAGTGACTAAGGTTTGTTCAGTGGGTTGTGTAGGCTTCCTGGTGGAGGGGCCTAGTGCCTGTGTTCTGGTGGATGAGGCTGGATCTTGTCTTTCTGGTAGGCAGGTCCACGTCTGGTGGTGTGTTTTGGGGTGTCTGTGGCCTTATTATAAGTTTATGTAGCCTCTCTGCTAATAGATGGATTTGTGTTCCTGTCTTGCTAGTTGTTTGGCATAGGGTGTCCAGCACTGTAGCTTCCTGGTTGTTGAGTGGGACTGGGTCTTAGCGTTGAGATGGAGATCTCTGAGAGATTTTCTCCATTTGATATTATGTGGAGGTGGGAGGTCTCTTGTGGACCAGTGTCGTGAACTTAGCTCTCCCACTTCAGAGGCACAGCCCTGACACCTGGCTGGAGCACCAAGAGCCTGTCATCCATATGGCTCAGAATAAAAGGGAGAAAAAAATGAAAGCAAGAAAGAAGAAGATAAAATAAAATAAAGTAAAATAAAATAAAATTATTAAAATAAAAAATGATTATTAAAAATTATTTTGAAAAGTAATAAAAAAAGAAAGAGAGCAACCAAACCAAAAAACAAATCCATCAATTACAAGTGCTAAGAACTATACTAAAAAACAAAACAAAAAACGGACAGACAGAACCCTAGGACAAATGGTAAAAGCAAAGCTATACAGACAAAATCACATACAGAAGCATACACATACACACTCACAACAAGAGAGAAAGGGAAAAAAAATATATATATATATCATTGTTCTTGAAGTCCACCTCCTCTATTGGGGATGACTGGTTGTCTATTCATGTATTCCACAGATGCAGGGTACATCAAGTTGATTGTGGAGCTTTAATCCACTGCTCCTGAGGCTGCTGGGAGAAATTTCCCTTTCTCTGTTTGCACAGCTCCTGGGGTTCAGCTTTGGATTTGGACCCGCCTCTGCGTGTAGGTCACCTGAGGGCGTCTGTTCTTAGCTCAGACAGGACAGGGTTAAAGGAGCAGCTGATTCGGGGGCTCTGACTCACTCAGGCCGGGGGGAGGGAGGGGTACGGAGTCCAGGGCGAGCCTGCGGCAGCAGAGGACAGCCTAACATTGCTCTAGCCTGAGGCTCACTGTGTGTTCTCCCGGGGAAGTTGTCCCTGGATCACAGGACCCTGGCAGTGGGGGTCTTAACAGGCTCCCAGGAGGGGAGGTGTGGATAGTGACCTGTGCTTGCACACAGGCTTCTTGGTGGCGGCAGCAGCAGCCTTAGCGTCTCATGCCCGTGTCTGGGGTCCTCGTTGCTAGCCGCGGCTCGCGCCCGTCTCTGGAGCTCCTTTATGCGGCACTCTTACTGTCCTCTCCTTGCGCACCAGGAAACAAAGAGGCAAGAATAAGTCTCTTGCCTCTTAGGCAGCTCCAGACTTTCCCGGACTCCCTCCCGGCTAGCTGTGGCGCACTAGCCCCCTTCAGGCTGTGTTCACGCAGCCAACCCCAGTCCTCTCCCTGGGATCTGACCCCCGAAGCCCGAGCCTCAGCTCCCAGCCCCGCCCACTCCGGCGGGTGAGCAGACAAGGGCTGGTGAGTGCTGGTCCGCACCGATCCTCTGTGCGGGAATCTCTCTGCTTTGCCCTCCGCACCCCCGTTGCTGTGCTCTCCTCCGTGTCTCCGAAGCCTCCCGCCTCCGCCACCTGCAGCCTCTGCCGGCGAAGGGCCTTCGCAGTGTGTGGCAACCTTTCTTCCTTCACAGCTCCCCCCCACTGGTGCAGGTCCTGTCCCTATTCTTTTGTCTCTGTTTTTTCTTTTTCTTTTGCCCTACCCAGGAACGTGGGGAGTTTCTTGCCTTTTGGGAGGTCTGAGGTCTTCAGCCAGCGTTCAGTAGGTGTTCTGTAGGAGTTGTTCCACATGTAGATGTATTTCTGATGTATCTGTGGGGAGGAAGGTGATCTCCACGTCTTACTCTTCCGCCATCTTGAAGATCCTCCGGTCACTTATTTTTAAATTTGTTTCTTTTAAAAAAAGCTCTCATGGAACATTTAAAATATTTACAAAACTGATAAATGCCATAAACATCTATGTAGCCATCATCCAGTTTCAGCAACTATCGACTAACCACCAATAATGTTTCTTCTATACCCTCAGCCACTCCCCAACTCCTGTATTATTTTGAAGGAAATCCCAGATTCCATATTATTTTATCCATAATTTTTATGCCCTTTGAATCAATATTATTTAAGTACCAATCTCCCACTAAACATTTGCATTTTAACTCATTATGTTTCAAATTTCTTATCTCCCCCAATACCTTGACTTCTTTGTAGCCTTTCCTGTCTGCCATTAGTCTGTCGTTCTGTTCCTGAGTCCTCGTATTGAGGGACTTCATCAGTGTTTCTCAAGAACTTTTCAGGAGTCATTGAATATTTGTTGCTGCTGAGGGAGAGAGCCAATATTTTTGACTAAAAACAAATTATTATATTTATTATTAAAAATAAAAGATAATATTTTGAACTTTGTTTTTCTAGTGTGTCAACTGCATCTGTCTTTTCAAATATTGATTTGTCCATTGGTTTGCCCTTTGAATTACTTTTGGTGAATTTATCTCATTGCTTTGTTACTCAGTTGGAAGAGTGTTGGCAGATTCCAGTTTTCTGAAGACTTCTGTTGTCTATTGTGGACTAATTCTGGGGTCTAATTTAAAGGTTCATTTGACATTTTGGTGGAAAATGTGTATTCTGGTAACTATGTCCTTTGAAAAACTTTGTGAGTTACAAATGATCAGAGAAAGAGAGAGAGAGAGAGTGACAGAAGGCATGACTGTTAAACTTTGATAAATTTATTAAGGACTCAAGATACTTTTTATGTTAGAATTTTCTTCATAGTTTAAAATATTTAGATTAATGCCTATGAATGCACATTATATAATACATATATATAATTTGATAATACAAATAATTGATTCCTCAAATAAGCTAGTTTTGTTAGTTTGTATTTTATCTATTTGGGAAACTTGAATAAAAAGTATTACACTTTTACTCCCTTTTGATTTTCTCTCTATTGTATTTATATTTTTCTTAGTCTTTTTTTTTTTTTTGGCTGTGTTGGGCCTTTGTTGCTGCACGCGGGCTTTCTCTAGTTGCGGCGAGCGGGGCTACTCTTCCTTGTGGTGTGTGGGCTTCTCGTTGAGGTGGCTTCTCTTGTTGCAGAGCACAGGCTCTAGGTGTGTGGGATTCAGTAGTTGTGGCTCCCGGGCTCTAGACCACAGGCTCAGTAGTTGTGGTGCATGGGCTTAGTTGCTCCGCGGCATGTGGGATCTTCCTGGACCAGGGATCGAACCCATGTCCCCTGCACCGGTGGGCGGATTCTTAACCACTGTGCCACCAGGGAAGCCCTGTATTTTTCTTCTCTATGATTTTTTTCCCATAACTTATATTAAGATTTTCTTTTTGAGTATTACATTGTTTTTTCTTTTCTTCATATGTTGGTAATCCCCATCTGCATTCTTTCCCATTATTCAATCTTCACATAGATCCAATTTCAATATTTTCTAAATTCATATACTATGCATGGATTAATAATGAGGACTACTCTTTACCCATTTCAAACTCAACCACATGATTAAATGTATTTTTAAGGAGCATATACTTTTCATACTAGGTTGAAAGTTCCTGGAGACCAGAATCTCAACCTTTTATATCAGTATCAATGTATCAATGTATCAATCTTTTGTGTCTGTATCAATGTATCAACATAAAATTAAATATGGTAGACTCTCCAAATATTTGTTGACTTAAAATCTAGTTAGGAAAAATCATGTTTTGCTACATGTTTCATGTACTTGCTGACTATAATATAAATAAATTCATCCGTGTTATGATCTTATGCATTATAAATATTTAAGACATTAGCAACATTAATGGAGTTCTAAATAAAGCATAGAAAAGTTTAGCCACAATTCCACTCTTCAATTCCAATTTTTAAATTTTTAAAATTTAAAAATTTAAAAAATAAATTGAAGATAATTGATTTACAATGTTTTGTTAGTTTCTGGTGTACAGCAAACTAATTCAGTTATATATATATATTCTTTTTCAGATTCTTTTCCATTATAGTTTATTACTATATTGAATATAGTTCCCTGTGCTGTATAGTAGGACCTTGTTGTTTATCTATTTTATGCATAGTAGTTTGTATCTGCTATACCCAAACTCCTAACTTATCCCTACCCCTCCTTTCCCTTTTGGTAAGTTTGTTTTATATGTAAGCGAGTCTGTTTCTGTTTTGGAAAGAAGCTCATTTGTAACACTTTTTTGGATTCCACATATAAGTGATATCATATTTCTCTTTCTCTGTCTGACTTATTTCACTTAGTATGATAATCTCTAACTCCATCCATGTTGCTGCAAATGGCATCATTTCATTCTTTTTTTTATGGCTGAGTACTATTCCATTGTGTATATATGCCACAACTTGTTTATTCATTCATCTATATATGGGCACTTAGGTTGCTTCCACGTCTTGGCTATTATAAATAGTGCTGCTGTGAACATTGGGGTGCATGTATCTTTTTGAATTCAAGTTTTCTCCAGATATATGTAAGGGCAAATAATTTCTACACTGCTATAATTAGTGCCATAGATACTTTGTTTTAAAGGTCAACTTTATTAAGGTATAATTCACATACAATAAAATGTACCCACTTTTGGTGTACATTTGGAAAAGTTTCAAAAAGTTTTCTTTTTCAAAAGAAAATTCTCAATATAATTTTGCAATGTTTTTTGGTCTTAATAATCTTTACAGTTTGATTATATATACATATATTTAATTGAAAAAAGCTGTTAAAAGGTAAAAAATACTACTCTTTTTCTAGCTATTGATACAAGTTTCCAGTCTTACTCTATGTACAATTTTTCTGGCTAAGACTGGCCCTGGGTAAAATTTGGAAACAAGCAAAGATTTTGCTTTAAATTTCCTCTTGGAGTCCATTTCTACTTCCTCCTCATTCCAAGGTGGCCTGTCATTACAAGCCGCACCTCTACCTCAGTTGTTTATCACTTTGGGACAAAAAGTATTTTACACTTTAGACTCCTGATTTTGTACTTAATGTGCTAATGCCTTTAGTGGTAGAGATTTTCAGTCAAATATATAAATGTCCCTTAATCATGTGTTGTTTGAAGACTTATCCCTTCTATAAAGTTACCTCTGACAGTACATTTGGTCATTTCTAGATTTTCTCTGACTTTTTCAGGTATCTAATTCCTATCCTGCAAGGAGTGCATGAAAGGACAAAGCATCATGAGTGTGTGTGTGTGTGTGTGTGTGTATGTGTGTGTGTGTGTGTATGTGTGTACTAACATGTGTTTTATTGCCTTGGAAAGAAGTGGTATCCTTCTCCAATATCTTGTGTAGGATGAGTTGGAGAGTTTTCTAGTTTTCAAACTTTTATAAATTCTCTAGTCCTGACATATCCTGTTCTTTGCCTGGCTGGGTAGACAAAGTGTAAGCTTGAAGGACTACGCTGGCAGAATGACCTTTCATTCTCCCAGGTGGATTGAATCAGATACTGCTTTCCTCAAACACTCAATCACAATTCTTAGTCACAGACTAGGTCACAGCCAAGCCGTCAGCCTCAGGGTATGGTCATGTTCAAGTTCAGCTCATTAGTACCAGCCCAGGCTAATGTCTTTTGTTTCTGTTCTCATAGTTCTGTTAGGAAAGTGCAGGATTTAGGCTACTTTGAAAAATTTAATCCCCCCTTCCCAAGTTTCTGACTGTGGAACAGCTAGAGAGGGATGGACTTCGGAATTAAACAGACCCATCTGTGTGTGTATATATTTCCTCCCTCCCTTCCTCCCTTCCTTCCTTCTTTCCTTCCTTTTTTCCTTTCTTGTTTATTGTTTCATTTGTTTATTATTGAAAAGAGATAAAAGAGCATGGTACAATTTCAAACAAATTTAAGAGTATGTGATGGAAAGTAAGCAGTCCCTCTATCTCAAGTCTCTAAACTCCTTTCCTAAAGGCAGCCACACTTAGCATTTTCTTATGCGTCCCTTCATAAAATTTCAGTTCATAATCAAACACATATTTGTATTTATACCCTTTAATTTATATCCTGTTAAAAAGCTCAGATGTACCTGGCTTGTTTTCACTTGAAACGTGTCCAGAACATTGTTTCAAAACAGCACCTACAGATCTACCGCATTCTTTCTAAAGACCATGTTGGGCTAAATAGTGTTCTATTGTATCGTACATACTTTGTTGAACCAGTCTCCTGTGGAGGGAACTTAAGTTATTTCTAGTCCAAAAATTCTTTTTGGTTATTAAGGATGATACCACAGTGGGTATTCATAGAGATACATGAGGATAATTATTGGAGACATTCCTGAAGTAGGTTGCTATGTCTAACATTAAAATTTTAATAGTTATTGCCAAATTGTCCTTCAATGAAGTTTCATCAACTTATCCTCCCAGTAACAACATTTGAAAATGCTTGGTTTCAGACTATTAGTATCAAACTTTTCCAACTTTGCCTACAAATTCATTTTTCTTCAATAAATAAGAAGCACTTTCTCTTCCTTTCTCCATTCTCCTTCCACCTTTAATTGTCTTATTTTTAACCACAGAATAAGATATTGAAGGTTATAACTTTTTAGAGTTAAGCATAAATTCCAAATGTTGACTATACAGTCATTCCTTATAAGGAAGAAAGAGGTGTTTCTTTGGGCCTACATTCAATTTCCATGCTTCAGTCCCTCTTTGCTTTAACTCTGCCCACATGCTGGTTATGTGGCAGTGTTAATTGGGCATTCTGCTTTTTGAATCTCATGTAGAGTGTACATCCAACTAGTTTACCACAAAATTTAAAACAAAAATGAAGAGAATGAACACAGCCATTAGAGTTGTTGTGAATCATTTGAGTTAAATGTAAATGCAGAAAGAAAATAGGAAAACTACTATTAAGTGCACCTTGCCCTTCTCAGTGGAATACAGTACAGATTTACAATGTTAATTATTTCCACCATCTATCTGTTTAAAAGCTGTGAGGTTGCAATATGAATATGTCAGGTATTTAAATACTAATTTTACTTAAAAAAATCTGTACTTTTTATTAAAATATCATTATGCATATTTTAAAGTTAAAACTCTGTGCTATGTAAATGTAGAGTAAAATTCCCATTTATCGTCCACTGAATGTGAGGGAAATTGGATTTGTCAGGAAGCTGATTGATATCTCGAAGTGTTTTGTTTTCAGTGACTGGCACTGCCGAGCTACAACCATCTATCATCTAACAGGTAATTAGTCAGATTTCTCATCATGAGCCTTCAATCCTGCTGTTTTATTGTTGAAATACCACAAACCAGTAGGCAATCTGAATGCAGACAAAGTTCTCTGTCATGGTCTTAAGGACAAAGACAACATTTTGCAATTCAGCAGTAGTGAGTTTGAATAAAAGTCACTGAAATGTAAGTTTGGGTCTTATAAGAAAATAAACATAATAAAAAATATAACTTGATACCCTACTTGTCCTCTAAAGTGACAACTGAGAAACTGGCTATTTACAAAGCCCCTTAATGTTCTAAAATGAACTTACTTTATTATAATATTTTATAAGTAGAAAGTTAAGTGGAAGAACATTGATCACATGAAAAATAAAGTTAGATAAAATAGATGAACCAGGTCCTGAATAGCTTTCATCCATTTTCTAAAATATTTTAGATGGTGGATAAAAATAATCTGTAATTAATAGTAGCTAATCATATGAAAAGTTTACTCCTTTTTAAATATTTTTACAAGGGAGTTTAGAAATTAAAATAACTGGAAACTCTAAAGATGAATTATTTGATCACTCTTACATGTGCTTTGTACTAAACAAGCTTGCTTCTGAAATTGTTGCTAAGACACTTTTGGGGCCTTCTATGGTTTATAGGTTTCAGACAATTGATTCACATTATTGGATCCCAAGAAGGTTGGTAACTTTATACCATTGAATATTATTTTCTTGACTTAATTCAAAATTGTTTATTATCTTTCAGAAAAATGGATCTCAAAATACTTCAGCTTTCCAAAAAGTCACAGATACCATAGTCATTACTTCTTAATGAAGTGTACATATAATGTGTCTTCTTTCAAACATTTTGTGTGGAAATGGATATATTTACATGCTTTCTCAAACCTTGGTTAAATAATAATTTCCTTTATGCCACCAAGTAATGTATATGCAGCATGTGTACATTAAAATTTATTAGATAAGCAATGTTTTAATTCAATTACATAGTCATATTTTCTGGTAAATAATAGATTTTACCACAGAGAAAATTTTTACATAATTGAGTTTGATTTTAAAATATAAACTAAACTTTAGTTTTGTATGCAGATTAAACACATACTTTACAAACATAGTATATAATGTGGACATTCCTATGCAATATGTAGAATATAATATCGCATATTATCAAGTTGTTTAGACATTTAAAATATGGCACTATAATTTTTCTTGTATTATCTTTATTAAAAATACAGCAATTTATGCACATATCTTTGTGTTTCCTTAAATAGCATAAGCTTTGGTTCTACCATGAATATTTCATAAAACCTTTTCATATGAAAACAAATACCAATTTATTATAAATCATGATTTCTTTCAATATCTTAATGCAATGTAAAAAAATACTCTTGTAGGTATTATCACACGAGAATAAAAAGTTGAGAGTAATTATCATTAAATAAGTAATTTTTTTTTTTTTTAAATGAGGGAAATAGTGGATTTGTTTCTTTGGAATCATGATTTTGGCCCACGGGCCCAGCCGCTCCGTGGCATGTGGGATCCTCCCAGACCAGGGCATGAACCCATGTCCCCTGCATCGGCAGGCGGACTCTCAACCACTGCGCCACGAGGGAAGCCCCTGTAATTTTTTTTTTTAAGATTTTTTTTTGATGTGGACCATTTTTTTAAAATTAATTAATTTATCTTTATATTTATTTTTGGCTGTGTTGGGTCTTCGTTTCTGTGTGAGGGCTTTCTCTAGTTGCGGCAAGCGGGTACCACTCTTCATCGCGGTGCACGGGCCTCTCACTATCGTGGCCTCTCTTGTTGCAGAGCACAGGCTCCAGACGTGCAGGCTCAGTAGCTGTGGCTCACGGGCCCAGTTGCTCTGTGGCATGTGGGATCTTCCCAGACCAGGGCTCGAACCCATGTCCCCTGCATTGGCAGGCAGATTCTCAACCATTGCGCTACCAGGGAAGCCCTAAATAAGTAATCTTGTTAGACAGATAAATAGAATATTACATACACTGTTGCTCAATATAGATCTGTATTATCACACAAAATGCAGAGTTACTAGCTCCCGGAGAATTTTATTTAAATATTTTTATGCAACATTGAATAAACACAAACTGAAAACTTAAGTCAAACTTCTAGGCTCTTACAGGCATCCAAATGGAGCACACACACCCTGTTGGGGGAAGAGCATGTAGTTAGGGTTCTAATAAATGCAAAAATGCAAGAGTAAGAGCATACCTGATGGTTCCTGGAACAGCAAGGAGGCCAGGTAACTGGAGGAGAGTGAGCCAGGAAAGACTAGTAGGAGATGAGTTCAGAAGTGGGGTGATTTTGTAGGCAGGGCTTGTAGCTGTTGTGAGAACTTTGGTTTTGCCTCTGAATGTTAGGCGGAGCCACTGCAGGGTTTCAAGTAGAAGAGTGACATGGTCTGCTCTATGTTTTGTTTTTTTCGTTTTTTTTTTTTTGCGGTACGTGGGCCTCTCACTGTTGTGGCCTCTCCCGTTGCGGAGCACAGGATCTGGACGCACAGGCTCAGTGGCCATGGCTCACGGGCCCAGCCGCTCCGCGGCATGTGGGATCCTCCTGGACCGGGGCAACGGCAGGCGGACTCCCAACCACTGCGCCACCAGGGAAGCCCCTGCTTTATGTTTTAATAGGATCTTGCTGCTGCTGTGTGGAAAACAGACTGAAAGGACAAAGGTGGAAGCAGGAAAATCGGTTTGGAGACTACTGTAATTATCCAGATAAGAGTGATTGTAGCTGTGACCAGTGCTGGGGTGGTCGATGTGGTAAGAGTTTGGATGCTGAAAGTATGTAGTTGGAAGATAGGGCAACCAGAATTTCCTAACAGGTAGGATATGGGATGAGAGTGACAGAAAGGCATCCGAGAGGATTCTGAGAGGATCAGCAAGGAGAGTAGAAAGAGTGACTGGGCTGGGGAGAAGTCAGGAGTACAGGTTTTGACACAGTAGCTCTGAGATGTCTGTTAGACATCCCTTTAGGGAAGCCAAGTAGGCAGTTTTATATGCAAATCTGCAGTTTGGTGGTAAGGTTCAACTCAGAGACATAAACTTGAGAGCTGTTTGTGTGTGAATGGTATTTAAAGTCATGAGATGGAGAGATCCCCAGGAATTCCAGAATTTGGAATAATGTTCAAAAATTAAGAAGAATAAGGTAGATTATAGCATCTGATAATACTAATAAGCCAACACATAAAGAGTTTATGCCATGTATCAAGCACTGCTCTAAAGGATTTGCATTTAAGTCTTATAAAACCCTATGATTTCAAAAAATCCACAAACAATAAATGCTGGAGAGGGTGTGGAGAAAAGGGAACCCTCTTGCACTGTTGGTGGGAATGTAAATTGATACACCTACTATGGAGAACAGTATGGAGTTTCCTTAAAAAACTAAAAATGGAACTACCATACGACCCATCAATCCCACTACTGGGCATATACCCTGAGAAAACCATAACTCAAAAAGAGTCATGTACCACAATGTTCATTGCAGCACTATTTACAATAGCCAGGACATGGAAGCAACCTAAATGTTCATGGATGAATGGATAAAGAAGATGTGGCACATATATACAATGGAATATTACTCAGCCATAAGAAGAAATGAAATTGAGTTATTTGTAGTGAGGTGGATGGACCTAGAGTCTGTCATACAGAGTGAAGTAAGTCAGAAAGAGAAAAACAAATACCATATGCTAACACATATATATGGAATCTAAAAAAAAAAACAAAATGGTTCTGAAGAACCTAGGGGCAGGACAGGAATAAAGATGCAGATGTAGAGAATGGACTTGAGTACACGGGGAGGGGAAGGGTAAGCTGGGACGAAGTCAGAGGGTGACATGGACATATATACACTACCAAATGTAAAATAGATAGCTAGTGGGAAGCAGCCGCATAACACAGGGAGATCAGCTCAGTGCTTTGTGACCACCTAGAGGGGTGGGATAGGGAGGGTGGGAGGGAGACGCAAGAGGGAGGAGATATGGGGATACATGTATACGTATAGCTGATTCACTTTGTTATACAGCAGAAACTAACACACCATTGAAAAGCAATTATACTCCAATAAAGATGTTACAAAACCCCAAAAAAACCCTATGAGAGAGGTAATATTATTATCCCTACCTTCCAGTTGGGAAAATTGAAGCAGGAAGGAGATTAAGTTACTTGTCTGAGGTCACACAGGTGATAAAGGGGTTGAATTGGGGTTTGACCCTAGGCTGTCTGTTTTTAACCACAGACAGATGAAAATAAGTTGCACAATAACGTTATCAATGTGATATAAATATAAAGGCTTTAATCACAGTCATTTATTTCTGCATATGAACATATATGAAAATAATTGCAAAGGAAAGATCTGGATGTATACATGTCAAATAGGAATTAAATGTTCGGGGTAGCTCAAGGAGACTTTAAATTCATTAGTAGTAATAGTTAACATCTTTCGGGAATGCAGAACTACTTGGGTATATGCTTCATTTTCTTGGTACCAAAATAGTGTTTATTCCTACCTTCTTTATCACTCTTGAACCTACGTAAATTCTTACTTGAAAAGCCTTCTTCGACATAAGTTAGAAAAATAATACTTAAGGATACTAATTTAGATCAGACACTATGAAACCAATATATCCCACACTTTTTTTTTTTTTTTTTTTTTTTGCGGTATGCGGGCCTCTCACCGTTGTGGCCTCTCCCGTTGCGGAGCACAGGCTCCGGACGCGCAGGCCCAGTGGCCATGGCTCACGGGCCCAGCCGCTCCGCGGCATGTGGGATCTTCCCGGACCGGGGCAAGAACCCGTATCCCCTGCATCAGCAGGCGGACTCTCAACCACTGCGCCACCAGGGAAGCCCTATCCCACACTTTCAATGCAATTTTAGTGCAAGAAAATTTCATTGAAACAAAACTTGTCATGGTTGGGCTTTAGCCTATATAAAGTATTGTGGCATCACTTACTGCCCACTCACAAATTTGGATTCATAATACCTGCCTGAGGTATAAAGAATTTTCACAAACTGAGTTTTGGATTTTACTCCAATATGCTCTATTATGCTAGTATTTTAAGTATCTTGTGAAGGGAAATACTAATTCAATCAAAGTATACTCTACTGCTTCAAAAACTTGCCCATGCAAATACCCTTGATTATTAATTCATTGAATCATAAATAAAATATAAGTTAAATTAATTTTGACTTCGCATTTGGTTTCATCTTAAGGCCACATTCTGCCCTTTTGCATACCAGCTGATGTTTCCGGAAAAAGGTTTGCAGCTGTTTCCATAACCAGTGCTATAATGACTCACCTGCCAGACCTGTGCTGTGCTCCTTGTGAAAGCCCCATGGCAGGATATTGATTTCTTTAAAGGCTATTAACATTCTCAGGGATGGCGGTGTAAAGGATAAAGCAGAGGGAGACGGGAAGAAGAAACCTTAGAAACGTTCAGATAGGTCTTCAAAACGGGAATACATCGAGAAGTTAATCTGCTAGTCATCTGACCTCTACACCTTTGTAGAATGCAAGCCTGATCTGAAAAATCGCTTTGTAGCAAAGTTTCTATGAAATCTGGCATCTCTGCTTCAGGCTAGAACTACTAGGCGCTGTTTCTCACTACCATTTTCCATCTAGTGAGATTTTTTTTGTAGTAGAATGCCTCATGAATGTCCTTACATTTGGAAAAGAAGATGGTTAGAGCTTGTTTTAGCACATGGACATGATACAGTATGGTTACCATCTCTCATTTCTAGATTGATTAATTAGGTAAGCACTTATTTAATGTGAATGCTAAGCACTAGGCTTGATGCTGGGTATACAAAGGTGAATAAGTCCAGATCCTACCATCAAGGCAATCTGGGCTGAGAGGGGAGAAACACAACATATATGGCCACATATTAAAATGTGAAAAATACTATCCTAGCATATGAACTAAGAAAGAAAATCTCTAAAGTTAGTGTTGACTAATTCTCCTTTGGGTGGGGAGCACAGTTGGAAGGTTTCAAAAAAGAAGCTGACATTTGAGCTAAGCTTTGAGCCCATAGAGGTTTGAAGCATGGGGATGATCAGAGCTGTGTATGAATGCTACAGATGTAGCCATCTGTGTAGGAAAGATGGCTGTGACTGGTGTGTTGAGGAGGAATGAAGTGGTTGAGAGATTGAAGTGTGTGGCTACTGTAATGTTCTAGTTAAGAGACAACGTAGGGCTGGATTTGGGCAGTGTAGAGGGAGGAAGGCATGAATAGATTTTGGAGGTACATTTCATGGGACATGGTGAAGAGTTGATGGTGGTGGTTGAAGAAGGAGGGAAGGTGGAGAAGGGAGAACTGAGATTTAGTCTCAAGAACCTAGTATATGGGGAGGGGGAAGGGTAAGCTGTGACGAAGTGAGAGAGAGGCATGGACATATATACACTACCAAACGTAAGGTAGATAGCTAGTGGGAAGCAGCCGCATAGCACAGGGAGATCAGCTTGGTGCTTTGTGACCGCCTGGAGGGGTGGGATAGGGAGGGTGGGAGGGAGGGAGACGCAAGAGGGAGGAGATATGGGAACATATGTATATGTATAACTGATTCACTTTGTTATAAAGCAGAAACTAACACACCATTGTAAAGCAATTATACTCCAATAAAGATGTAAAAAGAAAAAAGAACCTAGTATAGATTACCAGAAGGGGAGAGGAGCTATTGAAGGGAGAGATTATAGGTTCATTTTTGTGCACGTAGAGTTTGGATTTTTAGCAGATTATTCAAATGGAAATATCATGCAGGAGGTTCTGCAGATGGGTCTGGAGCTCAGGAGGGAAGGGCCAGTTCTGGAATTGTTTATATTAGGACTCATCAGTATACAGGTGATGGCTGAAACCTTTCTGGCTGGTGTTCCCGAGAAAGTGGCTCTTTTTGATTCCTTCTCTAAGCCTCATTTTCTCAGGCTCTGTTCCTCATGTTCAGTAAATATGTTCTCATCAGTAAAAAAGGAATAGTAACAGCACCTACACTATGAATTTTTGATGAGAAAATGGATAAGGCAGAGAATATAAAGCGTTGTGACTGAAACCTAGTAAGTGCTCAATCCATGTTAGTGATTACTGTAGTTGTTGTTAGTTTTATTTGCTTAATAGCAGAGGCAGTAGAGGGCTGGGCATGGTGAGTGTAATGCACTCCTACAAGACATGTAGAGAGGATAGGCATGAGAGAAATGGGAAAATCCATAAGGAGGGAAGCTTTTTTTTTCCCCAGAGATGGAGAAAATGATATATTTATAAGTTTATGTAGATGAGGAGAGATATTAAAGACACCAAAGAGAGATGGAAAAAATCTTGGAGCTTGGGTCAGGCAGCTTAGTGGACATGTTCCTAAATTCTCACCTGGGCTCTAGCATTCATGGTTGAGGACTTGGAGGTTCAGAAACAGCTTCAGTGGGAAATGAGAAAAGAGGCTGTCCTGGTTGCTGGGGTAAGGGTGTCTTTTGTTGATTAGTCCCTAAGGTCCTACTGATTTTACCGGAATCTAGATTTGCTTCTTCATCAATTAATACCTTAGTTCATTCCTATAATATCAGACTCTCTAGTCATGCCCTACATGCCAGTCCAGTCTCTAAATTGCCAATTAGTCTTATCTTAAAATGCACATATTCTGATACATCCCTAGTTAAACCTTTCCCGTCTCCCCATTGCCTTTAGGAAGATCTTGATTCCTTAATATGTTTCTTTATTCTTACCCACTTCTCTAATATGCCTAAGATTCCCATAATTCTGAACTATGATATGTCTCTTTCATTAGGCTGATCATATACTGTATTGTCCAAAAGAGAACACTTTTGAGAATAAAAGAGGATGCTACTAAACAATTATGTCCGGACAACAGGCAAAAACTGGATCACAGTGCCTATCATCTCCCTGATTTTTCACATTTGTGTCTTATTTGTGTCTACTGCTCATTTTGCTTGGAATACCCCCTCTGTCATTAATCCCATTCTCTCCCTGGTGAAATTTTACCCATCCTTCAAAACCCAAATCAACTGCCAAGTGCCAGAGGTAATCAATTCCCTCTGATTTCCCTGGCTGGCTTGATTAACCATTTCCTCCTCTATGCTTTTGTAGCAGATTTTATGTACCCCTGCTTTAGCCCTTATCATGTTGTTGTGTAACTTGTTTGCTTTTATATCTGCCCTTTTCATTATACTGTGAGCTCCCCAAATCCAGAGTATTGGTGTATATACTTGGCACCTGCTACACTGCCAGGCCCATAGAAGTCATTCATAAAAATCACATATTCCTTGGAATTGTCATTATTATGTATGTCAATTTCCTTATTAGATTATAAACTCATGGAGTCTTTGATTGCTTCCAATTTATCTTTCTATCCACTTTAGTACTAGCACATTTTCTTGTAAATAGTAGGTCCTGAGCTGTATTTGGTAAACAGAAGAATAAAAAGACACTGAAAAATACACTTAAGTTTCAGGTTATTAGTGTATAATTCTAAAAACCTGTCCTTGAAGGAATATAGTACCTTATAGAATCCTCTCTTGTTAAATGATTTCCAACCTAAATTTTCAGCCTTGGGTTAATTTTCCAAAGAGATTATTTTATGGGTAATGGTGATTTAAAGCTCAAAATATGTTTAATGCTCGGACAAGCAAATCCTTTTAACATCAGTTGAATTTAAATGTGCGATTTCTTCTTATTTCACTCTCTGCGTACAAAGTAGGGCAACCTCTATCCTAGGAGTGATCCAGATTCCTGAGCTGGGCTTTATTGGTTGTGTAGGGAGGGGTCATGAGAGCTTTGTGGGAAACAATTGAGGATTTATGACATTCATATAGGAAGAACAGATGATGTTTTGTGAACAACAGGCATTATTAGTTGCTTTCCACAAAATGTCTTCCAGGGAGAAGCCAGAAAGAAGCCCTTGCCTTCTGATGGGAGAGACAAACTGCTCGGGGCTCTGCCTGAACATTTGGGAGCTTCCAAATGTTCTCTGATGGTCTTTGCAGGGTTAGCCTTTTAGCTAGTCTACTCTCTACTAGTTGGCATTATTGAGATAAAATAAAAAACCCGAGGCTGGATTTTTATTTTGAAGTAGTTACTGCCGGAATCTTCAAACTATTTAAACTAGTTGTTAAGTGACACTATTATTTGAAGTAATTGAGGCTGTCAAAGGCTGCAGCTGTCCCGACCATAAGCAGTTACCACTCTGAGGTGTCAGAGACCAGGGGAATTGAGATTTTTATTATTGGTTTTATTTTTAGCTGGTGTCAGTCAGTCATGCTGACTGAGGGCTGACACTAAAGCCAGCATGTAATGAGATGTCATGATTTGGTACTTTTATGCATTCACCTTGGGGCAGTCATCATACCAAGTGAACAGCTCACAGCATCTCTTCCTATGGCTCCTACTGCCATCTCTGGCTCCTGCTGTTCCTGCAGTCATTTTTCGCCCTCTCCTGCCAGCATCGTCTCTAGCCAGGGTTTTCCACCTCACTTTTCCCTGCTATTGCTGATGGCTCCTGGCTCCTGGTGGCTCAGCTAATGTCTGAAGCTAAAGCCTGCTCTCTCATTGAAGTGTCGTTTCCCAGAGTGTAGCAGAGAGCTGTGCACAGACTACTGTGAAAAGAAGCACCTGCCTTCTGCTCCTGTTGCCACTTGCAGACAAGAGAGGTGAAGCCCATTACAGCTGGTCAGATGGGCACTCAATGAACTGCGGTGTCCAGCTGTAGGGCAATCTTTTAAGCATCAAGATACTTTTAAGACTTTTTAAAACTGCTACCTATTATTCTATGTAAGTCCCAATTGAAATGATTTCTAGTTTCTTATTTTGTGCTTCGAAGGTTGGCAATAGAATATTTCTTATGAAAATCATTACAATAAGAAAATAAATGTGGGGCTTCCCTGGTGGTGCAGTGGTTAAGAATCCGCCTGCCAATGCAGGGGACACGGATTCGATCCCTGGCCCGGGGAAGATCCCACATGCCCCAGAGCAACTAAGCCCGTGCGCCACAACTACTGAGCCTGCGCTCTAGAGCCCGTGAGCCACAGCTACTGAGCCCGCGCACCACAGCTACTGAAGCTCACGTGCCTAGAGCCCGTGCTCCGCAACAAGAGAAACCACAGCAATGAGAAGCCCGCACACTGCAACAAAGAGTAGCCCCTGCTCGCTGCAACTAGAGAAAGCCCGTGCTCAACAATGAAGACCCAACGCCACCCAAAAAAAAAAAAAAAAAAAAATGTGATAGTGCCGAAGGACATTTTCTTGTCCATCAGTAACAGAATTAATAAATAGTTTTTGGTGATTGCAAACACTCAAAAACGTATCGCCCTTTCTCTCTCATCTCTTTTTTTTTTTTTTTTTTTTGCGGTAGGTCTCTCGCGTTGCGGAGCACAGGCTCTGGACGCGCAGGCTCAGAGTCCATGGCTCACGGGCCCAGCCGCTCCGCGGCACGTGGGGTCTTCCCGGACGGGGGCACGAACCCGTGTCCCCTGTATCAGCAGGCAGACTCTCAACCACTGCACCACCAGGGAAGGCCTCTCTCATCTCTTTTTAAGCACAACTCATAGAATACTTTACACTTTGCATTGTACCTTGATATTTTTCACTTAGCAACACATTTGAAGATTTTTTTCCTATCAGTACATACATATCTGCCTGTTCTTTTTAATGGCTCATGCCAGTTTAATTAGTTGAATTACCAATTAGCATATTACTGCATTAAATAATTATGCAACAACAAAGGCTGATAAATCAGTAATCAACAACCAAGACATAAACTATAAATTTTGGTAGACTTTTCCACTGCAGAAGAGGATTTTTAGGCTGCAAGCCCTATTTTTAGCAAACATGACTTCACATATATAGTTCATCCTCACAAAATGGCAAAAAATAACTATCTAATTTATTCAATTTTTCAGTGACTGGCACCTTCGCTGTTTATATCTTTCCACAAATGGGGGAACTAAAATTCTGGTGTATTATTCAATTAAACCAAAGAAACACAGCAAGTGGTATCCAAGCTGGGATTACAGTTCAGGGGCTCTCCTGGTTTCATGGACTGCTTATTAAGTCATGTTTCAATTAGTGCATCATTTCATATTCCCTGGTGTCTCATGCAAATGCAAAATGTTTAAGTTAAGGAGATTATGTTTTTAAGAACTCCAAATTGCATTTGAGCATAAATTCCAGGAAGCTGACTCACCTTCAGAACAAAAAAGGATTTTATAAGAAGAGGGTCCTGCAGTTAGGTATCTAGGGTCAGAATGACGGCATTTTGTCCCTCTTTCCTGAGAGTATTTGGAAGTGGCTCCGAGGCCCAGATGCGTAGCTCAATTTGTGAAAAATTCAACTATGGGCTTGGAGTGTGCTCAGATTTAGAAGCAATATGTTTTTGTCTTTTTCCATTATTCTTTGTTGTGCTAGTTAGATGAACCTTTGTATAGCCACAGAATCTAAGTCAAGCCACGTGCGTAGCAGGGACCTCGTAAATACTTTATCAAATTGACTTTTTGTTTGACTTACTTCTGCTTGCAAGTTTCTGTTCTTAAGGTTTTATCTACTCAACATCTGTTGGTATATTTGCTGAAAACATTATAAAAAAGCATACTATTTCAAGACAAATAAGATGCTTAATATTTAAATCAATAAAAATATGATAAATACTTCATGATTGACATGACAGTGCATAGAGAAATATTAGTATGAGCTTACTAGAATTTGTTTAGCTACTGATTTAAACAAGTGAAAAACAGAGACATGTGGTGGGAAAGGTTTTCTACTGCATCCACATGCAATATACGTACACATAATATATGATGTAGTCTTGTAAATCTGAAAAGTATACACTATGCTAATGCTCAATTTTATAATTTCTTTTAAAAATAATTATACCCTACTGCTAAGGGCAGAAAGATACTAAAATCAGTTTTCTATGCTTTCCTAGTTATGGGATGCAAACCAGCATGCCCACATACCCAATAGTTACCGTATTAGAGAACAAGCCCATAGCTTTCAGATACTAGGTAAAACACACACACACACACAGACACGCACACACACACACTCGCACAGAATCTTTTTCCTTTTAAAAACAATGACAAAAACCAAGTAGCATTATTATTGATATTTCAACTTGTCAACCACTGGAATACTTTGTTTATTAAAAACAAATCACTTGTTCATAAAACAAGTGATGTATTTTTGTTACTGTGAGTAATCTAGGGGTCTGCTTTACTTTTCCTATAGGGAAAAAAAAACTTTATTTAAATTCCTGAGTCAACTCTGCAAATAGGCTAAACAACAACAACAAAAACTCTCATCACATTAATAGCATCATATAATTTTCTTGGTGAATTTTATTGTCATTACAACAGTGAATTTTAGTATAATATGTTAAAGAACATCTTGAATAAAATTGAGCCTTGCTCCTGCCAAACAAATATTTCCTGATCAGAATTAATTGCTTTATACTTTTCTAATTAATCAAGAAAAATATTTTAGAAA
This sequence comes from Monodon monoceros, assembly GCF_005190385.1. NCBI lineage: Eukaryota > Metazoa > Chordata > Mammalia > Artiodactyla > Monodontidae > Monodon > Monodon monoceros. The sequence goes on along the minus strand of NW_021703767.1, from coordinate 115,979,059 downwards.
CACCAAACAAGATACATACATTACACTTATTCTTTTAACACTGATACTCTCTACCGAGTAAGATTTAGACAAAGAGGACATCTCTTTCATTAAGGGTGCAGAGAGACACTGAGTGTGATAATAATGTGGTGAATTTTAATATTACATAATTTTGAAAGAAAGAGGTAAGTTACTGTGTTTTGTACCTAAACATACTATTCATTAACAAACTATTTATAACATGATAAATTTTTTTCCAAACTGGTGCAGTGAGAATAACTATTTTTCAGGGTTAATTACCGAGAGCAGAATCCAGTGAACAGACTTTAGATTGAGCTTCCAGGAACACCTATAAGAGCCATACTACTGAACTGGGCTGCCAAGGGAGTTGCCGATGTTGCCCTGACCATGTTTAACTGGGAAGCTGCAATGAAACCACCCAGCTCCATGCTGCCTCTGATCCAGTTTCCACTGGCAAAATGGATGCCTCATGTCACTTATCCCCCATTTACTTCAGATCCAAATTCTAGTCCTGCATGAATACATCCGATGGCAGAACGTAACATCTAGAAAGCTAACTGCCAGGGAGTCTGAGAAGTTCAGCTTTTAACTTTCTAGCCTTTGTAGCACACAAAGACACATTAGGAGGAGACTGGAAAAGATATTCAGCAAAGCAATTTACATAATATGCCATAGAAAAGAACAGTAACATATAGAGAACAGTAGCACAAAGGAATGCCTAAGTTAAATAACTATTAAAAGCTTAAATCATGGCAGATGTAGTTCTTTAGTTTTATAATTTCGTATTCAGGATATTGATTCCTATTCACAATTCTCTCTGTTCTTGCATAGAAGTTCAAGTCCCCAATCCTTTTTTTTTTTTTTTTTTTTTTTCCGGCATGTGGGCCTCTCACTGTTGTGGCCTCTCCCGTTGCGGAGCACAGGCTCCGGATGCGCAGGCTCAGTGGCCATGGCTCACGGGCCCAGCCGCTCTGCGGCATGTGGGATCTTCCCGGACCGGGGCACGAACCCGTGTCCCCTGCATCGGTAGGCGGACTCTCAACCACTGCGCCACCAGGGAAGCCCCCAATCCTTTTTTTGATATTTGAAATTTCCCAAAGCTGACTTTTCCATAACCTTTCAACATATTTACCCTCATGACTCATTAACACCAATCCTTTTTTTCACTCCCCTACACCTACAATGTACAGCCATACTTCCATACTCACCCAGTAATATCTACTTTGGAATTTTCTCTTCCTTTCTTTTTCTGGACTTATTTAATTCTTATCCAGCTCTCAAAGGTCAACACAAATTTTATTTTCTCAGTGCAGACCTTGTCAGCATCCATTTCACAAAGTAGTCTTTGTGTTTTTTTTAAAGCATAAAATGATTAGGAAGTGATATTTTTAATATTTGTTTTGTAAATGATTAATCGAAGTATAATTGACTTAAAATGAACTGCACATATTTTAAATGTACATTTTGATGTTTTGATATATGGTTACACCATTGAAATCAAAATTTCCTCCTGCACTTTTTTCCATTTTTTTTTACTGTGGTAAAATACACACAAGACTTACTGTCATAACCCTTCTGTGTGTACAATTCAGTCTTATTAGATACATTCATATTGTTGTAAAACAACGATACTTTCTTAACTGTCCTTGTAATGGCACTAGCTCTCTATATGCCACAAGTTATCCTGCTTTCTGTATTGGCACGATAGACTTCTTGGTCATTTGACTCAGGCTGTCTGGATAAAAATCAGGTGTTCATAGAATCACAGAAAGGCTGAAGACTAGGCTAGAAAGTGAATGAAAAACAAGGGTTAGGCAACTTACACCACAGCAAATATTAAAGTGGAGGGACAGTCCTTCCCATGTTCTCCCTATGCTTCAGGGAAATTTGAACTCCAGTAATCTCTATATTGTTAAGTCACATGTTCAGGATTTGAAGTCCCATGTGTGAGGCTGTGTTTCTGATTGGAGAACCCAAGTCAAGCATACAATTGCTGGCAGGACAGGGGCAGGGAGGGGGACTGTTCTGCTTCCATGGGCTTCCATGGTGGGAGGGGTCCCTACCTTAAAGACTACACACAATAGGGGATTCCCCAGATGGGGGTTTTATCAACTGTTCATGCATCTCCCAACTCTCTAATGTGATTATAAGGCCTTGCCTTGTGTATCTCTCATTTTCCTATAATCGGAAAATTTCTAAATATATTGCAGTTGTCCATATACATTTTAAAAATTAATTTAAATAGCAAGATATTACTCTTACATTTCTCAGAGGTTATGTTCAACTAATACTCACTAGTTCATTTGGTATAAATAAATAAATAAAAATATAAATAAATGGGTGAATGGGGCAGTAAACCCAAGATTGCTGAATGTCTACTTCTATGTCTAATCTCATTTATGAGCATATTTGGTTCATGCCAGATGGTTTTGAACAGGACCAAATATCAAGGACCTTTTGCCATGAACCAAATGTCTCCATGGATGTTTTGGACAGGACCAAAATGTCCTGCAAATATCAAGGACCTTTGGAAATTTTGGGCAGGACCAAATAACAAGGACCTTTTGGCATGGACAAAATGTCTTAACAGATATTTTGGATAGGACCAAATGTCTGCTAACCAAGTGTGTGTTCTCTGTGAATATAGATACTTTTATTTCTTTCTTTCCAGTTTGAATGTCTTTTATTTCTTTTTCTTGCCTAATTGCTCTGCTAGAATTTCCAGGACTATGTTGAATAGAAATGGTGAAAGCAGCCATCCTCGTCCTGTTCTTGATCTCAAGGAAACACTTTCCATCTTTCACCATTGAGTGTGATGTTAGCTACACAGATTTTTTGCAGTTTAGAATATTCCATCCACTTTTACCCCTGCTGCCACTTTTTGAGTATTTTTTAAAATTTTCTATTATTGCTTTTTAAAAACTCAAGCTAGTCGCATGCTAGTTCTCTGTTCCGTCCTTTCCAAAACTATCATATTCATTTCTATCATTTTCATCTGTGTATCCATATCCTCTTTATGCTAGGGGAGCTTTCTTAATTTTGTTCTACACATCACTGATCCCATTTTTTTTATTATTGGTTCGGTTCTGTTCTTTCCCCAGTATGAATTTTTATTTTGTCATTGCACTTTAATTTCCTTGTATTCAGTCCGTATTGTCCATATTGTCTTTTTTCTTGGCTTGTTCTCTTATTATGATCTTCTGTCTCTTTTCCACAAAGGCCACATCTTTTCACATTTCATTTTACACTTACACTACAAGTACAAAAAACCAACCTGTATTTACATATGTTGACATACTTGAGAATGTCAAGCAATTTTATAAAATTTTGTCTTGAGTACTAAAATACAGCTTTCTATTTCCCTCTGTATCTCTTTTTATATTTACAGCTGTTTTTAAATATATGTGTATAATTTTTTACTAATACTGGCCTTTCCTATTTAACTTTAAACTTAATGCAGAAGGCCCATGTCTAATTTATTTTCCATTCTATGTCCAGTGCCTCACACAGTGCTTATTATGTAGAACAGGTTCAAAAAATATTTGTTGAACAAATGAGTAAATAAATAGTTTTAGAATTATCTCTATCTTTCCCTTATTCATTATGTTTCTCAGAGACGTCAGGTTGAACTTGTACATGTATTTGTTTATCAATATGACAAGATCTAGCTACATTTAAGATTTTAAACACAGATAGACCTGGACCTACTCTTGTCTATGTGAATAGTAGTTGAATGTTTTTTCAGATCTGAAGTCAGAAGGTAAGTTGGCATTCTATTCCAATTTCTAGCAGAAAATTTCCCTATACAATTCTGCCCTCATTAGGGTGCCTTCTTATCCCTCTTCCATTTGATCTTAACACCCTGTACTAATGGAATGTATTTAAAAACTACAAATTCCAACATGCACTGCTAGCTGGCTTTAGCTTGCACACATCCCAAGATGCTACTTGCCACTACCGATCCTTTTAGATGGTCTGTAAGTGGATGTGGTGTGCAAATCTGGGGAGTAGTGATGGGGATGAGTTTCTGTGTGTATGCATGTATAAAATATTTTTCTAGCTAACTAAAAATGAAGCATCTTAAACTTGTATAATAAAGAAATTAATACATGGTATCCAGGCTGCTACAAATTCAAATTGTGAATGTCTAAGTTAGAGAATAATCAATATACCCCCCTTTTAAAAAGTAGTCTGTATTTACTGAGATGAAATCTAGATTGTTAAAAAATTCAGGACAGTTGTATTCCTTTCATAGTTCACGGGTTTTTCACCCGAATTTTGATATTAGGTGTTTTTTATTCAGTCTCAATTTTCAGCTGTGGTGTGGGATTTGGTGTTTTTTCCTGTATATTTTAGTAGGAAGTAGGAAAACTTGTATAGGTGACTCTTTTCTAGATGTCATTCTAAATTGAAGATTCCTGAATTCTGTTTTCAAATTGATAGCTGGGTATTACCTGAAAGAATAGTAAATTCACAGAGTCTTCCAAATCTTTTTTTCAAACAAAATGTGGTGATATCACCAGATAATGATCAATGAGGTAACTGGAGGCTCTCAGGAATTAAAGTGTGAAACCATGGGCCAGAATATAAGTGAAAAATTGTAAATATTCTTCATACTGAGTCTGGTTAACTGTTAACAAGACACCATTCTACCAAAAGTTCCTAATTTTGGACCAGTATATCTCACCCTCCTAAAGGATAGGCAGTAACATCTGTAGTTAAAGGTAGGTTTTCTGAACAAATATCTTTGAAATTGATTATCTTTCCATCAGTGGCTTTATGGCTACAGCACAGGATATGGTTCCCTACCTTAAATCAAGTTTGGTCAAGGCATTAAAGAACTATTCCTCTGCCAGGGTTCTGCCATTCCTGGTCTCTGCCATGGTCACAATCTATCCTGCCCCCAACCAGCACTGGATGACATACCTAATACCACAGGCTGGCCCTTGATTTCTAACCATTGTCATTATTTATTTCGAGGCAGAAAGCAGCTATAGTTGCTCTATATGACTTTATTGGAACTTTAAATGTTTATTTCTCAGTATCAGAGTTTAAAGTTTGGGAGAAATTTCTTACTACTATGATAAAATGCATTTATGAATTTCAACTTGGCATGAGGATGGAAGAGATGATATAGCGTGTTGAATCATATTAAAATTTTAATTTAAGATCCCTTAGTTTGGGCTACATTAATTTGTATAATCTTGAAGTAGAATTTTGTTAAAATGTGTTGCGCTAAGTCGTGATTGAACGTGTGAAATAAAAAGCTCCTCACCTCCAAGACAGGATCTCTTTTTCTTGGAGGAAGAGCTACTTTTCATTTTCCTCAACTCAACATGTTTAGGGGACAAGGAGATATGGTCAGCTAGTACTAACTGTTGATGGAAATGCTCTTGGGGCTTATAACCACTACCAGATCCCTGTGGCATATAGAGACAGATATGAAGATGAGTCAACTAATATTGAACTCTTTCCCAGTGAAAACCAAATAATGGTGTGATACTGATCAAGTTGTTGGTTAGTCTGAAAGGGTGACTATTTGATAGTTATTTACATGTTTGCATGCCCAGCTCTGAATGGGAGAATATGATCTCTACTAGGCATCATTGTGAACAACCCATATGGGGCTGAATTGCATACACAATGCTTGCTCAGAAATCAGGCAGGGTCAGGGTCAAGAGTAACCGTGAATGCCACCATTTTACAAACGAAGTAAGAGAGGCAGAAACTAGCTGAGAAATTCCTTAGGGTACATCCCAAATTAGGGACAGACTAAGAATGAAATTCACAAGCACTGAGGTTCCAGTCTGTTGCTTAGTCACCGAATCTTTCCTTTATTCAGCCTTCAGTCATGGTTCTCCCTTTAGATTGAAAGACAGATTTACTTATGAAAGTTGGTGCATATAGTGTGACGGGGAATGATCAGGAGCAAGAATCCAAGAGACGTTTCTAAATGTAGCCATTGTGGACGTGGGCAGATTTAGGCAGCAAATATTTTATTCATTACTTCAGATGTATCTTTCATTTTAAAGAGGATACATACTTTCAAAAAAATTGGCATTATAGTAAAGCAAGAAAGAACAATTAAAAATTAATTGTCCAATTATCAAAAAAAATCATTTTACTGAATTTCTTTCTTTGAACACACATATACAATTTTTATTATATGTATTATATTCTAATTTTATCAATCTTTAGACTATGTTTGAAATTTTAAAAAAGTAATTATAACAATTATTGTGAAGATTGGAATTCAATGGTTAGAATTCTAAAGGACTGGCTACTACTCTGAGGCTGAACATACAAAATATGACAGAAATTCAGGGTTTGCCATGCAGTTCTATAGAGATATAATAAATCTTTGTTGAATAAATGAACATGTATATATGTAGGTAGATAATGCTTTATATTATTTATATTTATATTACTTATATTTATATGTGTGAACACCCATAATTGGCTCAATTGGCTAGGAAGAGACCAGAAATAAATACCAAAGTCTTCAATGGGATTTCTTTATCTCATAATACTATGTAATAATAATGATCATTTATTATGTACCTACTGTTGCACATAATGCCATACATATGTAAATTCTCTTTACAACAACAACCAAGAAAGAAGTGCACAATTATCTCAATTTTGCAGATGAAGCTTAGAGAATTGAAGTTATTTGCACAGGTTCACACAGCTAGTAAGTTGCTGAATTTGAACCAATTTATATTTAATTCCAAAGTCCTTCCATTTTTAATCAGGGCAAGGGGGTAATAACAAACTTCAGTTTCTGAATATCTATAGTTTCACAAAAGATTAGATGCTACTAAAAGACTAATAAATGAGGTTAGTCTCCTACTAGCCAAACTCAGTGACCTATTATAATAAATTATATAAATTTATTCCTCTGTAAATATATGGCATAAATATCTTTTATGGAAGGAAAATTCTTCTTTTAAAATTATCAATAAAATAAAGGGGTAGTGTTCTGAATGTTGTACGTTGGAAATTTACCCTCTGCTAAACTATTCTGGTCTACCTATCACTTTAAAAAAACAGTTTTGAGGTATACTTGAAATACTGTATATTTTAAAAGTGTACAATTTGGTAAGTCTGACGTATGCATATGCATGTGAAGCCATCACCACATGTCCATCACCCCACTGCCTTCATGTTTTTATGTGAAGCCCCCTCTCATCCTTTCCCCTCTTCCCCCTGCCTACTAGGCAACCACTGATCTATTTTCTGTTACTATAGATTAGATGATTTTGTAGTTTCCAGAGTTTTATATAAATGGAATTCTATAGTGTATATTTTTTTGGTCTGGATTCTTTATCATAATTATTTAAAATTCATCCTTTGTTGTGTGTATCAAAAATCCATTTATTTTTATTGTTGAGTAGTGTTCCATGGTATGTATTTACCACAATTTGTTTGTTCATTCTCCTTTGATAGATATTTAGGTAGCTTATAATGTTTGGCTATTATAAATAAAGCTGCTATGAACATTCATGTACAATTTGCTGTGTGGACATATGCTTTCTTTTCTCTCAGTAAAATACCTAGGAGTGGAATGGCTGGATCATATTGTAGTGTACGTTTAACTATTTGAGAAATTACCAAACTGTTTAACAAAGTTGTACCATTTTACATTCCCACCAGTAGTGCATGAGAGTTCCAGTTCCCTATATTCTCCTCTACCCATGGAAAGGTCAGTCTTTTAATTTGAGCCATTCTGATCTATCTACCATTTTAAAATGATATTAACAAGTTAAACAATCATTCTTTTTTTGGTGGTGTAAATATTCAAACTAGGATAATATTAGGCTAAAAATGCCAAAAGGATAAAGCCTTCCTTGATCACATTATATAACACTGTCAATTTTTAAAATATTTGATGATGTTATGAACATTTTTATTTCAGGGTTTTCCATTTAATAAGTCCTAGGTTAGAGAAAATGTTAGTTATGGGTCTTTTTTTATGGCTTTCCCGAAGTTTTATAACTTTCATAGGTAAGTCATGTATATTTTTGTTACTCTAGTTTTAGTTATTTTGAAATTTTTTTGTTACTGTGAATATCATTTTAAAAACAATATTTTATATATATTTTCTATATTTTAAAAATATTGATTGTTTATAGGAGCAATATCTTAGTTTTATTCAACCTCTTTGATAAACTTTTAACAGTGGGTTTATCTATAGATTCATTTATATTTTCTATATGTAGGCAATCATTTTGTTTGAAATGACGTTTTTTCATCTTTTCCAATTGTATACCTCTTATTTGTCTTTTAATATTGTATAGCACTCAAATTAAATGCTTTTTCAAACCGACAGATTATTAAGGTTCTCTTCCTAGTGTTCATTTTGGACCAAACAGGCAAATGGTATGGTGCCCTTTGAAGACATGATTTCTAGTCTGTGCTACTTATTATCTGTGTAAACTCGAGCAAGTAATTTGTTTAACTGAGTCTCAGTTCCCTCATCTGAGAATAGGGATAATAAAAATATTTGCAAACAATTTACTGGGATGATATGAAGAACAAATGAAATAAAATATGTGAAAGCAATTTTTAAGCTGCAAACTGACATGCAGAGATTAAATTATATGCCCTTTATGGAGGAGCTATTGCATCTGTTTCTTTGGAGTTGTTTCAAGGGAGCTATTTTATCCTTAAGTAACTTTATAAATAGTCATTAGCTTGTTAAGAACTCCTCTTTTTATTCAGTGATTGGTTCAGAGCCAACTATAAGAAAAGTTAGCATGACAAATTAATATGAATAATGAGAAAATCATAACAGTTTGGTGTTTCAGCAAAAAGGTAAAAATCTGAGAGAAAGCAAACCAAACTAATAAAGGTATCATATGTGGGGATGCTTTTGAGAATAAGACATTGTCTTGGTTTAGAAATTAGATCATAGAAAAACCTGCAATATGAAGCATGGTCACTCTAAATGACATAATTTGAACACAATAATCATCACTACAGTTATAGTTTGGTAGTCTGTAGGAGTTCTACTCATTGCTAGATGACAAATTTTAAAGTAGTTTTCCTTTTTTATACAGAAAAAATTATATGAGAAATATGTAGAGCCACATACTCTAGCTAAATGTACCAGTTAATACTGAATTACTCATAAAACTGGTCATCAAGAAATTGTTCTGATCTTTGAAGTAAGACTTGCATTCTGATCAATGAACATTCACTCTTGTTGATCAAAGGCAAACCAGTTATCAAAAGAAGAAAGAAAAACTAGGTCAAAAGGTGAAAAACAAATGGGGAATAAACTAAAAGAAAGTATCTTTCATTCCTAGATCACTAGTTAATCATGAGTTTTTAAAAAAAAATATTTAAACATTTTAGTCATTGTAAGATACCATGGATTATACTAGTTTTCACCAGTTTAGACACATGAACAGAATCTATGGTGATTTGTATATCAGGCAATGATTTTTAAATGTGACAAATGGAAAGCATACTTCGCAATAGTGGAAAAGAGGTAATTTTGCCACCCTGAATCTACCCAGAATTTCTAAATTAGGGTATTTTCCAATTGCTATTATATGTTCCTGCAACATGGATGAAATAATTGAACACTAACTTTAAAATTATGTCCATAAATCTAATGCCATGGTAGATACGGTTCAAGCAAGTAGCACAGAGTTCTGACTTTGAGGGCAAGAAATCCTAAGTTTTTCCTGAGTTTGAGCTACTCCTGACTTATTCAAAGTGGATACGTAGAAGTGTGTTGTGGGAGGAGAAGAGGAGAAAGGAGTATCGGGAAGGTGTCCTCACAGGGAAGTCATTGATCACAGAGAAGGGTATGTCTGCCAGCTGCGTTGTCTTGAGTCTGAGCTATGGAGAATGGTGTGTCGTCATGGCTTGGATGTTGACTCTTAAGGGTTATAGATTAATGGGTAGATTGGAGCTAGTTGCTGAAGAATGTTATTTTAGGAGAACCTCAAACAAAGCATCTCTATAAGCAAACTATGGAATTTTGTATATCTTCAACCTTTTCTATTATTTCTTCCAATTTTTTGTAACCTGACTTTTCTCAGTCTTTCATCTACCCTATTTCTACCATTAATTAGCTTCCATTGCCATCTCTCACTACTTTGATGATGTCAGCACAGAGTTCCACATTTTCTTCTCTACTCTGCATTCTCATCTCTATCTCTGTGCTTGATTCATAAAACTATGGATTCATATTTTCTGAATCACTTGAATTTTGCTGAACTAAATCCTCAGTTCATTTCAGCCAGGTATCAACCACCATCCTGTCTTAGATCATGCCAACATTTTGAATATCTGAATATCTTAGAGTAACAAATCCCCTCATCATAATTTCATTGATTTCATATCTTTCACTCCTTCACTTCTACTACCATCCTATACCTTCTTAAAGAGTTCATCCCCTCCTTATGACTTTTGATTCTTTGATTTCTTAGTTGTCTTGATATGTTTCCTGCTCTACGCAGTAGCTTATACCATTCTTTCTGTCCAGAATACTATCCACCTATTGAAATACTCTTCAGCATCCAAAGATCATTCTGAATGCCATTTGCCTGAAGCATTCTCTGATGTCTTTGGTTGCGATAAAAAACCTTTACATTGATAAGTTGCTTTCTCCTACAGTATTTTATTTTATGATCGTAGCAACCTTGTGAGTTCTGCTGTTATTGCATCCACTTTACAGGTGGCAGAAATGGATTTATAGATGAGGTTTTACTCCTTGTTCAGTGCTCTTTCTGCTAACCCAGACTGCCAGAAGCAAATCCTCAGAATTTGTTTAGTATATCGTTTGCATCATTCAATAACTTAACTTATAGTGGTTTATTGTGTAGTTATTTTTATACATGTAAGAGCTCCCGCTTCTATTTTTTAAGCTCTAGATAATGTCTTAATTTCCTTTAGAGTCCCAAAGCAGCTGCCCCAGTGCCTTAAACATGGAAGATGCTCAATATATATTTGTTGAATAGATGAACAAATTAATTAAAGGACAGTACAAAAGATAGAGTGTTGGAAGCCAGACCCAGGATGCAGGGCAACATGCTTCACAATACTATTTTGTAAGTAAAACAATTGAGGCTTAAAGGGGGCAAAAGGTTTCTTGGGGTCACATCACAAATTAGGAACAGAATTAAAAAGAAAACTCAGAGGCCCTGAGGTTCCACTCTGCTGCTTAGTCACTGAATCTTTCTTCTTTTCAGCTTTCAGTCATGGCTCTCTCTCTAGACTGAAAGAAAGATTCGCTTATGGAAAATGGTGCATATAGTGTGACGGGGAATGAGAGTCTGGCCCCATGACATTTCCATACACCCTTAACAAGATCAGCTGTGTTTACCATCTTTCTTTATCAGTTTTATCCACTTCATGAGCTTTCAGGTTTAAATGTGATCCTTATTTCTTAAACGATCCCATAAATATGGGGATGTTATGAAGATAAGTGATGCAAGACACATAATATCTTGCAAGCTCCATAGAAGAAAGGTATTACATAAATACAAAGCATGATTATTTCTGCCACTAGCAAGACTAAGTTTACCAAAACATAGTTCACAGGCTGCTGAGCCATCAGCAGATGATATATATATATATATATATATTTTTTTTTTTTCTCTACATGGATTAAAGTGGAAAAGATTTCTCTTAGGATATATGGGCCATTTACTCAATTTATTTTTTGGGGAGTGGTGAGGTGGTCAGTGGTGGTGGTAGAGGGAGAGAGTTAGAAGTGAACTTAATTTTAGATTAAAACAAGCACAGAGTGACAAACAGGAAGACTAATATAAAGATTATAAATAGGAAATTAATACTAACCTGTGAAAAATATGGACTTGTTTGTCCCTTGCTTGCATCTCCTGTGATACTGGGTTTATTCTGAAACAAGTATTATCAAACACACTGAGTTCAGTTGAACTTAGCAGAAGAAAGATTGTGAGGTCTTCTGGGAGGCCTCTCTGTATTCAATAGAGATGTGATAAAATTTAGATTTGATTATAAGAAACATTATTTTATGAAAATAGTTTGATATGAAATCAATGTTATTACCTGATTTGTTGTGATTCACACTTCTCATGTCTGGAAGGAATGTAAATTTCTTGACTTAGTGGTCAGATAATAGTCTTAAGTGGTGGAAAACAGGGTTCACCTTTTTCTACTTTTGTTTCATGTATGTGTTGGTATTTAGGCATTTTTTAAATCCACAGTGGAAAAGGTAGACTTCTATAGTCTGATGACCTGGTTTGATGGCTCCATGATGCAAATGACTGTAGAATTTACTGCCAGGAAGATTGACTCAACATTTACTAGGGAAAGTGAAACTCATTATCTGACAAAGACATGCTCCTAAAATTAGAACAGTGAACACTAAATGTCTGTATATATCTGGTCCGTGTGTTCAATGATCTGGGCATATATTTGCAGCTAACTAACTCTGGCATGCTCATGGGAAAGCTAAGTGGCTCAGAATCATCTAAGCCTTGGAAGTTTTACTGAGGTTTTTCTGTGGCCAGTGTGGGCAATTGGAAGAGTCTGCTTTGTACAGTTCTCAGGTTGATATTAGACTAATTCTATGGTGTGGAAATCTGAATCCTTGTCTAATTACTGAAGGTGAACCCCAGTTGTTCCGGGGGATGTGGGGGTTTCTGGCTTTGCCTCCTCTCCTTGAGGTTCTTCTGTAGAATGAGAATCTTGGATAGGCGCTTTTTTAAAAACATCTTTATTGGAGTATAATTGCTTTACAATGGTGTGTTAGTTTCTGATTTATAACAAAGTGAATCAGCTATACATATACATATATCCCCATATCTCTTCCCTCTTGTGTCTCCCTCCCTCCCACCCTCCCTATCCCACCCTTCTAGGTGGTCACAAAGCACCGAGCTGATTTGGATAGGCTTTTCAAGCATCATAAAAATTGTAACAGTTTTACCCACTCATCTGGAATCCCATGTCCCTTATAATTTTTCTGCAGCAGGTAATGTCTTCTCCAGGGCATGTGTCTGATGATTTTTATGTCCTGCCTCTATTTCTCAACTGTATATTTCCACTAAGAAAACTGAGGCTCAGGGAAGTGAAATGAGGTGTCCAAGATGAAAAGGACTGTCACATCTGGATTTCCTTGATTCCAAAGCCTGTGATCCTTTCCACATGCTACCATTCATCCAAAGTCTGACTGTAAGATGTGATTTTTTAGAGATATTAGTCCAAGGGCTTGTCCTCCATCAATTTCTGTGGATACTCATATGTTTCATCATTGGATCCAATTTGAAGCCAGAATGGCAATAATATTCATCTACATTAAATAAGACCTGGTAGAATTACTCTCCCTGCCTCTAACTTTTATTGAAAGAGATCACAAAAAGCAGGAGAATTTCTGTTAGAATTTAGAAACTAAGTGTTATAATTTTCTTCTGTGAGGACTTAATATGCTTTCTACTTTTATTAATAAAAATTGCACACCTTTACAAGTTTCTTTTTTACACTGACTGTTACAAGGATCAGAGTTAAATTGGATATTTTTTCATATGAACTAAATAATGTTTTTGGCTAAAATACTTAGTTTTTCTCTTCTTCTTGGTTCTGTTTTTCTAATTTATTAAGTGTACTTTGCATGTTATTCACTTCAACCATCTCAATTCATGTCAAGTAAGAGTAAATATCTTTATAAAGATATTAAGTTCTATTCGAACTTAATCCTTCTACCTTTTATCCTTCTTATGCTGTCTTTAAGAGAAATTATATGCTGTATAATGTATCCTTTTATAGAAGAGGATCTGAATTCTAGGTAAATATTCTAGGGAGAATGACCATGTTGAAGATAAAGAATCCAGTTAAACTTATCTACTGCTTTTTGAGTACAGACTACGTGTTAGGCATTGTGGGATACTATAAGCATTAATGTAAATGAAAACGTAGCCCTTGACTTTTCCAGCTCACAAACAAGAATGCAAAAAAATTTGGCACAGCATATATTTAATTTTATAAAAAATTAAAAGGACTTAGAGAAAATTAAAAATCTCTAGAATATATTATGATAGTGACATTTTAAAACTTGAAACCATCCATGATAATAACTTAAAACTTCTATTCTTGAAACTAAATAAGAATATCTCAACAACGTATTCTAATGCGTGATTAACCTTGTGTTCTAATGTTCCTTATACTGAGCTTTTTATCCACTGCAACATACATCATAGTGTTGTTCCATGAACAATACACTATGCACAGGCAATTGCATGGACATTGTAGCCTGTGGATTACGTATCTTTTTTGGCTTATCAGCCCAACCTTTTCCATTCAAGAAAGCAGATGGGGATGCAAGTGAGAGTAATATTATTTTAAGGATATTAAATATTTGATATTTGAATCTGCTCTCATTTATATGAAAAGTGAATTATTTACAAACTACAACCTAATTGTGACTACAGTGTGTAAAGAAAATTGCTATGCCACACCAAAACAGGGTCAAAATGAATAGGTTTTCATTTTGTTCCAGTTTCAAATTCTTGAAAAATACTTGATCGCTATCGCTCTTATGGAGTCTTTGCTTCTCTAAACTTAATTGTTTTAATTCCTTTAAACCATTCCTTGTGTCTTGTTTTTATTGCTAGGCAACTCAATGCCTAGCTCTGTGTTGGTAACAAATGGAAGACAAGGATCTACTAGTATCTGTGGACTTGTGAGCTTTTAGTCTAAATTAGCCACATTGATTGCCTGCACAATCAATTCATTGGATTCTAGGTCTTGTTTCACTTTTTACTGATAGTAAGGAAATCAGGATTGTGATCCTTGAGTGTATTACTCTAAGAGTTTGACAAGACCTTTAACCTTCTTGTGTTCCTCAGGATTTCTGATATTTCTGAAATTTCTTAGTTATAGAATAATATATAATTTTAGACCAAAATGTAACATTTTCTAATTATACATATTGAACTAAGGCAGGCAGGTATATGATTTTGGATGGGCTTATGGGAAACTTTTACCATAATGATACAGTACAAGAAGGACCTACTGTATTAGTTGGGGTAGGTTATGCTATAGTAACAGATGACCTCTGAATCTCAACATTTTATTTTATTTTATTTTATTTTTTTGCGGTATGCAGGCCTCTCACTGTTGTGGCCTCTCCCGTTGCGGAGCACAGGCTCCGGATGCGCAGGCTCAGCGGCCATGGCTCACGGGCCCAGCTGCTCCGCGGCATGTGGGATCTTCCCGGACCGGGGCACGAACCCGTGTCCCCTGCATCGGCAGTCGGACTCTCAGCCACTGCGCCACCAGGGAAGCCCTGTTTGTTTGTTTTGTTTTGCTATTGAGTTGTATAAGGTCCTTATTTATTCTGGATATTGACCCCTTATAGAATATAAGGTTTATAAATATTTTCTCCCATTCTGTAAGTTGCCATTTCATTTTGTTGACTGTTTCCTTTGCTGTGCAAAAGCTTTTTAGTTTGATGTAGTCCCACTTGTTCATTTTTGCTTTTGTTGCCTGTTTCTTTTGATGTCATATCAAAAAAAAAAATCATTGCCAAGATCAATGTCAAGGAGCTTTTTCCCTATGTTTTCTTCTGGGAGTTTCACAGTTTGGGGTCTTACATTTAAGTCTTTAATCCATTTTGAGTCAATTTTTGTATATGGTGTAAGAGTTCGATTCCATTCTTTGGCATGTGGATGTTCACTTTTCCTGACATCATTTCCTGAAGAGACTATTCTTTCTTCATTGTGTATTCTTGACACTTTTGTCATAGATTAGTTGACCCTGTATGTGTGGGTTTATTTCTGGACTTTCTATTCTGTTCCATTGGTCTATATGTTTGTTTTTATGCCAGTATCATATTGTTTTGATTACTATAGCTTTGTAATATCGTTTGCAATCAAGAAGTGTGCTGTCTCTAGCTTTGTTTTTTCTCAAAATTGCTTTGGCTATTCAGCGTCTTTTCTTGTTCCATATGAATTTTAGAATTGTCTCTATTTCAGTAAAAAAATGCAAAAATGCCTTTGGAATATTGATAGGGGTTGCTTTGAATCTGTAGATAGCCTTGAGTAGTGGACATTTTCACAATATTAATTTTTCCAATCCAAGAACATGGAATAACTTTCCATTTATTTGTGTCTTCTTAAATTTCTTTCAGCAGTGTTTTATAGTTTTCAGTGTATAGATCTTTTACCTTTTGGTTAAATTTATTCCTAAGTGTTTTATTCTTTTGATGCTATTGTAAGTGGGGTTGTTTTCTTAATTTCTCTTTTGAATAGTTCCTTGTTAGTGTATAGAAAAGCAGCTGATTTTTGTATACTGATTTTGTACCCTGAAACTTTACTGAATTCATTTATTAGTTCTAACAGTTTCTTGGTGGAGCCTAACTGGTTAGAAATGAATATTCTTTGACCCTACCATCCAACTACTAAATCAGTTTTCAGTTTAACAAGATTTTGAGGTGATTTGTATACACATTAAAATTTGAGACACATTCATTCAGACCATTCCGCAGGCTAATGCTGACTGGCTTTAGGAGTAAGATAATTTTAGAAATATGGAATAGTGACTCTAATTTAACCTTTAGATTTATTGGCTCTCTAATTATATTTTTCCAGAATTTTATGAACGAAGTAGGTCAAAGTTTTCAAATTGTGCTTTCAAAAGTGTTTAATTTTGTTAAATCCAAAATGGCCTTGTAATTAACTTTAAACATGTAACAGCTAAAAACCTATATAAATTCACAAATGCAGTCTTATGTCTGTAGACAAAAGGACCATTGAGTAGGTACATGATTAAAGTAATACAGTTTTCCCTCTGTATCTGCTGGCTTTGTATTTATGTATTTAACCAGCCATGGATCAAAATCCATGGATGTGAAACCCATGGATATGGAGGGCCAACTGTATTCATTGTACTACACCATTTTATATAAGGGACTTGAGCATCCTTGAATTTTGGTATTGGTGGGGACTCCTGGAACCAATCCCTCCCCTTCCCCACCAGATACCAAAGGACGACTGTATGTGTAGAGAATAACTTTAGTGGCTGGTTTGCATTTGTTCTCTTCATGAGTTGATTAAATGTTTTAGATACATGTCTGTTGAAAAAGAGTGAATTTCAGTTTATAACTATGAATATGATAAAAGGTTCTGTGTTATGATATCTATTTATCTATCTATCTGTCATAAAAAAGTGTCCAGTATTTTATAGTATCCATGCCTATGCCAGTGTTTATGTTTATAGCTACATATATGTAATTTTAATCAAAAAAGAGTGAACTTGTGGTTTCTTAGTCATTCTTACGGGTCAAGGATGTTTGGGAAACACTGAAATCAATGAATTAATGTATGTATAAATTTTTCTCCTTTTAGAAGAAAAATAGTTCATAAAATATTAAAATTAATACATTCTTTTAAAATTTTAAATATGTATTTAGAGTTAACTCTAAATTTAGTATTTTGAGTTCCATATTTAGTATTTTATAATTCATAAAGGCCTAAAGCCCTTTGAAATGTCATAAAAATTCAATCATTTTTACTCACTTTTAGGTTTTTAAAAATATATAAATCAAAAGAGGTAGTCCATGTCATTTGTGAAAGTGGATATTTTTATGATTATGAAAGAATGAACTAAGAGAGTATATACTCAACACAATCATTGGTGTAAAGTATATCATTAACTTGTTTGTCATTTATCTTGATGTTGACCTCTGTGTGTTCAGACTTAGGGGGTTGCAGGACCCGAATATTTGGTCTATATCTATGAACCATGCAGGGAGACTTCAAGTCAGCTGCTGAAAAAATAAATGCAAAATCAGAAAGAGACTACAATTGAGCTGGCTGCTAAAAAAAAAATAAAAGGAAAACCAGATTCAGTAATTATCTCTGTCTTTAGCTTAAGGGTGCACCAAATGTTTACAATCACTCGTTTGGCAAACTGAGTTTTTGCATATTACTCGTGGTTCAGGAGCCAAAACCATATGCTACTTATAATAATGTACTTTTTAGGGTACAAAGTTATCATATTCAAGTCACAGGAAATGTTTACATAGGAGCAAAATGCTCTAGCATCAGAACAAATCAGTAATATTTCAGAGTTCAAATTTCCATATGCTTCCTTGGCATAATAAAGAAGAAAAATTCTGAAGTTGTGTAATACACTTTAATTAAAAGCAAAACTTTTCTACAAATCATGGAAGTTCCCAAATAGTGCAGACAGATATATCATTTTGCTGTATCATTTATCATCTTTAAGTGGAAATAAGAATAGAAGCTATAATGAAGATATTTTGTACCTTTTCCTCTCAGAAAATATCAATTTATTTTGATCAATTAAAATAGGGTTTTGTGTGGATTTGGTTTTAGGAGTTGAGCCATGTTAGACTGCATCGGGAGAAACTGAGCTATGTTGTCTAGGTGATACAGAGGTATCTAAAGCATTTAATTCTTTAAAAAATTATGAATTGAGGTTTAAGTTCTTAAGAAAACATCTGTTCATTTTTTATGTTTGCAAACTTATGTTCTTTAGGTTTCTTTTTATCATAAATATAGTTTATACCAATAGTTGATGATTTTGCTATTATTTAAAAGCTTATTTCACAGTTATTTTGACGCTCTTCACTGAAGAAAGGTCAGCAGGAGTACATGTAACAAGATATTTTCAAAATAGGATCCCGACTATGATAGGAAATAGTCAATATGCTTGTGAAAGAATTCCGTTTATGTGATGAGTGATTTAATGTATATGCTTATTCTTTGCGGAAAAAAAGTCATTTGAATTATTCAGAGATACCCAGAATAACGAAGTTATTTATAGTCATTTTTGCAAAATATACTCTTGCACAAAGGTGAAAGAAATAACAAAATCAATTTTTTTTTGTTTTTCAAATTGAAGTTTCAGCCTTAAGTCACTAATGTGAATATTGAAGAAATGACTGTTGAAATACTTCTTGTTTGCAAAAAAAGCATGATTGAATTCAATCATCTAAACCTAGGATTTGGAATTATCATCAATTTCCCCAGACTGTTTAGATTAAAAAACTCTTGGATTTTTTTCACTTTGTAAAAGTAAGTAGTAGAGCTGTTAATTTCATATGAAAAGGATAAGAATCTCTATTTAGATCCTTGTTTTTAATAGTAATTGCAAATAAAGCAAAGAGCAAAATTTCAGATCTCCCTCCCCAATCATATCACATGTTTTAAAATAGAAAATACCAGCTTTTGTACTATATCTCCAAAGTGTAGACTAAGGAGAGCACACAGCTTCCAGTTGCATGGGTATTATATTTTGAACCCAGTAGCAGTAAAAGCATTTTCACTGTTGGATGAGTACATAGGCTTGAATGTGTTTTTAAGGTAGCCAGGATCAAACATAAGATAAAATTTTGCTTTTTTTTTGCAGTACACTCTGAGTTGCACCTGGAAGTAAATAGCTAACTAGAATAGATGAATGATGTGCTCAGTGTTGCCAAGAGCCATGGAGTAAGTACCTCTCCCTGTCTGGGTTCTCCAGTGAACTCTTAAACCATTGGCTTTTAATCCAGGAACACACTCTGAGGAGCGTGTCCCCTGCTCTTTATTACATTCCATGGGCAGCTCCATCAAACTGCATCACTGTGGCTTAGCACAGCACTTACTCTCTCTAATAAAAAAAACACTCCAGGTGCTATATTGAATGGATTATTATCAACGGAGGATTCCAAAATTTCGTTGATGCCCTCCTCTTGCAAGATTCAGCGTAGCCTGAGGTCCCAGATGTGTTTTATGAGTGCCAACATGACAACTGAAAAAGATCGGGCCGGATGCATAAAGATAGTCAGCAGAGAGCAACGTTCCATATTGTTGGCTTAGGAAACCATTTCAGCAGAAACAAAGATGGTTACTAAACCCCTTTGTGAAAAGGGTATCAAAGGTAAAATGGTTGATAAAGAAAAAAAGAGAAACAGCAATAGCGAGGGTGAAAGAGAAAGCAAGCCAGCGAGTGAGAGAATACCAACGGGACCTACAGCATTGAGGAAACAATTCCTTAGATACAGTAGTTACCTTCCAAAAGGACTAAGTACCTGATTCCTTCCTAGAAAGAAAACCAAGAACTTAAGAAAATATATAAATGACGGGATTCATAGTCCCTTTCAAGATTATTTAAGAAAAGTATTTTAATACTAATATAAAATAATCAAACCCTGGTAAACTAGGCAGCATATAAATTTTTAATGATAAATATTTATCTCAAAAATAGATTTCTGTGTACAAAATAATTTTTTGAAGTCAAAGACTAAATTCCAACATGGTACACAGTGATCTCTTACCTGCTGCTTCTTTTCTTCCCTTACGAGTCTCCTCCTTTAAATCTTCCTGCTCTCACATTTTTATGTTTCATTAGCAGTGAATGGTACTATTATTCTCCACACACACTCGTTTTTTCCCTCATCTCTGTGGCTTTGCATATAATCTCTTCTGCACTTAGAACTCCAGTTCCTTTTTTGTCTATCTAACACAAGCCTTATAGTGAGGCTCAGATCAAGAGGTGCCTCGTCTAGAAAGCCTTCCTTGATGTCCTCACCTCCACTCAGCACATATGTGCACACCCTTAATACCTACTGCATTTCTCCATTGCACTGTAATTGCATTTTTCTATGTCTTTCTTCTTAACCTGTCTCTCACTTGTTTGACTACAGAAACTGGATTGAATGCATCATTAAATTCCATGTTTCCAGAACTTAGTGGCTGTTCAGTAAATAATTTTGGAAAGAATGAATGACTGAAGTGTCTTTAGTAACTTGTAAACCTACCATTAGGAAAAATCGACTTAGATAATTTTATAAAGGGCAATGTTTTGAGTCCCAGATTTGCAATTCTTGTGGGCTTCAATTAAAAGCCTTTAATTGCTGGCTAGGCAAAGCCAGGGTTAGAAAGATACTCTAGGTAGGTAGGAAGATATTGAAATGACTATTCTAACAGAACTAGAAACATTGGTACATACTGCAATGAGTCATTCAGAAACTGTGAATTTCATTTCATTTAATATCTCTTTAAAAATAAAGTAACTTCTGTCATTCATTCACATATTTATTTTTGAGAAATTATAATGAGCCAAGCCCTATGTTAGGATCTGGGGAAACAAGGCTGGATACGACACATGTTTTGTCTGTGAGAGTTCACAGTCTGGTCAGAGGTAATACTATGGCTAGCAGACAATCCTATGGGGATGAAAGATTTTGAGTGATGAGAATTTAGCCTAGTACATGTAGAAAAATCTTCAAATAGAAACAGACAAGTTAAATCAAATCTGCAGACTAAAGCAGTATGGGAGATGGCAAGCCAGAAGTTCTCAGGAGCCATCAAGGTGCGCAAGAGCTCAGACTTGTGTGATTTATTTTCCTGGGAAGGATTTTCATGGAAGAAAGAGAAGGAAAACAGTGAAAAAGCCTGCTTGAGATAGATTATGGTGGTAGAGGTGGAAGGGTTACACCTTTGTTCTATAAGCTTGTGATACTGTCCTGAACTTAGCCTCAGTTTCCTCACCTGTAAAGTGGGTATAGAGAAAGGGTGATGTAAAATCTTTATGCAAAGGCAAAGTAAGAATCAGACAATAATGCTGTTTTGTTTTTTTTAAAATCAAGACATTTTTAGCATACTTTTATGCAGAGACTATAAATGCTTTGGGTGTTGTTGGCTCTGGCTGAGGTGTCCCTGACAGAAGACCCTCTGAAGGCCCCAGCCAAGGCAGTGCTGGCTGAGCAAGGCTCACTGAGCTCAGGAGCACAGCCTGGCCTTCTCTTCTCCACATTTGTAGCTCGAGGCCTTAATCTCTTATCATTATTTTAATGATGTTTTTATGTTTAACTGTAAATCACATTAACAGAGTTTTGACTGGTATGTCAGAGGGCTCAAAACTGAGTTAAACTCACTCTAAGAGCTAAAGAATTTGTCAGGTCTGACGTGTTTAGTCAAGATGATCCGTTCAAGTGTGGAGATGTCGGAGAGATGGTGTAGGATGGTGTTTAATTTGTTTAGGATTTGAGGGGTGGAAATGAACTTGTAGCAGAGCTTTTGCTCCATAGTAGCAACTGTTAAGAGGATAATTTATGGCTTTTGTTAAGGACATTAACCAAGGCAAAAATGCCCCTGTAAAGCAACTAATTGTATATTATGCTTAAGTTATTTTCTGAAGAATATGGTCACACCAGAACATGGCATAATTTAGGAAGGATTAGTGAAATTCTATACTTCCCTTATATTTCATAAATGTATTGTGGTAATGAAAGACAGGCGTTCATTTTTCTGTATTTGGAAATCATACCTTTAGGGGTTGAGAAAAACCATTTGTGAGTTTTTTATTACAAAATAGGTGTTTAAGCAAGAGCAATGTAAAATATAAAATAGTGACTATTAATACTGTTAATATTTTGATATATATAGTATTTTCACTCTTTTATATGAATAATATTAGTCAGGATACCTCAACTGCTGAACAGATATCCTCTAAAATATTGGGAGCTTAACGCAAGAGTTTCTTTCTTACTTAGAGGGGATTGCCAGCAGTGGGGGGAGCGGCGCAGGGGTGCTCTGGTCCATGCGGTCACTCCAGGCAGTGCCAGCATGAAAGCCTGCTACTGGAGATTCCTGCCCTTTGACCTCCAGCCAGTGGGGAGAGGGATAGGATGGTAAGAGAGGTGTTTATACATTTTAGACTGCAAAATGGTGAACTATCAATACATTTCTGCTTACACTAGGAAACGTAGTCAAGCAATATGCCCAGTCTGGAGGGGAAGCAAGTTGATGTGCATATTGTCTCTGTGCCATAGCAAATATGTGTGTAAACAGGCTCACACACTACTATACATTCTGTTCACTATACATTCTCTATGTACAACATTGTTTATTTACTCAGTCAATGTATCTCAACTACTTTTCTTTATTTGTATCATTGTTTGATTGTACTGCAATTTATTTTCCTTGTTAATTTCTTGTTAAACATTTTGGTTATTACCAGTTTTCATGACTGTGTGCAGTTACTCTAATCACATTCTTGTACTTTTGCTTACTAGCCAAGTTGCTTTCTTAAAAAATTCCCAGAAGTAGAATTTCTGGGTCAAATGGTATGTAATTAAAAAAAGACTTTTGACACTTTGCCAAATTTCCTCCAGAAATTTATTTTCCTACCATCAATGAGTGTACCAGTGGATGCCATTTTCCTTTTGAGTAATGGGGTCTTAGGTGGAAGCTGAAAATTGCACTTACAGTGTCCTTTTTATTTTTGTGTGAATTAAAGAATCAATTATCACATACTTGAGCACCTGTTGTACTAAGTGACTGGCCTGTGCTGTAGGGAACTCAAGAAAAGTAAGTAAGCTTGTTTTTATTGGGAAACAGTACCCTATTCTATATATTTAACACAAAAAGGGAGTTGCAGTTTCCTGCCTCTCCCCAACTCAGTAACTGATGCTTTGGTTTTTATTGTGGCTATAGAAGGGAGTAGGGAGACTAAGGTTTTTCTTAAAATTATGAAGGATGAGACACCTATGCTATAACAAATTCAAATGAAAAAATAAGGTACTTAAGCTTATTCTTATTGTGATAATGAGTTCAAAATGATTTCTGGCTACAGGTGGCCGCAAGTCACAAAATTAGGTAAAGGCAACACTAATCCAAGGAATGTCTAGAGAGGACCTCAGAATCATGCCTCAGCTTTGGCTTCATGTATTTCTTGAAAAAAAGAAAAGGATATGTAATTACATTACTGTTGTATTGATAATTAAGTTATGAATTCCCATGGCCAGTAGTAACCAAAGATAAGCTTAATTTTTAAGTTTAGCTTTAAACATTAAGGATACTTTTAAAGAGGTGTAAAGTTTGAGGCATCTCGTGAGCTTTCTTACTTTTTCTCATTACTTTGATGATCATTTTCTGAGTAGCTAATGATCACTATGTGCTCATTTTAAAATATAATGTTTGGATATACCCTGAGACCACATAGATTGACTGTATTTCAGTGATAATTATATTTTTTCTTTCATTATTTAAAATTATATTGGATTTAACTTTTATTTTAAAGTTATGGATTTCTCAGATTTAGATTTGTTGCTATGTTTATGTGTATATTAAATGGAAATAATTTATTAGGAAATTCATTAATTAGATTCTTGTTTGCTTTCCTATTTTAAGCTATATAAATTTTTAGTGAAAGTAAGACCCTGTGTCTTCCTGAGACGTAGTGTCTATAGAAATGCTATTTCCATGAAATGGACATATGGCCTTTGTTATTAGATAGATGAGTTATAGGTATGTATATATGTACCTCTATGATATATAAACATTTCTGTGAACAGATAAATTGATGCACGTTGTATAGAAATCAGAAACTTTTCAGATAGATACTCTAGTCTTTAAATACTCAGATTGGCCCTGAGAAAGTTAAAAGAATAATAGAGTAGTTTTCAAATCTAGTAGGCATAGGTACTTGGAGTTGAGACAATAATTACAGCTGTGCCTCCGTATCTGTGGGGGACTGGTTCCAGGAACCAACCCCCAACAGATACTAACATTCACAGATGCTTAAGTCACTTACATAGAACAGCATAGTATTTGCATGTCATCTGCACATATTCTCCCATATTCTTCAAATCATCTCTAGATCACTTATAATACCTAATACAATGTGAATGCTGTGTAAATAGCTGCTGGCGTATGACAAACTCAAGTTTTGCTTTTTGGAACTTTCTGGAATTATTTTCCAGAATATTTTCTATCCTCAGTTGGTTGAATCTGAGATGTGGAACCTTACAGAGGGCTGACTCTATAAACAACAGACAAATAAATCACACGAAAAAGGAATTCCCATTTAGGTATTTTAAAATACCTAAACTGAAATTCTCAATGTCTAAACTTGCCTCTCAACTACTTGTTAACTTCAAAAACTTTTTTTTAAACCTAAGGCCATTGACTCCATTAATTCATCAAGCGCACATTGTGTGTGAGATACATAGTCCATTTTTCTTAAGTTTTCATAGTCTGCTGGAGGAGAAAAACAGAGAACCACAATTCAAAATGATAAGTGCTCTCATAGAGGGAAGTCCTGGGTTCTCTGGGAACATAAGAAAGAGACCGAATCTAGAATACCAAAAAAGGTTTCCTGAAGGGGGAGGTCAGAGACAGAGATTGTTTTATATTTAAATTGACTAGTTGTATTTTGAAGCATTTGCTAATTTGTTAGTTTTGAAGACTTCTGAGTTATAACCGTTGCTAAAGACTCTTCTGACCATTCAAAGAGGAACACGTCTAGCTGTTCAAGTTTATGAAAAAGGACTATAAAAAGTACTGGGAAGGCAGTCTGTAGTGAACCGTGGTGGTCTGTGTAGCTTGTCGTCTTTAGACTTCAATTATTATTGATGTTACTATTCCAGACAATACTATTTGCAAATCTTATTACAGTGTACACATCCTAAACTTAGGAAAAATATATACTGCATAAATATTAATAATTATGATGACATGTGAATTTTGTTTATCCTCAATCCTGTAATTTTACAAGTGATCACAATGAAGTCCAAATAGACTTGAAATGGCTTAGGTCAAGGGGGGTTTGAAGGACTTGAATTGGACTGAGAGAACATCAAAAAGGACCAGAGAATCGACATGTACACACTGCTGTATTTAAAATGGATAACCAACTGTATAGCACAGGGAACTCTGCTCAATATTATGTAACAACCTAAAAGGGAAAAGAATTTGAAAAAGAGTAGATACATGTATATGTACAACTGAATCACTTTGCTGTACACCTGAAACTAACACAACATTGTTAATCAACTATACTCCAATATAAAATAAAAAGTTAAAAAAAGAAAAGGACCACAGAATCTGCAACTTAGGGTCGGAGTGGCCTGAGGTCAGGAAGAGGGAGGGTCTCTGTAAAAGTCTCCCAACAGCTGGGTTGTAAAAGGTACAGCTGGAGCAGTTGGAAGAGAGATTGGAAAGGCCTGAAACTGCAGAAGAATGAGGGTGAAATGAGATGTGACTTGCTCAGGACAATAAAGGAAAGGCAGGAACAGCTGCAGGGTTTGGATCTGAGATGCACGGCAAACTCAGTTTGCAGACGGCTTAAACGAATAGTGATGGGAAATGTATATTTATGTATATATAGATCTGAAGACACAGAAAACAAATGCTTAGGAAAAACTAACATGCTTAGAAAGTTCTGAGCAATGCACTGGAGCAATGAGGATTAAAAGCCAGAAAGAACTGTATTTTGATTATGCTTTCATGTTAGCAATGTACTGTAAATACCATGCTAAGAAATACTTGGAACTCTACACTGGTCACCAAAACCAATTATGTTCTAAGTGAGTTTGGTATATTACAAGTTCTTAACTGGAGCCTTTAAAACATGCCCCAGTCTATTTTTACATGGACTAATAGGAAATCAATTTAACTTGCTCTACAACAGTTTAAAAATATTAAAACATTTCCATAATTTTGAGATATTTTTCATCGTAATTTTAACAGGGTACAGTAGTCGATTAATTTTTTCCTTCATTGTTAACAATGAGCTTTTATGAAATTGCTGCTTGGTGCAAGAACTGCCTTCTATCTTTGGGTCATTAGATTTGCTGACTTGAATTTAAAGGGAAAATAATATTAATCCTCCCAAATATCTTCTCTTCAAATTATGTAGTGTTGCCTTTTTTTTTTTTTTCTCTTCTGTTTTTCACTGCATAATATAGTCTGGCAAAAAGTAAGTGTGATCTTAATTGTTAGACTTGTTTATTCCAGGGAGGAACCAATGGAGCACTTACAGTAATTAACATATTTTCTCTGGTCTTCTCATTTTGTTAATGATACCTTATTGAAGGCTGTGCAGTAATTACTGCCCACTGAGGTACATACGCTGAAACAAATTAATGGCCAATGACCAATAATGATTACACTTGTAATTACCTATTGTGAAGTATAAGCATAAAAAAATTGAAATTAAAAACAATGTTCTTTGAAGCTAAAATTAAACTATATTGTGAAATTGTCCTAAAAATCATATTAACAGGACTTCCCTGGTGGCGCAGTGGTTGAGAGTCCGCCTGCCGTTGCAGGGGACAGGGGTTCGTGCCCCGGTCCGGGAAGATCCCACATGCCACGGAGCGGCTGGGCCCGTGAGCCATGGCCGCTGAGCCTGCGCGTCCGGAGCCTGTGCTCCGCAATGGGAGAGGCCACAACAGTGAGAGGCTCGCGTACCAAAAAAAAAAAAAAAAAAAAAAATCATATTAACAACTCAGCAGAGAAATGATATTTCATGACTTTATCATTATCCCCACCACTTTCACATAAGTTACAAGACACATTTTTTTGCTGTGTTTCAGAGCATAAAGAATAGGACGTGTTTACTTTTAGGTATGACTTTTGGGTATTGGTGGAACATTTATCTTAACATGGGCAGCATAATTTTCAGTGATTTCAAGAAGTTAAAGTAATTTTCTATACCAGGAGGCAATATTTCCTTCTTCCTTCTCAAGAGGAGATATTTTTTCTCCCCACTGGCTTCTTTCTACCTATCTATGCTTAAGAAATTCTGGGTCACTTAGCACTTTTAGCAAGATCAATACTCTTCAATGCTCAAATTTCATGTATCTCATGGGTTTATCAAAATAAACAGTAATTTTCCTGTAATGCTGCCACTATAACTTGGGATAGAGGGTGGTGATAGATGTTCACACAATTTTCATATGATACAGTTTGATTTTGTAAATTTGAGTGATTTGAAACTCCTCTTTCTTTAGACTGCCAACAACTTCAGCATCTACTTTTTACATGTGGAAAAAATAATAAGTTTTAGCTAAGGATTAACATAGTACAGTATTTGGTTTCTCCAGACTGAAATAGAGAAGACCTGGGATCTAAGTCTGTGTCACTAATTAGCTGGCAAGTCACTCATTGTCTCTGGGCCTTGGCTTTCTGACCTGAGAAATGGGAGCTTTGTATTAGATCATCTCCAAGGTCACTCGTAGGCGCTAATGGACTATGGTAGGCTTTGTGATAAAGATCACAGGAGACTGGGAATTCTCTCTCTTATCTCTGGTTAAATTGTTGTGTGAAAACATCTTATTAAGATTTTTGGATTTTTTTCATTATTTGGAGTTCAGTTTACAAGTCAGATTTTTTTTTTTTTGCGGTACGCGGGCCTCTCACTGTTGTGGCCTCTCCCGTCGCGGAGCACAGGCTCCGGACGCGCAGGCTCAGCAGCCATGGCTCACGGGCCCAGCCGCTCCGTGGCATGTGGGATCTTCCCGGACCGGGGCACGAACCCGTGTCCCCTGTATCGGCAGGCGGACTCTCAACCACTGTGCCACCAGGGAAGTCCTACAAGTCAGATATTTTAATGTTTCATTCTCAATTCTTATCAAATACTTGGATATTGAACAGAATAATAAATTTTTGTTCACCTGAGTAGGAAAAATGAAACTAGCTTCTAAATCTGGATAACTAGCTTAAATGTATACATTTTCAAATTTCAAACACTATAATAAAATCTCTACATTTTATTAAATATTTTAACTAAAAATTATATCCTTCTAAATATTATTTTTAATTATAGTGTTTTGTTTCTAATGAGAATTTGAGTTCCTGCAGGATCAGAATTAAGTTTTTGTGTATTTTCATACCTGTTAGCACATTTTTGTGTTCAAGAAATATTCGTCGAAAGAAAAAAAAACATGATTGTCAACATATCTTTGTTTTTGGACATTCTGTATGTTGCTATGTTGTTTTAAACTGTTTTCAGGGTAAACTATCTTCTCTCCCTCAAATGGGAAGTTGACTTTCTATATGACAACTTCAGTGTTCTACAATGAAGCAGTTAAGGCTTGATTCTTTGAGTTCAGGTTTCTTATTTGGGTATGGACATCACAATGGAATTATGATCTTGCTGTTATGTGTTGGATATCACATCCAAATTACTTTTTTTACATATGAGGAAATTGGGCATAATGAGGATGGAGATTGCTAGATTACTATTATCTAAAATCTCTGCCCCAGAATTTGTAGTCTATTAAAGCTTATTAATGTCTTCTTTAAGATCCACTAGCAAAAGATGAGAAAAGTTGTTATCCAGCTTTAAGATTTTTCAGGACCTCTTACTGCTTTTAATTTTTCCTTTCAGTTCATGGGAGCTAGTCTTGTACGCCTGGTTGAACTTGGTTTAGAATTTTGACAGTTTTTTTATGTGTGTCCCATTTGGTTGTTTTTCACAATGTCCAGACTATTCACATTACATCTGAATAAGCACTACCCAATGGTTTAATTCAAATTGTCTGACATACCTCTAATTAGTATTGTTAATGTTTACAGAGTATTCTTAATAAAATAAAACTTTCTGGCTTAATTTAAAAACAAGAAATGATAACAGAAAAAATTTTAAATAAATGTAATGTGGAAATTGTCATCAGTTTTACAGAAAAATTTGTTTATAAAAACTAACTTTGATAGAAAACTCTTGGTTGGGATGAAATGAGAAATGGCAGAGTGCCAAAATAACTGTCTTATGATATATTTCTTATGATATAATTCCCAATTTAAAATAATCTTGATAGTCATCTATTCATATATTTAGACTTAGCAACATTGGCAAACTGAAGGTTATAGAGATGTATATAGAGAATGGTTAGCTAGTCTTGCTATACTAGTAATTACCAGTAAATTTTAATTATGTCTAAATCCATTATATGCCTGCACATCTGTAAGTATTATAGCAATTTAGGAGAAGTCAGTTTGCTACAATATTAAGTTAGAATTTTTTTCCAGTTCTAACTTAACAGTGAGTGAAAAACAACAGTTTCTGAGAAGATTATTATTTAAAGGTAGACTGGAAAAATAAAATAACTCATTGTATGGCTATATGTTTCCAGCCCTGAAGTCATGATATGCTTTTGTTTATTTTGCTCAATATCATTTAAAGAAAGTTATTTAAAAAGTAAATAAGGCAAGAACCTGAAATTTGTTTGATTTAAAAAATCATGACTTTAAAAAAGGGAGGTTGCAGGCTCTTGTACTATGATTTTGTCTCTCTAGCTAAGCTGCTTCATGAACTTGGGCAAGCGTATTTATCATTCAGAGGCTCATTTTCCTCATCTGACATTCTAAACTTGTCTGAAGCAGCACCAAAGTCCTTTCAGAAACCATTTGCTATGTGTATATTGGTGTTTATGGTTTTAGTTTATATATATTATATTAGTTTACATTTAGTTTGTGTATATATGATATATAGCATTACAAATTATCTTAAAATTTATATGAACATTTATAATTTTTCAATGTAAATATGTATGTATACCTTTTATGTTAAAGAAGAATAATGCAAAGGAATAAATTACTTTCCTTATTTTGTTCATATATTTAAAATATTTCCTACCATGTCATTTTCTTCAATGATGTGTGTATTGGAATTATGGTCATAGTAATATCACATTCATTATTCTTTTTTGGAAGCATTTCAACATTTCTATTCAAGGACTGAGTAGATTGTGTTTACAGAGGCTTTACAAGGCATCTGTTCTTAGCCACAGCTGAGAATGGGGCCCACCGTGCAGACTGGAAGCATCCACCTAGAATTTGTTGAATTAAGTCCTTGCACCTGGATTTAATTGTCGAGCCGCTGTGCTGGGGTTTTCTTAAGCTACTGGTAAAACAAATTAGCTCAATTTTAAACTGGCATCCAGTAGAGAAGCAACAACTCACCTCATATAATCTTTTTCAAATAATTATTTTTGTATTGCCAGTTTTACCTCATGAATATTTTCCTGGGGGCTGAGTGAGAAAAAAAAATGTAGCTAAACCAGAGACGTGATAAAAATTCTCCTCATGTTATAGGCTTTGATATCATGGCAGTATAACTAAGATATTGGTAAATATGTGATTATAATTTCAGTTCAGCTGGATTTTTCCCCCCACTAAACAAAACATAAATTCACGTATTTAGTTGTGATGTAGAGTTTAAGAAATATTGTCATATCCATATGCAAGTTTCATAAACCATTGTCATATTTGCTGTACTTTAGTGACGGCTATTTTTATAGATAGAAAAGATGCATGTGAGAATCATGGTAAACAGGAGACAAGACTCATTTATGTTTGTCAGTAGAATTCATGGAACTCATTTGGTTATGCATTTTTGAGTCATTTATACTTGGCAACAAATTTCACAAGTTTTCTAGAAATCCAATAAATTCAAAACTTTAATGGCTGGTAAGAATGGGGTTAGTTCTTGTGGAATTATGAAGCTAATACATGCATGTATTTCTGTGTGTATTCATTACTTATCCATTACTTATCCATTACATCCACTTATCCATTACATCCACTTATTCATTACTTATCCACTTATTACAAATTTCACTTATTACAAATTTTACAATTTAGGGGTCAGGCAGGATTCTCAGCATTGAGGACAGAGCAGGGAAGCATGAGAAGTTCCTGCCTTCCTGAAGTTTATGTTCTAGTTTGGGATACAGACAAAAAAAAAGAAAGAAGGAAGGAAAGAAAGGAAGGGAGGGAGGGAGGGAGGAAGGGAGGGAGGGAAGGAGGAAGGAAGGAAGGAAGGAAGGAAGGAAGGAAGGAAGGAAGGAAGGAAGGAAGGACAAAACAAGAATTTAATTTCAGTTAGTGTTGTTAAGTTCTATGAAGAACAAATGTGGGTTAATTACAGAGTAGTGAAAATGTACAATTAGATTGGTTAAGAAGACCTCAATGAGAAAGTTTCTGTGTTGCTCTATGTAACAGTAAGCACATATGCTAGCTCATTAATATACACATTTATTTCTTAATATGCCTTCCAGTGTTTTACACAATGTCTAGCATAAGATGGGAGAAAAATGCCCTACTTGATTTGAGATGGAAGGCACCTAGCATTTAGAAAAGTCTGTGCACATGTGTAGCCATGTATCCCAAGTATAACATACAGAACACAATAGATCAATATTATATATGATTTATTACAAAGGTTTGAATGTAAAGCCCTACAGAGCCTTTCCTAACCAGTTTTTCTTCAAATGTTGTCACTTCTTCCCATCATAATAACTTGTACATATTTCTTTTGTAGCACACCCCACCTTGCATTGCCTTTAGTTGTGCACCAATGTCTTTTCCTTTCAAGATTTTACTCTTTGATACAGCTTTCCTTTATATATCTTTATATTTCCAGGGCTTTACACCAAGTCTAGAAGCAGATACAATGTGTTTTAATATAAATGTGTAATAAAGAGATTCTACTGTATTTCAATTAACATGCTCAGAGCTGATTACATAGAAAAGTTTCACTGATTTATTGATGTTCCGAGAGTAAAATATTGTGTATAAGTGACCGAGCTGAATTCCAAATTCTAGCAACCCAGCTAGCTGACTTGTGCTTATTGTTGGCAATAAACATTGCAGCCGAGTTTGATTAACGGTGACAACACTACTGCTGCTAATGGAAATAGCTACCATTTATTCAGCTCTTTCTAATGTCGGCTGTTGGCCACTATGTACATCATCCTCTAAAATCCTGACAATGAGCCTGTGAAGCAGGTGTTATTGCCCCACTTTGCAAATAAGTAGTTGAAACTCAGAGACAATGAAAAACTGGCTGAAGTCACCAAGTCTGTCATAGATTAAAATAGATTATAATAATGTGTATTCCAAATTATATTTATGAAATGTATGATGTATAATAAAAATAGTATAAAATTTCAAATAAAAAATTATAAATGGCTGCTATATCTATCTATCTATCTATCTATCTATCTATCTATCTATATCTTTGTGTTGTTATGTGGCAGGGATGATCTTTCCAATGCTTGGTGAGGAAAGGGTGTGAAGTGGCAGGGATATGTACTTTGGTAAAGTTTGGGATGGTAAATATATGTGTGAGTGTATGTGTGTGAGTGTGTGTGTATATATATGCTCGTCATATGCATAGATATTTGCATAGTTTGATACTATTAGTTTTGAACTGACTTATACTCATTATGGTGCAATGTCAACTTTGGAGGACAGGGCTGTTTCTCGGTTATCCCTGTATCCCCAATGTAGGTGCAGTACAGTGTAGGCACCTACTAAATGCTTGTTTCAAAAATGAAAAATTAAAACAATGTTATCACTAAGGCAATTCATGGAATAGGAACACTTAAGATTTTTACTCCCATTAGCTTTAAAAACCAATGTCAACAACACGGGAAAACAACACATAAATATCTGTTGGTTTTTTTTTTTTATTTTAAAAGCTCAGTGGAGCTTTTTTTATTACAAGAATTAATCTATTTCAGTATTATAGTTCTGAGTTAGGCAATATGGTATGGAAATGCAAAACTTGAGAAAATCACACATATGTGGAAAAATCTAACAATAGTTTTCCTTATTAAAGTCTAAAACTGGCATGTAATCAACAAAATAAGCAGCTAAATGAGGTATTTTATAAACTTGATGCTAATGGTCATTGATATTCACACATTTACATATAGTCACTCAGCATGTCATAATATTGACTACTATACGTGTGTGTTCTAATACATCATTCACACATATATACTCTGTAACTCAAAGTAAGGCTGCCACACTATAGAGCTAACTATATAGGTTCACCAAATACCACATGCTTTTCAAGTTACGGATTTTTTTGTTAATATAAACAAAGGCAGAAGAGACTTGCAGACAAAAAAATATCAGTAAGCTAAAAATCAGAAGTACGAATCTTTACAAATAAGCCTTTTCAGAAATATAAAAATAGGATTGGTTAAAAAGTAAGTAAAAGGATATTTTTGTCTTTCTATGGGGTGATGGAGGTGAAGGTCAGTTCCTCACTGCTGGTAATTTATGTTTATATGCCTCTAAGTACAGAGAAAGTAGAACTCACCCAAAATGCTTTCTAAGAATTTAAGCACACACACTCTATTCTATGCAGCTCAAAGTGAAGACCTGGTCTGGATATAAATGTAAGCAATTTTATTAAGCAATCTTACTTTTATGTAACTGTACACTTCAGACACTAGAAAAACCAAAATATGATTCTCAATGAGTTCAACTTCCAAAATTACTAAGTGCACAGTAAGAATAATCCAGTCCACAGCATCTATTTGTTAGAAGTGGGAGATTTTGGGTAGAAGCTCTTTAAAGACTGTGCGGTGCAAGTGCCCAATTCTCAGAATTAAAGGGAGAATTAACTCCCTTTAGTTCATTCTCTGGAATTGGAACCACCTTGGGAATAATGTCTCACAGAATGACATGCTGCCTTAGACATCCCAGTATAAGCAAGACTCTTACAGTTCTAATATTTTTCTTAAATTAATATTTAGACCAAAATGTGAATGTGACAGGATTTAAAATTTCCCACCTTGTCTGATCTACTCTTAGTGTTCCAAGTGTAGCTCTGAAGACAAATTAAATTGTGTTTGTTGAAAGATAGTGTTGGAGAGACTTATTATGAAGGCTCTAGATGTTACCTGCCTGTCACAGAAGATTTGTTTTTATGGAACTGAATGAGAGATTGTTGGTTTCATGGAAAATTCTATATTTTCAAACTTTTGATGTCCCAAATTTAATTTTACTAAATGATACCCATAGAGTGGTTATGCTAAAGTGATATGGGGATAGGTAATTGGAAATGAAGGGGTACACAATAAGCTAGGTGCTCCAGACAAAAACTAAGGAGGCATTTTTAATTTTTCCCATTCTTTCATTACTGCAAATGCTCTACACTCTGCTTTCAAAGTAAGTATTGATTTCTTTCTGTCTTCACTTGAACCAGCACCAACTTCTGTCACCTGGACTACTGGGCTGGCTTCCCTGCCTCTGGCCTCCCACTTTAGACACCCTAAAATTCATTCTCCACACAACAGTCAGAAAGTGGTTTTTTTGTGTGTGTAAGTCAAATCATGTCACTTCTTCTCTAAAAGCCTCCAGAGCTGGCCCCAACTGCAAAGAACCCAAATGTTTATCAACCAGTGAATGGATAAACAAATAGTACATTCTTAAAATGGAATTCTTTAGGCAAAAGTGAACAACTGATACACACAACAACATGGATGAGTCTGAAAGGCATTATGCTGAGTGAAAGAAGCAGGACACAAAAGGCTACATGATATCATTTATATGAAATCCTGGAAGAACTATAGGAACAAAGATCAGATCAGTGGTGGCTAGTGGGGGAGGACACAAAGGAACTTTTGGGTGATGAAGATGATCTATTTCTTGACTGTGGTAGTTACACAGCTTTATACTTTTGTCTATAATCTTCAAACCCACGCACGAAAAGGGTGAATTTTATTACATTTACATGTGCGATGGTTACATATATATAGTACATATAGAGAGAATATATATAACCAGCACATATATGAATGTAATAAAACATAAATAATAATTACATACATATATATAATATATACATACATACATATATATAATATATACATACATACATATATATATATATATGAGAGAGAGTGCCAATTCCATAGATACACTAAGTACTAAGTGTCCCCTGGAGAAAACAAGAGAATAAACCCATCTTTATAAAGTGCTTCCCTTGAACTCTGAGAATTGTACATGTATACTATGGAGCTTTTGAGGGGCTTCTACCCCAAATTATATACCCATGAGGTAAATTATATCTCAATAACCATGACTTAAAAAAAATAAAATCATTCTAGGCCTCCTCCTGTACTTAGAATAAAAATCCGTACGCCTGACTCAGGCCTGTAAGGCCCTTTGTGAACTAGCCCGTGCCTGCCCTTCACCTCATTTCTCTCCCTGCCTCATATAGTTCTAGACTATTTAGGATATTTTCTTAGACATTTGATTTGATGTTTAACTTTTAAAACAAATAAATCATTAGCCTTTAAAAATGACATTTAATTTTTACTAATGAGGATTTAAAGTATAAAATTATGTGTTAATAATTCTTTTGCATAATACCTATATTTTCTCATAAAAATTAAAAAACCCATCTACAAATACTCTGCTGTCATCATCATAGGCATCCTGATTCTCTCTTTGTTCATGGAAAGGGAAGAGAAGAGGCAATAATTTTAAATGTCTGAGATCATCTTCAACTTACTTAGTGGCCAGGTACTTTCTGTCAGTTAAACATAATATAAGAAAAGATGAATGTATGCAATATTAATCAATTAATTAAACAAGTGATTTTGATACTATTATGTAGCAGGAGCCTCAAGGGGGCTATTTTTCACTTTATAAAAATATGAAAATTGAATTTAATTAAATAACCTCTCCTATTTTATTTACAAATATAAATGTAATATGCAAATGTTTAATCACATATATTTCAGATATACACCTTCAGGTATGTTGAATGTGAAGCCAACACACAAACATACAGAAAGTATAACATTAAAAGAGATAGAAACTCTGTGTAGAAAACACACACATCTACACCCACGTGCACATTTTATTCATTTCTAAGAAAAATATATTTTTCTAACAGTGGTATCATATAGAACTAAAAATTCAGTTCACATATCTGAATTAGATTTACAGAACTTCCATAAATGCATTAAAACAGATTCACATAAATCACTAAAATGTCATCTTAAAAAAACAAGTCACATATATTATCTGATAGTATACCTCATCACATCGGTTACATTTACATATCATGCACCCCAGGAATACGTCAGGACTAGACAAAATTTTCAGTTCATGTGAGACATAGCAAAAATACAAGTTGACTCTTCAGTGGGATTAGGGCACTTGAATTTTATAAATTTTTTTAATTGATTATTTCCTTCCTCTCTCTTTTTCTACTCCTTCCTCACTTTCCTCCTTCCTTCCCACATCTCATTCTTCTTTAGGCTTCCTTTTTTCCTTACGTCACTTAAAGAATATGGTTAATTGCAGGAAGTTTCCAGTTTATGGCTTTAGGATATTTTCAATTTACTCTAAACTTTTGCTGTTCATCATGAATACAGTCAACATACAGATTGCTTACTAGCCCAGAGTCCCAGAATTTGTTTCTTTTCTTTAATTTCTCTTTAAGCTATCCAAGAATAGGATGATATTATTCAGGAAACATCTTGTGCAATGATGCCATATCCATCACTGGACTAAGAGATTGTTTTCAATTTTATAAGCCAGTGGGGTAAGCTTCTGTTCCCAAGAGAGGGCTTAAAATGCACTGGGAAAAGCTCTGCTTCTTGAAATACCTGTTCACTGTTACAGATGTTCAGGTGACTGACTGATGGTTTCCTCCCCCCATAAGACAGCTCCTGGGAAGCTCTAGAATGTGACTTTAAACTGGAATGACTCTGGAGATAGGTTTGATATGGCATGGTCTCAAGGCATTCTTAGTCTGAAGTTCTTCCAGAAAGTCTGGTGAGTTCTAAAACTTCCCTGGCAACCCAATCTGCTCCGACAGCACAAAGAGGAAAATGTAAACAAGGGAAATATCAAGGTCAAGGTTTTCTTTGGTGCTTCCTGGGTGTCATATAACATAGTGGTGAAAAGCTTTAGCTCTCAGGTTAAGATGCTTGGCTACAATTCCTGGGTTCACCCCTGCTGGCTGTAAGACCAGAGCCTCAGTTTCATATTTATTATTATTTTATAGTCATAATAATACTCTTCCGATGGAATTGCTCTGAGGATTAAACTCAATTAACACAGAGCCTAGCACAAAGTAAAAACTAAAGGTTATCTATTAGTATTGTTGTAATTGCTATTATTGTCATCCTAAGCCTCAGAAGATAATTTGGCCATAGTTGAGAGACTGCTAGGGATTTTGTCCTTTTATCAACTATGAGAATAATTTATACAACAGCTGTGATAAAATGTATGTAGAGAGCTAAGCACATTGGTAAGTAGAATTCAAAAATGCAATTGGGTGCTGAAATTTAAAATGTTCAGGACTAGTTTATATAGAGGAAGGAAAACTTTCTGTTTTGAGTCAGGTTACTTTGTTAGTTCAGTTTTATGCACAAACATCTCATTTTCCTGGATTTCTAATTAGATATAATTTTTTTGTTTTGTTTTTGTTTTTGTTTTTGTTTTGCGGTACGCGGGCCTCTCACTGTTGCGGCCTCTCCCGTTGCGGAGCACAGGCTCCGGACGCGCAGGCTCAGCGGCCATGGCTCACGGGCCTAGTCGCTCCGCGGCATGTGGGATCTTCCCGGACCGGGGCACGTACCCGTGTCCCCTGCATCGGCAGGCGGACTCTCAACCACTGCGCCACCAGGGAAGCCCAGATATAATATTTAAGGTCACCAAAATATTACTTACTGGAGGCGGCAGCTTAAGAAGAAAATCAATATGTGTTATATTTTTCTAGTATAACATTTCTGTGAGAAATTAGATTAAGATAAGAAAAATAAAATCTCCTGTTAAAGAGTTCCTTCATCATTTTGTAATACTCCTTATACAAAATGCTAAAACCAAAAAAAATCCTGTTTTATTTATTTACTGCACATACTTTGGTAAATTCTGTACCAAGTCTGGGAAGCTAATTATTAAAAGTGCATCTTCCAGGGCTTCCCTGGTGGCGCAGTGGTTGAGAGTCAGCCTGCCGATGGTAGGGGACACGGGTTCGTGACCCGGTCCGGGAAGATCCCACATGCCACGGAGCGGCTGGGCCCGTGAGCCATGGCCGATGAGCCTGTGCGTCCGGATCCTGTGCTCCGCAACGGGAGAGGCCACAGCAGTGAGAGGCTCGCATACCGCAAAAAAAAAAAAAAAGTGTATCTTCCAGAAAATAAATAGGTAAATGTTATTATGCTGTTTTAATATAAAATTAATAGAAAATATTAAACATTATCTTTATGGTATCTGTTTCCTCATCTTCCTTTGTTTCTCATTAATATTTTTAATACTATTATTATTAGTGTAGTGGCATAGAAATGACATACTATAAATACCAGTGAACACTGGAGGTTAAATAAAGTTAATTTATGCAGGAAAACTCCAACTAGAAAAGAGGGAAAACCATTTTTTACTTAATAAATACACTATTAGCACAGGTCATTTTTACCTGCTGAGTATTTCCAGGCATCCAAATAATTGTTATTCTCAACTGTCTCTTCTTGTGTCTTAGCCAAGCTAAGCCACAAAGGACAAGCAGCTCAGAGCTTAGTGAGTGCTTCTCTGCTGTCCCACATAAGAGCTGGGGGCAAGCCTGAAGAGTTTCCCAGAAGGCCTGAAAGCACGCAGCAGCAGCACCTTGGATAAAGCAGAAATGGCCTTGGATAAGGTTCACTTTGGATTCATCGTTTGGCTTTGTGATCTTGGGAGAGTTACCGATCTTCCTCCATTTCTTCACACACAAAACAAGAGGATGAATACCTACCTTACAAGTATTTTTTTAAAAATGAGAAACAAAGGAAATAATGTTTGTACAATATTTGCTAAGTGTAAAATGCTTATTCCAGTTAAATCTATCACAGTAGTTCAAAGTGTGCTATCAGTTTGATTCTCGGTTCTTAGATGGGAATAATAGTCTTACTGCTCAGTTGTTGGAAGGGAGCTATTACATATAAAGCAGTTGGGGCAATTCTTTATACATTTTAATCCTTTTGTTATCATTAGTCCACATACTTAATGTAGATTGCAGGAGTGATGTAGATTGCAGGAGTGATAGAGAAATAAGATTAATTAAAAAAATTGAAATCGAAAAGGAGAATAACCACATGTTGTTTATGAATATGCAGTATTTAAGTTCTACATGTTGGACAGTGATCAGATGGTTCCAATTACAGAAATATTAACTGAGAGGAGTAATTCTGATCATTTAGTTTTTTATATTACTTGGACAGGCTCATGGGAGCATGAAATTAGATGGCTTTAGAAAGCCTTTCTGCCTTTGGCTGGAAATAATGTTTTTAATCGGAGGCTGTTTTGCACCTGGTGGAGTTTAACTTCTTCAGTAATTAGTACATGTAGCATTAGCTAGGTGGTTTTTGAACATTCAGAGATTTTTTTTTATCGTAAAAAGATTGTGTTTCATGATTCATGTAAAACATATAAGCTTATATGCTCTTTAAGATCTGATGAAAAGGAATGATTTTATTCTACATTAGAAAAACTGGGCTGGTTCTTCCTAAATGTTAACAGGTGCAGTGAGGACAATAAAATTAATCACAATAAAAAAATTCATCTGGTCAAGTTTGAGAAACACTAGGTTAATTAAACAGTAAAAGTAAAGCTTCTATTGCAGCATTTCTCAGAATCATTACTGTATAATGTGTGTTGAGAATTTCTAAGCATGGCAGTAATTGTTTGCTATGCTTGCTAATATTATTTGACCACTGAATCCTTTTCTTGATGGGCTATTGTGAGGAATATATTTTGGGACGTGCTGGGCTAGAGGATTGTTGTGTTTCTTGTCTTCATTTTTAAATGAGGGTAAACAATGTGCATCCAAATGCCAGGATGACATATGAGTTTAGAATTTTCTACCACATTCCCACCTTGTTTGGTCATTTCCATTGGGGGCATCCTTGTAAAGTTAGCTTATTAGACAATTCCCAGGATAAGGGACTGTAGCTCCTGGTTTATCCCTTTCTTCCTTCTCCCATTTTAAAAGTGCAAATGA
The DNA here is from genome assembly GCF_005190385.1 of Monodon monoceros. NCBI lineage: Eukaryota > Metazoa > Chordata > Mammalia > Artiodactyla > Monodontidae > Monodon > Monodon monoceros. The sequence continues at coordinate 115,938,532 of NW_021703767.1, read as the reverse complement.
TTTCATAGGCTAGGTCCAGAAAAATGCTGGGTTTGCTTCTGAGAGTGTCTGATCCTGAGGATGAGAAAAAAAGTAGCATCTGTGATTTAAAGTACCAGGAGAAAGAGACAACACTCCAAAGAAAAGTTGATATTCACAAGAACAGCCTGGGAACTTTAAAATATCATTTTAAATTAGAAATTTAGAGCCATCAATAAAATCACAAAGGTGATAGTGATGACAGTTTTTTTAATCATGAGTTTTATCTATCTTTCTCCAGGAAGGAGGGGACAATAGAAAAAAAGAAAATCTCAGTTGAGCATCCTTTTATTTTGTTTTGTTGTTTTTGTTTGTTCGGTTTTAGTCTTCCAGCCTTGACACTGTTGACGTTTGGGGCTAGGTAACTCTTTCTTGTGTGGGGCTGTCTTGTGCACTGTAATATGTTTAACAGCATTCCTGGCCTCTACCCACCAGATGCTAGTAGCATCTCATTCCCTACCTGTGATAATCAAAAGTATCTCCAGGGTTTCCCTGGTGGCGCAGTGGTTGAGAGTCCGCCTGCTGATGCAGGGGACACAGGTTCGTGCCCCGGTCCGGGAAGATCCCACATGCCGCGGAGCGGCTGGGCCCGTGAGCCATGGCCGCTGAGCCTGCGCGTCCGGAGCCTGTGCTCTGCAACGGGAGAGGCCACAACAGTGAGAGGCCCGCGTACTGAAAAAAAAAAACGTATCTCCAGTCACTGCTGAACGTCTCCTGGGGGTCAAAGTCACTGCCAGTTGACAGCCATTGGTCTACTCCTTTCCCACAGTTTCCACCCCTTTGGTACTAAACGATGGATGTAGACAATTGAAGGGCCTCATGCTGTATATGTTCATGTGAATAATACAGTAAAACTGCAAATAAGTTCAAGATGAGTAACAATTCTGTAAAAGGTTTTCTGTCATTTTTCTAAGTCTCAGTCTGGAAGTATGGGATCACTTTCTAATCTATTAGCTGACTTATTTTTTGTCCTTCTGCCCTGACTGATTGCCATTTCCACTTAAAAGAATACTAGCAAAATGTTTCCTCTTCACTTAAGAAGGAAATTACTAAACTGTGGCTTAAGCTGTCCCCTGGTTGGTGTAATGTTTTTGGAATTATCGAACTTTAGTCATTTAAATGAAATAAGTTGCCAAATATGTTGGTTAAATCTATAAACCCAGTGAAATGGGATGGCATACAGTGCCTTGCCTGTTTATATACTGACATTATTTTGGGCCTTAAATTTACACCTATTTTTCTGTCTCAATAGTTTCCACTTTTCATACTGGTGTATGGGACTCCGTTATAAGACTAGAAATGAAACTGTCCATGATGGGTTAGAAAAGAGAGTGTCTGAAAATAAGATTGTGGTTTTCTAGCACAATCACGACTAAAAATTACATTGTGAGATTATTATTTTAATTATTATTTATGTTTATATTTGTCTTGAGTGTCTAGGATTGAACATTCACTTCTGGAAGGGAACACAATGAATTTTAAAATTTAACTAACTTATGTTGAATTTGAGTAACTCCCTAAATAAAGAAGAAAAAAAAGAATAACTGAAAAAAAAAGGCTGTATGTTCTCATAACTATATAGATTCTCAAAGCTTGCTTCTGTGATGTATCCATGGAAAAATTTAACATTTTGACATATATTCTGTTTAATTAATATTCAATTATATATTTTCCAGTTTTAAATAGTGTATCTAATTATAGTATAGGTAAAAGGATGAGCTCTAAAGATATCTATATCTTAATAGCAGGAATATTATTTTCTTTTTGCTTCCCAAAGTTTTTATTTGAGTACAGAGTTTTAAACTGATACAAGATACATTCACCAACCACTTACTCTTAGTGCTTATATTAGCCTTAAATAATAAAAAGCTTAAAGCGCAGTTTTTCATTTTTGAGCTGTACATGTGATTACATTTAATTTAATCTTCTTTATTTGTTTTCCTTTTATAAAAAGTTACTCTGTTACCTCTGTCAGATTACATTAGAGGATTTCAGTGACATTCTTGTACTAGAGAAACTACAAACACTTCTGCAAGCTATGTATTTATGCAGCCACAATGGGCATAATCCTATTTTTATGAAGAATGAATAGAATTGACTTAAAAATAAAAATACCTTCCTGAAATCACCTATATTCTATTTAGTCCAATTAAAAAAATATCTTGAAAGCATGTTGCAAACATTCAAATCAGATAAATTAGAACAATCCTTTGCCAAAGGTCAAAAAGATTGCAATAAAAATCCAAACAGACTATCAGTTGGGACCTGACAAGGCAAAGGAAATGGGCAATTCAAATAAATTTCTTTTTGAATACACATTTGCTCATCTTTGCTCAAGGGTCAAGACAGAATTATTCTGGAATAGAAATGGTGGCTATATGACCTGTTGTTTAATGCATGTTTCTAAACTGGTCTATAATTACCAAATTAATCTCAGTGTATATTACAAACCTATTTGCACAAGCTACGTACAAGTAAAAAAGGGAGCAGAGCACTTTACCTGCATCAATACAAAGCATTGCATAACACGTATTTGTTTTTGTAGCTATTGTGGCTTTGGGAACAAGTAAATATAAACAGCAGGAAACACAAATACAGAGGCAGTGCGACTGGAGGTCGTCAGGGAGCAGTATGGTGGCTTTAGGAACTGAATTTGGCTTGAAATAAGCTTTGTCTCAGTATGCATAAGAGGCTTTGGCACTGTATCAGACCTCTGGGGCAACCACTCAGTGGGACAGGGATTATCCAGTGGTTTACTATGGTCTGTGCTTCCCAATTCATAGAAAACTTGCCTCCCTGTCATACTCTTACATTAACTCACTAGGTGCTGACGTTTCCATCTATTTTTTTTTCCTTCTGGGAGTGTGGGTCTTTTGGCTAAAAACAGTAGCAGATGTTAATTCAGAATCTAAAAAAATACTTAATGAACATGATTGAGAAGATACCAAATGTTTGACATCTACGGGTAGTAATAAAGCATAACCGTGGGTCGTTTTGCAAGCTAACTCCCATTTTCTGAAATTGATTTTTTTTTTATTGGTGGCCCTACCAAAATGTCCTAAGCACAGATGGGCTGTATTTTAACAAAGCTGCTACTCACTCAAAGTTCCAAATGCATTTCTATTCTAACAATGAGATGTATTCTTTTTTTTTTTTCCTTTTTCTTTTCTTCTCTCTTTCTCTCTCTCTCTCTTTTTTTTTTCTTGAGGCTTGACAGGGTTAATTCCATTTAGCTGTGGGAAGACGATGCTGTGGTGGAAACCCCATGGTTATTCCAAACGCATGACCATCAAAGAGCCAGATTAGCTGAGTGAGAAGGGAGAGGAAGCTGTGCACTTCCTGTCTCTTAATAAAGCTAAGATTACAGAAGTATTTAATAACCATTGTGGGTTTTCATAGGAAATTGTATGAACACTTTCGGTAATTCGCTCAATCTACGGTTACCGTTGAAGATTGTTTTTGTTTAAGCTAGCTTAGATATCTAGAAAATATTGTAAAACCAGGATCCTATTACGCATAGCACTGCTAAGTAATCAACTATAAAGACATTACAGGTTCTTTTTGGATATCTCATTTGCACTGAGAAGAGTGGGTTGCACCATGGCCAAAGAAACAAGAGCAATAGTTTTATAAGCACTGAAAAGGCAATAAAATGTGGATTTCTTATGTAGGTCCAAATGTAGCAGCTGGATTTGGCTTTATGAACCATGAAAAATAGTTTCCATCTGGAAGTTGATGTTGAATAAAGATGCAACAGCAAGACAGCATTTTACATGAAACATTTTATATGTCCAGAACAATCATTGGTACTTTCTAGTTATAATTAGAAAATAATAATGGAGGATCCATGAGTTTAGTAACAAATACCCAAAACTTTCTTAATCTTGGAGTGATGTTTGTTTTGTTCATTAAAAACAAACTAGATGATAGCAAAATTGCTTTTGCATTTTCTTAACAAATAATTAGTACCCGGTAGTTACACAATTTCAACTTAGAAGCAAAAATTGTCATTGCCAATAATGAAATATTGATAATTAGTAAAAAAATGGTAAATTCTTTACTAATCGAAAAGTGTATGGTGATGTGTACAATTCCTTCCTTCATTATGCAGCATATAATAAAATATTAGTTTTCTCTTTGAGTAAATTCCCTATCAAGCCTTCCATGTAACCAATACATGAAGTTACATATGAACTGGACCTTCTGAGGTTATTTAACTATCCCCTTGCTTTTGAGGAGGAATATTCTGGAATACCAAATAAACATATAACCATAAATCCAAATTTATAAGATTGGGATAATGCTTGTCAGCATGTTCCAATCTCCCCCTGAATTTATTATGTAAATTGATCAAAATTATTGCTTACTGCCAACTCTTTTTAGTAGATGTTTTGCATTTAGCAAGGACAGACATAATTTGCCCCCTTTTTGCAGTTGTTTTGTCCATATTAAAATTGAGAGACTGAGTAAATAGTAAGAATACTGACATTGTTTATAGTCTATAATACATCATTTAATTTATGTTAATCTAACTATATAAGATATAAACTCAAAAATACTATTGTTTAGGTTCTTTCACCTTGATTCTTTAAAACAGATGAAGATTCTAAATTACTAGTCTGTCTTTTTTTTCGCTTTTTAAAACATTGCATTTTTGAGTTACTTAATCATTTCAGATAAAACAAAGTCTGCTTTAGTATATCTGAAAATTAAAAATATCTTTGTAGTGTGGGATTGCCACAATAATTCTTTGGACAACTATCTCTCTATATATCTATCTATCAATATGTGACATGATATACATATACATGTAGTTTTGACTTTCTATTTGTAATCTTCTACTCTTTAGATAGTCACACAGGTAAATTTAGTAACCAAGTACATAGTAACTTTCTTAAAAGCAAACACTGTATTTTCACAATATGATGACTCATAATTCACAGCTTTGAATATGATAGGCACATAGTAAATATTTGTTGCTTCTCTATACTTGACAAAGCATTAAATCAGTAATTCCCAACCGGGGTGGTTTTGCCTCTCAGTAGACATTTGAAATGTTTAGACAGTTTGGGGACATATTCTCTCCTTACAGTGGGGGGCTGGTATGTGTGTGTAGGAATGTGGGTTGCTATTAGCATCGAGGGGAGGAGGCCAGGGATGCAACTAAACATCCTATGGTGCACGGGATGACCCACTTGCCTCCCTGACGTACTCTTGCTTACTAGGTACTGTCTTTGCCATCTATTTTTTCCTTCCAGGATTTTAGGTCATTTGGCAAAAAAGAGTAGACCCTAAGACAGCAAAATGTTATATAGCCCAAAGTTTCAATAGTGCCAAAGATGAGAAACCCTGCATTACATCAAATTCCATGGTCACACAGTTAAGTAGCAAAAATTCAAAAAGAATCTTTGCTGGGGAAATCTAAAGATATATAATTTTTCCTTTGTCCAGAATTTTACTAAATTTTGCGTAGAATGTGAAATATTAGGCATTTTTATTATGTAAATTATATTACTCTTTCTCCTGAATATTTATTTAAAGATCATACATTTTATTATATAGATTTTACCATTTTGCCAAGTAGGTTCCTTTCTGGTTTGAAAGCAGAGACCTAGGGGAAAAAAGCCAATAGAAAAGTCATAGAAATCATATGTGTTTTACCAGGTAGAAAGAAAATAAAAATTAAGGCAATTTCTTAATTTTGCTTATTTGGGGAACTTAACTGATTTCAATATGTTGAAATATTTTACCTGCTTTCTCTTCCCTCAGATTAAACTCTGTACCTATCTTTATTCGTATCTTACCACTTTTACAACCAGGTTGCAAAGATTCCATTAAATTCAATTGTGCTTGGGCTGGCTGTAAATTTCAGAAAGACAGGTCCACTGGGACTTTTTTTCTGAGGGAATTAAAACAAACATCTTATGAGAAGGGAGTGTTACTTCCATCTAATGACAATGGAGAGTTGAGATTGCAAAATGTAGAACTGAATCCGGCATAAGGTTTTTACTCATTTTGTTCTCATGCCCAGTCATCCCTTCCCTTCTTTCTTATACTTTGAGTCTGTGCCAGAGCCCTGGGGAGAGAACCGTCATGATGGTCTTTGTCTCTCCAGTCTTTCTTAGGTTTTTGACACAAAACAACATAAGGTGGGGGAAGGAAGAGGCCATAACAATATTCACCTCTTTGTGAATATTGGTGTATTATGTATTTTCTTTTTAATATTTGAAGGTTTCTTCTAATTTGTGAAGTAGAAATATCAGGAATTAGCTTCTAAGTTTATCTTTTAAACAGCTTTCTTAGTTTTGGGACTATCTTTCATAGTTATAAAGAAATTTTAAGTAACAGCAATTTCTTACCAACAGCCTGGTACAAATTCTATGCCAGTGTTAGCATATTTAAAAACATTCTCAGAATGTTTTTCTTAGGAAGTAAATTGTGAAAGCTGTGGTTTAGCAAACTATGTAATTTGCATTATACGGTGGTATTAAATTCCTGGGTCTATTTTGCACTCTAGAACATCAATATTACTTTGTTAGAGACCAAACTCTGTTAGAAACATAGTTATCCCTTGGTATCTGCTGAGGATTGGTTCCAGGACCCCCTCAGAAACCAAAATTCTTGGGTGCTCCAGTCTCATATAAAATAGTGTAGTGTTTGCATATAGCCCACTGCACATCCTCTTGTATACTTTAATCTCTAGATTACTTTAAATACCTAATACAATGTAAATGCTACGTAAATAGTTGCAGGCATGTGGCAAATTCAAGTTTTGTATTTTGGAATTTCCTGAAATTAAAAAAATATATATTTTGATCCTCCATTTGTTGAATGTGTGGAAGGGGAACCCATGGATATGAAGGTCAACTGTATTATATTTCAAAATAATAGACTTACTGTATATTGAAGCAGGTCATGTTTAAGATACTGTCAACAAAAATACTTTATGTATCCTGTTCCATAATACCATGATTTCAAAAATAACTTTCAGTTTCTCTGAGACGTGATCTCAAGAGCCACCATGCAAGAGATGCATTTATTTAGACATCAAATTTTTATAACAAATATCCCCATCTATTTCTTTTTCTTTTGGCAAAGCTATCCCTCCATCATTGAATTGCTTTTGCACCTTTGTCAAAAGAAAGTTGAGTATATCTGAGTAGGTCATCTTGATTTCTTTCATTAACATTTTGTAGTAGTTTTCATCATGGAAGTTTTGTGCAAGTTCTGATAGAATTACACTGAACTATTTATTTTAGTAAGTGATTATAAATAATATTATATACATATTTTTAACATCTTTACTGGAGTATAATTGCTTTAAAATGGTGTGTTAGTTTCTGCTGTATAATGAAGTGAGTCAGCTATACGTATACATATATCCCCATATCCCCTCCCTCTTGTGTCTCCCTCCCACCCTCCCTATCCCACCCCTCTAGGTGGTCACAAAGCACTGAGCTGATCTCCCTGTGCTATGCGGCTGCTTCCCACTAGCTATCTACTTTACATTTGGTAGTGTATATACGTCCATACCACTGTCTCACTTCATCCCAGCTTTCCCTTCCCGCTCGCCGCGTCCTAAAGATGAATGGATAAAGAAGATGTGGTGCATATACACAATGGAATATTAGCCATAAAAAGAAATGAAATTGAGTTATTTGTAGTGAGGTGGATGGACCTAGAATCTGTCATACAGAGTGAAGTAAGTCAGAAAGAGAAAAACAAATACCGTATGCTAACACACATATATGAGGGGATAGGGAGGGTGGGAGGGAGATGCCAGAGGGAGGAGATATGGGGATATATGTATATGTATAGCTGATTCACTTTGTTATAAAGCAGAAACTAACACACCATTGTAAAGCAATTATACTCCAATAAAGATGTTAAAAAGGGCTTCCCTGGTGGCGCAGTGGTTGAGAGTCCGCCTGCCGATGCAGGGGACACAGGTTCGTTTCCTGGTCTGGGAAGATCCCACATGCCGCGGAGCAGCTGGACCCGTGAGCCATGGCCGCTGAACCTGTGCCTCCGGAGCCTGTGCTCCGCAACGGGAGAGGCCACAACAGTGAGAGGCCCGCGTACCAAAAAAAAAAAAAAAAAAAAGATGTTAAAAAAAAATGTTTCTAGGGGCAGGAGAGGAATAAAGACACAGACGTAGAGAATGGACTCCACATCTATTTCTAAAATCCTGTTCAGTATTCTTAGATTAGCTATCATCAATTTTCCCTTTCTGGTAAGTTTCTTTTTCTTTCTTTCTTTCTTTCTTTCTTTCTTTCTTTCTTTTTCTTTCTTTCTTTTCTCAAATTCTTTATTCTTACAAACCCCCACTGATACTTGGAAAAATAAAATATTTTTGCAGAATTCTTTCAAATACCTTCTTTTTCCCCTTTTCCAGTTATAATTCTATGTATCCTACAAATGCACATTAAGTTGTCTTTTAAAATATTTGTCTCTATTTTGAGCTTATTCTAAAAGGGAATGACCAATGAATAACTGCAGTGGTGCTTTGAAGTGTGGTGGCTATCATTTATCATTCTAGTTGGAGAATGAGACTACTGTTAAATTACAAAAAGTAATCCCTTATTGCTCATACACATGGAAATGACTCACTATTTTGCAAATCATCAGTCTTACTTTTAATGGGTCTGGTTTCGCCTAGTCAAACAAAAATGTGAGTGCAGAAAAAATAATGTGGACATCCTGAATACCCAATGGTACTAGACTTTCAAAAGGTGTCAATGTTTAGGCTATAGATGCAGAAAGAGGTAGACAGTATTTAAAATTATGGGGTTAGAGTGAAGGGAGAGATAATAGGTAAATATGGTTCCTTTAAGAAATTTAAAGACAAGTAGAGAAAAGGTATAGGTAATGTATATTAAGCTAATTCTGAAGTTAATTTCCTTTTTTGTTTTTATTACCTGCAGGAACTTCCTGCTGCCTCATTATCTTTTCTTTCTTTATATGTACAACTCTCCAACCACACGATGAACTCCTGAGGGCAGGAATTGAATTTCATTCTTTATGTTCCCTGGACTATATGAACTGAAGTAGCAAGTATGTTCATTGGAATAATCAGAATACATGAAAAAATGGTGGAAATATAGTGGTTTTGAAAAATCATCATTGAACTTTAAAAAATATCTTAAAAATTTCCAAAGCTACAGAACAGTATGGAAATAATAAAACAAACATGCATGTAACCAACATACTGATGTAACAGATGTTGACAGCTTGCAGTATTTGCTTCAAATCATTTTTAGAAGTAGCTAAAATTCCTTTTTTACCTTCTTCAATCTCCTTCACTTCCCTTCCTCCTCATAGGCAATCACTTGTCTGACATTGGTGTGTTTACTCCCTTTTCATGTTTTTAAGACATTTAAGAAACTAACACAACATTGTAAAGCAATTATACTCCAATGAAAATGTTAAAAAAATACAACCTGTAAACAAAATAGTGTATTGTTTTTCATGCTTAAAATTTACATAAATGGTATGGTACTCTATGTGTCCTTCTACATCTGGTGAATTTAAAGTGTATAAAATCCTATCTCATTGTTATTTTAACTTACATTTGCATATCTCTGGTTTCCAGTGAGATTGAGCAAAGTAATATAGGTTTACTTGTTTGTGAGGTTTCTCTTCTGTAAACTGTCTATTCATACCCTTTGCCCATTTTTCTACCAAAAAGCCCCTGAGTTATATGTATTGCCAATATTCTCTTCCTATTTCATTTGTCTATAAATGTTCATAGTGCCTTTTGTACAGGTATTTTAATTTTTTTCTTTTTTTTCTTTGATTGTATGGAAATATAGTTGATTTACAATGTTGTGTTAATTTCTGGTATACAGCAAACTGATTCAGTTATATATATATATATATATATACTCTTTTTCATATTCTTGTCCACTATGGTTCATTACAGGATATTGAATATAGTTCCCTTTGCTATACAGTAGGACCTTGTTGTTTATCCATTCTCTCTCTCTCCCTCGCTATATATATATATATATATATATATATATATATATATATAATAGTTTCATCTGCTAATCTCAAACTCCCAATCCATCCTTCCCCCTAAAGGTATTTTAATTTTAAAGCAGACACATTTATCAATCTTTTCTGATAAGAGATATTTTATTTAAAGAAACTTTAAAACATATCATGAGGTCATAAAACTTTCACTATATTTTCTTCTTTTCTAATGCAAGAGGTCCATTTAAGTCTTGTCCATCTGGAACTTATTTTGGATTATAGAGTGTGTTAGGTTTCTTATTTTATTTTATCCCATATGGATAACCAATTTTTCTGGCCTTTTTCCTTGAGCAGAACATCCTTTATTCATTGCATTGTAATGCCATATGCCAAATTCCCAGATATGTGTGGGGTTGTTTCTGGCCTCTCAGCCTAATTTAATTGATCTATTGGTTTTTGTGTGCACAAATGCCATATCATTTTAATTAATGTATTGTTATATTATGTTTCAGTATGTACTAGAGCGAGTTCTACGTTTTTGTATTGGCCATTCTTGGCTATTTGCGTTTCATATGAATTTTAGGATAAACCTATGAAATTAAAACTTGGTATTTTGATTGTATTTGCACTGAATCCCTAAATCAATTATGGAGTATAGCATCTTCATGCTATTGAGTCTTTTCAACTCTGAACATTGAATATGTCTCCAGTTTATAAAGGCTTTTTAATGTCCTTCCTTAGAATTAGATAATTTTCTCTCTACAGTCCTCATTCTTGTTTTGTCAGATTTGGTCTTGGCAACATTACTGATTATACCAGTATTGTTAGTGGAATTTTCCCTTAGTGTAGAGTAGATAGCGGTTAAGAAGTCTGGGTTCCGAATCCCAATGCCTGAGTTCAAATCCTGTCTCTACCACTTACTACATGTGTCTCCATTTATTTAGCGCTAATGTGGGAATGATAAGCACTTAATAGGGTTGTTGTGAAGAGTAACTGAAATAATATAAGGCTAGACCATAGTACTTAATATATTTGAGTTATTAGAACTACTCCAAATTTTACTACTCTTACTCCTTAGCTTTTGCTGTCATAAAAGACATTATTAATTTTTGTATGTTGCTCTGTAGCTACTCTTGCATTTTCCAGATAGAAAATTATATCAGACAAAGATGTCACAAAGAAATAAAAATAGGCCAATAACATTGATGAACACAGATGCAAAAAACCTCAACAAAAATGCTAGCAAACAGAATTCAACAGCACATTAAAAGGATCATGCACCATGATCAAGTGGGGTTTATCCAGGGATGCAAGGATTCTTCAATATATGCAAATCAATCAATGTGATACATCATATTAACAAATTATGGATAAAAACCATATGATCATTTCAATAGATGCATAAAAAGCTTTGACAAAATTTAATACCCAATATGATAAAAACCCTCCAGAAAGTAGGCATAGAGGGAAATTTCCTCAACATAATAAAGGCCATATATGACAAACCCACAGCCAACACCATTCTCAATGGTGAAAAACTGAAACCATTTCCACTAAGATAAAGAACAAGACTAGGGTGCTCACTCTCACTGCTATTATTCAACATAGTTTTGGAAGTTTTAGTGACAGCAATCACAGAAGAAAAAGAAATAAAAGGAATCCAAATCAGAAAAGTAAAAGTAAAGCTGTCACTGTTTGCAGATGACATGATACAATACATAGAGAATCCTAAAGACGCTACCAGAAAACTACTAGAGCTAATCAATGAATTTGGTAGAGTAGCAGGATACAAAATTAATGAACAGAAATCTCTTGCATTCTTATACACTAATGATGAAAAATCTGAAAGAGAAATTAAGGAAACACTCCCATTTACCATTGCAACAAAAAGAAAATACCTAGGAATAAACCGACCTAAGGAGACAAAAGACCTGTATGTGGAAAACTATAAGACACTGATGAAAGAAATTAAAGATGATACAAACAGATGGAGAGATATACCATGTTCTTGGATTGGAAGAATCAACATTGTGAAAATGACTGTACTACCCAAAGCAATCTACAGATTCAATGCAATCCCTATCAAACTACCAATGGCATTTTTCATAGAACTAGAACAAAAAATCTCACAATTTGTATGGAAACACAAAAGACCCTGAATAGCCAAAGCAATCTTGAGGAAGAAAATTGGAGCTGGAGGAATCAGGCTCCCTGACTTCGGACTATACTACAAAGCTACAGTAATCAAGAGAGTATGGTACTGGCACAAAAACAGAAATATAGATCAATGGAAAAAGATAGAAAGCCCAGAGATAAACCCACACACATATGGTCACCTTATTTTTGATAAAGGAGGCAAGAATATAAAATGGAGAAAAGACAGCCTCTTCAATAAGTGGTGCTGGAAAAGCTGGACAGCTACATGGAAAAGAATGAAATTAGAACACTCCCTAACACCGTACACAAAAATAAACTCAAAATGGATTAAAGACCTAAATGTTAGGCCAGACACTATCAAACTCTTAGAGGAAAACATAGGCAGAACACTCTTGGTCTTGGACATAAATCACAGCAAGATCCTTTTTGACCCACCTCCTAGAGAAATGGAAATAAAAACAAAAATAAACAAATGGGACCTAATGAAACTTCAAAGCTTTTACACAGCAAAGGAAACCATAAGCAAGATGAAAAGACAACCCTCAGAATGGGAGAAAATATTTGCAAATGAAGCAACTGACGAAGGATTTTATTACTCTTACTCCTTAGCTTTTGCTGTCATAAAAGACATTATTAATTTTTGTATGTTGCTCTGTAGCTACTCTTGCATTTTCCAGATAGAAAATTATATCAAAGATGTCACAAAGAAATAAAAATAGGCCAATAACATTGATGAACATAGATGCAAAAAACCTCAACAAAAATGCTAGCAAACAGAATTCAACAGCACATTAAAAGGATCATACACCATGATCAAGTGGGGTTTATCCAGGGGTGCAAGGATTCTTCAATATATTGAAGAATTCTTCAAGCAGCTCACGCAGCTCAATATCAAAAACACAAACAACCCAATCCAAAAATGGGCTGAAGACCTAAATAGACATTTCTCCAAAGAGGGCATAAATATAGCCAACAAACACATGAAAGAATGCTCAACATCACTAATCATTAGAGAAATGCAAATCAAAACTACAATGAGGTATTACCTCACACAAGTCAGAATGGCCATCATGAAAAAATCTACAAACAATAAATGCCGGAGAGGGTGTGGAGAAAAGGGAACCCTCCTGCACTTTTGGTGGGAGTGTAAATTGATACAAACACTATGGAGAACAGTATGGAGGTTCCTTAAAAACCTAAAAATAGAACTACCATATGACCCAGCAATCCCACTACTGGGCATATACCCTGAGAACACCATAATTCAAAAAGAGTCATGTACCAAAATGTTCATTGCAGCTCTATTTACAATAGCCAGGACATGGACGCAACCTAAGTGTCCATCGACAGATGAATGGATAAAGAAGATGTGGCACATATATACAATGGAATATTACTCAGCCATAAAAAGAAACGAAATTGAGTTATTTGTAGTGAGGTGGATGGACCTAGAGTCTGTCATACAGAGTGAAGTAAGTCAGAAAGAGAAAAACAAATACCGTATGCTAACACATATGTATGGAATCTAAAATAAAAGTGGTTCTGAAGAACCTAGGGGCATAACAGGAATAAAGATGCAGGCATAGAGAATGGACTTGAGGACACAGGGAGGGCGAAGGGTAAGCTGGGGTGAAGTGAGAGAGTGGCATGGACTTATATATACTACCAAATGTAAAATAGATAGCTAGTGGGAAGCAGCTGCATAGCACAGGGAGATCAGCTCAGTGCTTTGTGACCACCTAGAGGGCTGGGATAGGGAGTGTGGAGGGAGATGCAAGAAGGAGGAGATATGGGGATATTTTTATATGTATAGCTGATTCATTTTGTTATAAAGCAGAAACTAACACACCATTGTAAAGAAATTGTACTCCAATAAAGGTGTTAAAAAAAAACCCAAAAAAGAAAATTATATCAGATGTGAATAATGACTCGTTTATTTCTCTTTTTAAATTCTCACACCTCTTATTTTTTCTTCTCTTATTATGTTAGCTAGGACCTCTAATATAATGCTGCATATTAACACATCGCTACTTCTTCAATTAAACAAATTAGACTTTCAGAGAATATTTATGTGAGTTGCCTTTTGTTCCAATGATTAATTACCATATAAGTGTGGTAATCTACTCTTTCTGCTTATTTTAGATATTTTGCAAAGAAAACAAACAAAACATGGAACTGTATATCAAGCTTTTCCTTCTGCCTATAATGTTATTCCTCTATCATATTCATCTTCCTAAATCCTACCCATATTCAAGACCTAGTCTAAATGCTACTTTCTCCATGATTCCTGTGGCTTCTTCTAGCTGGAAATAACATCTCCAGTCCCTTACTCTTTAATGCTTAACCAGCATCTCTCTTATTTATACTTTAAGTTACATTGTGGCTTTTCTACGTGTTTTATCACCGCTACTCCAATCCTAAGATTTTTGAGGTCAGGATCAGCATCTGTTTTGTTTTGAGTTTCTTTTTCTGCTACTACTAGCAAAATTCACATTCAACAATTAGTAAGTAATTGAAAGAATAAATAATGTCTGGAACTAAATATCAAAAATGCCTAAAGCCTATAAGGGAAGAAGCACAGAACCAGAAGCATATCCTTATTCTTTTCTGGTAGCTTGCTATCATTCTTTAAAAAAAAAAGTGTGTGGCCATTAGTATACATACATATAAATATTCTGCAACAAAGTAAGAATTTGACTACCACTGTGGTTTTTGATTAATTAACTCCTCTAGAATAGAAAGATAGTACAAGAGCACCCTCATGGGGACAACCAGGATGCACAAATAAATGTTATTCATCACTATTTAACAGAAAACTTAATCATCTATTCCATTTTATTCTCTCTAGCTTATTCTGGGCCATTTCAAGAGTGCTCTTTGGAGAAATATTTTTCAAGAAGTAAACTGACTCGGGCTTCCCTGGTGGCGCAGTGGTTGAGCGTCCGCCTGCCGATGCAGGGGACACGGGTTGGTGTCCCGGCCCGGGAAGATCCCACATGCCGCGGAGTGGCTAGGCCCGTGAGCCATGGCCGCTGAGCCTGCGCGTCCGGAGCCGCAACGGGAGAGGCTGCAACAGTGAGAGGCTCGCGTACCGCAAAAAAAAAAAAAAAAAGTAAACTGACTCAGGTGTTTGTAAATATGATCTTTTGATATTTCTTCCTGTTTTTCGACGCTTTTTTTTTTTTTAATTAGAGGAATGGTGTATTGGAAAATACATTGTAGTGATCCCTATCATCATTCAGTCTTTGAGTTTTCCATAGTTGCTTCATCTTACATGGATTTTGCCCTGTTGGAGTCTCTAAGTTCTCTGCATCTAGACCAGGTGTCACAGCAGATAGAAACTGTTTGACATAAATGGCGGACTGTTTCACCTTTGAGAAGAAATAGAACCCAAGGTTTTTATTCATGAACCACACAGAAGCTTTATACAAAAAATGTTCTAAATATGTAAACATAAGATGCCCTAAAAATAATTTCCCGAGTTCTTAATTTATGCCGTCTCTGGTTTTCGGAACTTGATCTCAACTTTATTTCTCAGAATATATCTGCAGAGGTCTGCAGGTTTCTGCAGACCAGCATCTGCTCCTGGAGGCCAAGTTTCCAGTTTGCATTGACTTTCAGGATGTTCCTTCAGGCACACACCTGGAGGCAACATCTGCACATGCCATTCTGTGAGCAGATGTATATGGGTAGGACAGCAGCACTTTATGCCATTAGAACAGCTGGGAGGAACGAAAATGAATGTGTTCTGCTTTCCTTTGTGTCATATAAAACTCCCTAAGAGTATTCTCACCTGGAACCCATTTTCCTTCTCTTATGGTCTTTGCTTGTTTGGATGGGGAAAGAAACTTGCCTTATCAACCTTCCAGGTTAAGAGGAAGTTTGTTCTTCCTTGACATCAATCAACTCGGTTGAGAAAGTTGCTTGGCCAGCATTCTTACATTTGCCTAAAATGTTTTCTTTTCCAGGAAGTGAGCCTCTTGAAGGGATTACCTGTGATTCTGTAATTACTCCACTGTATGGTGCCTAGTACAAGTTTAAACACACAGAGACACATAAATAATTATGATTTCCAATATATGTCAGGTACAGGTGAAAATTTAATGTGTATGATTTTACTTATCATTTAAAAAATATATCCTCAAATTTGTTTTATTGGTGAGATTTAGTTTGGAAAAAGTACTAATTTGATATTACACTTGAGAAACAAGTTTGTTTCTTTTTATTCCTCAGTGGTATTCCATCGTAGATATATAGCACAGTTTGTTTATCCATCCAGCAACTGAAGGACATTTGGGTTGTTTCCAGTTTTTGGTGACTGTGAATAGAACTGTATAAACATTCATGTTCAGGCTTTTAAGTAAACATAGGTTTTCATTTCATTTGGGTAAATAGTTAGGAGTGGCATTGCTAGGTCACGAAGTGAGTGTACGCTTAACTTTATAAAAGCCTGCCAAAATGTTTTCCAGAGAGGTTTTACCATTTTGTATTTCCACAGCAACACAGCAGAAACATATTAAATTTTCTTAACTTTAAGACTTTTAGTTAAAGTAACATATTGACCAGATGAAAAAAATCACACATAGTAGAAACTACCAATTAACTCCAGGCAGTTTTAAGATTCTTCTTTGAAATTCCTTTCAGAGCCTCTGACACATATCTGAATAACTCATGATACTGTTGTGTACTTGGAGGGTGGATTCAATTTTTAGACATGTCAGAAGTCATTTATTGGTCAGGCTTGGTAAGGGAGGTAGAGATCAGGAAAGAAAATACTTCCAAGTCTTTGAGACTGAATTGTACTTAAGTAACACTCCTTACTCCTCAGATTTAATGGAACAAACCCATATGGATGCAAATATTCTGCATATCTGTCCAAATCAATCTACTTCCCAGTTGATTCCTTGAAATAAGGACTGTGCCGTGTTCACTGCTGTGTGCCCAGTGCCTAGAGCAGGAGTTGGAATGTGACATACATTCCACCGATAAGTGTCGAGTAGGAGAATATTATGATTCTCATTTAAAAACTCATGACACTGAATTTCAAATGGGTTAGATAGAATCAGAGAGTTTGTAGATGGTGGAACCATCACTGAAATTAAATATATGATTTTCCTTATTCAAAATCCAGTTTGTCTCTCTGATTTTCTGCTAAATAGAAGGTTCCTAAACGCAGAACTAGGGAAGAACTGTGGGCTGTTGCCATATCAAATGAAGGCATGAAGATAGAATGAGGGACCCAGCTCAGTGGATTCAGAAGCAGAATTAAGTCTGACACGTATGATGATAACAGTTGGCATTTGTAATCACTTTATGTGGCGTTATGTGGCATTATATATTCATTAATAAGTCTACATAATACTTCGTCATGTGAGTTTTCATTACTGAATTTTAAGTACCTCAGAAATAACACTGAATTAGCAATTAAACTAAGCCACATGAATAAACAGACACAGTACAGCATTCTATGAAGTCAAAGTGAACATTCAGTTCTTTGGAGTAAGAGCTCAGAAATCAGGCTTTTCTTCATACTATTAAAAATACTTTGCTTTTCCCCCTTCTCTAGGGCATCATTTCTCATGAAGCAGCCAGACAATTCAATGAAAAGCCCAAGTTAATTGATTTTTGTATTTAAGTTAATTTTAGTTATGTAATCAATTTTTTAAAGTTTTTTTCTGTCTTGAGGGAAATTAGTTATTTACAATTTTATTATCCAACTTTTTTTTTCCATGTAATATTTCTATTCCCTGGCAATGAAAAAAAAGTAGAATACACTTTTAAAATGTCCATTCCTCAATTGTACTTTAACTTTCCAAGTTGAAAGTAAAATAAATCCAATCAAGTTAGATTGGATAAGTAAGCAGAGAAAAGGCCAAAGCAAAAAAGGTGTGAATAATAGAAACTGTATTTTAAACACTAAATTTTAACAGAATATATACTATAAGTGAATCTTTTTTCCTTTTTTCATAAGGGAGGTGAACAGGAGGCAAACTTTAGAATAGCCTTTACTTTGTTTCAGAAAGAGATGTCTGCTAAAACAGGCATGTTCTAGTTAAAATGGGATTTTGGGAAGGGAGAAGACTATTCTACATGTTTTTTCCCCCTGTAACAAAGGATCCCCAGGAGGCAATTGAGCCCAGGGTTAGAGCCTTAAGGTACTGACACAAACAACAATGGCAGGCGAATGGGATTTTCCTCTGTGAATTCTGATTTTCTCAGGGCTTTCCAGAAGTGGAGAAGAGGCTGAGAGTCTTGCTTCTCCTGTCTGGCATAGGAAGAGGGAGACTAATAACAGAAGCTGTGCAGGGCTCTGCCTCCATGGGGATGCTTTCATTTGTTCACTTCTCCTCAGATGAGGCAGAATTATTTTTAAATGTTTGAAACTAAAACAGACAAAGTTAGTAGTTAAAAAACCCTAACTATAAATAGTTGTTACCCTTTAAAAGATATAAAAATTCTAGGTATTGGTTAAGTAGAAGACACCCAGGAACTATCAGGATCTGGTCTGGAGCATGACTGGTACAGCAGCATTATTTCAGGTCTTGAAGCAAGAGAACATCTGTACTATGGAGGAAATAAGTTCATTAGAACTCCCTAGAGGTGCACATAGCTAGGTGACAGTGAGCAGTGCTGAAGATCGCCCAGATGTAATGGAAATAATATATCTCTTCTTGGTGTCTCTAACTCCAGCTTGAGATAGATGAAAAGATGTCAGTCTGGCTTTGGGGACTCTCTGTCAATTTGGCTATAATAGTACTCACGAAGCAAGAAGCATACACAAGAGATAGCTGTATGGCATTGTAAATGAAAATGTAGTTAAAATCCTCTATAGAAATACTGAGAGAGATGCTTCAACTGTGAAATACTTTTTTAAAAAGTTGAAAATAGAGTCACACATTTCTTCTCTTTAAAAATTGCCTGTCAAGTTAGTGGTGAAGAAGTGTGAATGAAATAAGCTAATTTGTAAGTAACTGATTCAAAACAGAGTTTATAGGGCAGTCAGGTGCAACTATGGTCTAGCCATATGTTTCACTGGCAATATAGTTGTGTTATTCCAATAAGGGCAGATTTGTGTACCATTTCTGTAGGATTTTTTAAAATTAAATTTCAGAATTGCCTAGGCATAATGTGCATCAAAAAAATCATTTTAGGACTTCATGAGAAGAAATGTAGATGGGCCGCATACATATGAAGAGATGTTCAACTTTTCTACAAAAGAAAAAAATCGAATTAATAAAAATGTTGACGCTTAGTTTTAGAAAAAAACTTTAAGATAGATATTTTAAAAATCTGGTATTGGCAAAGATATAGCCCAATGTGTACTCTATGCACATTACTATATATAAAATGGTAACTAATTAGAACCTGCTGTATAGCACAGGGAACTAGTCGATACCCTGTAGTGGCCTATATGGGAAAAGAATCTAAAAGAAAAAAGAGTGGATATATGTATATGTATAACTGATTCACTTTGCTGTACACCTAAAACTAACATAACATTGTAAATCAACTATAGTCCAATTAAAAAAAATGTGTACTCT
Organism: Monodon monoceros; assembly: GCF_005190385.1. Classification (NCBI taxonomy): domain Eukaryota; kingdom Metazoa; phylum Chordata; class Mammalia; order Artiodactyla; family Monodontidae; genus Monodon; species Monodon monoceros. The sequence continues at coordinate 115,918,841 of NW_021703767.1, read as the reverse complement.
CCAGAGCTGCAGAGTACATAAATTATTGCAACTTTTTTGACAATCTACATCAAAATTTAACTTTTGTACACAATTTGATCCAGCAAATATACTTGTTTAAATTCATTCTCAGGAAAAGATTGGACAAGTATCCAAAGATGATTTAAATATTGGAATAGCAACACTGTAGTTGGTGGCAAGTAGCAAATATTCATTAAGTGGTCAAGTACATTGTCGTGTATTCATAGAACAGAAAACTCTGATTACTAAAAATGATATTGTATATTTATCTTTATTGATGAGAAAAGCTCTCTATAAAATATTTTTGGGTGAACTATGGATATTAAAATGCAGCATTTAGATTAAGCCCATTAAAATTACATTTGTATGTATTGAGGGATGTTGAGGATCATGTTCCCCAAAATGTTGAGTGGATCTTCCTTAGTAATGGGATTACAGGTAATGTTCAACATCCTTTGTCATACTTTTCTGTTTGAACTGTATAATGGCATATATTTTAAAATCTAGAAAACCTAAACCTATTTTAATTTTGTAAAATAAATCCTTCTTAAATGCTATATATATATATACTTTATTTTCTACAATAATAAAAGTAAAGTTCAACAAAATTAAGACACTTTTTCATTTGCTCTCACTATATCTGTCTCCCCTCCAATCCCCAGCTCTCAGTGTTGCCACGGAAATGTTGATTAGGCCAGCTATTCTACTTATAAAATTTCTATGGGATTTAAAAAATTACTTCCATCCCCCTAATGATACAAAAGGTAAATTAAATTGCAAAGATTGCTACTTGTATGGCATTTGTTTAGGTAATGATTTAAACACAGGTAGTGTTGTACGGAAAACTAATAGACTACAACCGGATTTTTTTTTTTTTTTTAGCTTTAATTTCTATGAAGTTTTGTTTATTGTTTTGTCTCGTTTCCTAAAGTAACATAGATAACAATCATGTTTTCATTACTACAGCATCCCCAGTAAAGATCTATTCATATTGAAAAAAAAGTACTATATTTTTGAATTTGTTTACTCATTCTTTTATCTTGAGAATTTATTTTTGATAAACAAAAGGATAAATATTTCAAGTTATTGAAGTATTGAATTTAGTTTTTGAAGGATACTTATGGACTGAATAAAGTTAAAAATAGAGGCTGTTTCTGACTAAATGCTCCTAATAAAAGTTTGTTTTGAAACTGAGATGATAGTAATAATTCCAAGAATCTGTGTACAGCTTGTAGCAAAATGAAAGTTGTGGTGAATTTCCCTGATTTTGAGCTCAGAATCTTTCAGCAGTTACATTTCTACAAGGTTCAAAATTAAATACTCGTTATCTTGTTAAAAAAAAAGAGAAATGCCTAGAAATAGCAGAAAGTGGCATCATAATTCTCAAATTCTTTCCTTAAACAATTTCATAATGTGAGTGGATGAAACCTACAATGCAGCATTACAGTAGCTATCATTCCACATGAATTAAATTCACTTCTAAGCTGTAAATTATAAAATTCTCATGAGTAGACAAAGAATTCTGAATTTAGCTGTGCTAGGCAAATAACTACTCTTTAATTTTTTAGGAAAAAAGAAACAAATACTTAATAAACACTTCAGATCTCTTTTCATCTTTTTTATTTTACTGTCAACTTTACTGAAGAGAAATTCCACTCCAAAATGAAAATGAGTCAACACGAGGTAGCTGCCCATGAGGTAATGAAACTATTGAATAATAGCTTATGAAAAATTGTATAAAGTTTTTAAATTTATGAATTCAAAATTTTATGAATTTTTGAATTCTCTATAAAAGAATTCTCAATTCTTTTATGAATTTGTGAAAATAGTCTATGAAGAATTTCTCATGCTTTGTTGATAATACTATTCTCCAAGTTCTTTCCATTAGGGTCTTTGCTAATTATTTCTGTCTTGATAATATACCTTATTCTATTTATTCCACAGTACTTCTTTCTAAAGAGGTTGCACTATTTGAGATATATCCTTGGTGGAAAGTTTGACTGTGAGCTTTGCATGAAAATAAGATAATGTAGAAGCTTTGATAATGGGACTAAAACAATAGGCCATTATAAACAAAGACCTTTGAGTTGGAAGGAAGTTTATTGTCCTATGGGTTGCATGATATAAGAAATGTAAGGACTTAAGGAATTTATAAATCAGTGGTTCTTCTTACTGGCACTTGTTAGTTAACTAGCAAAAAAGTTTAATGATTTGTAAAAACTCAGTTGATTAATTGACATGGAATTTGAATGAGCTAAATTAACAGAAGTTGAAATTGTTTGGGTCAGTCCCTTGTCTGACTAAGGAATAGCTTTCTTTTAGTTACCTAGTCACTTTTAGTGACTAAACTATCCAGGCTCTTTTTTTCTTTCTTCCTCTCTCTCTCTCTTCCTTCCTTCCTTTTTCTTTCTGATAAAATAGCTTACCATGGAAACTTTTACTTTATGTGTTATTTCCATAGATCATAGATAATGCAACTTATTTATAACATAAAGTAAAATGAATTGCAATTACAATTTAGCAAAAGTAGGAAATAATATTATTAATAGAATCATAACCACTAATAAATTCCATGTTAAGTATATCTATCTTATTATCTTATAAAGTAAAGGGGAAAATAGGATTCTGTTAAACTTTTATTAAGTAGCCATTGATTTCATCCATATATGGAATGTTCATGTGAACCTTTGATTTTGTTGTAGTTTCTTTGAAATGTAAAGGAAAAGTTCTTGCTTCATTTGGAAAACTGTATATTCTCAACTGAAGCTTGATTTTACTTGAAAACAAAGACTGAAGATTTTTATGATAGAGATGTGATGATAATGACATATTTCAAAATTCTTTAAAGTTGATATATAACCAAGAAACTTAGAACATTGTACTATTTGAAGCCACTAGGTATTCTGTCTGAAGGCCTTGGATGATATTCTTTGTGGTTTTCCTGACAACAGTAATTGAACTTATGTGGAGAAATCAAGCTACCAGAAAGACTTATGATCTACTTTATGCTCTTTATTCCATTGAGTTTCCCTTTAGTTTTAGAGATGACAAAAATAGTAGTTATGCTTATCCAATAGTTTTATGGCTTCACATGTGTCTAGTTATCTCCAATTTTGTGTTGGTCATTGTATTTGAAAACCCATTTGTAGAAAATATTTCTGGTTTATATCTTCCTCTGAAGAAGATTTTCTTTACTTTTTCTTGGCATGTGGGAGCACTAGCAATCCATGACCCATTAATCCAAATTCAGAGTTTGATATATTCTGCAGTGCATAAATGACTTGAAGCTAGTCAGCAACCCATTGTAGAACTGGCTTACTTCCAATGCAATTCCTAAAGTGCAGCTCTTTGAGTCCCAGTCTAAGTGAGTTAGTTTATCAAAATGTCTACCCTTTGTGAGCCCTGAACTCTAACTATTGTCTCTAGTTCTAAGTGTCACCAAAAAGCAGCTCAGCTGATTTCCTACCTTTCAGGATTGGCAAGTACTTTACAGGTGAAGACAATCCAAGGGCCAGAATTATCTGTTTGAATTTTGGGCTGGTAATTATTTAATATATTGTTAGCTCTTTAATACTTTTAAAAGATTTCTAAAATATGAAATCTAGTTTTTAAGTTAATTTTAGTGGAAAGTGATTTCAAATTACTTTACCATTAGCAGAAGCAGAAGTCCCATATTCCTTTTAAATGTAAATATTCCATCATGTAACCTCCTTGGGCATTTTTTCCTGTGAAATTATTGTTACACACACACACACACACACACACACGCACACACACACACACATATAACCAGGAATAGAATTTCTGGATCTTAAGATATAGTATCTTTAACTGGAGTAGATAATAGTAAACGGCTTTCCAATGTGGTATACTACTTTATACTCCCATCATATTATATGTGTTCCCAGATATTGCAAACTCTTTTAGTATTAAAGACTTTAAGATGTTTGCCAATATGGTGGGGTAGTTGTATTTCATTGATGTTTTAATTGGCATTTCCAATTTTTAATTTGATTGAACCCCTTTGTGTATCTTTATTTTCCATTTGAATTTTTTTCTTTTGAGGAGTGCCTGTTATCTCTTGCTCATTTTTAAAAATTGTATTGTTTGTTACTTTCTTACTGCTATGTATGATTCTAGGTCTTTGTCTCTTAATTGTGCTGCAAATATCTCCTCCCACTCTGAAGTCTTTTTCACTATCTTAATGGTATTTTTGGGTGAGCAGAAGTTATTCATTTTATGGAACTCAAATTTATTAATCTTCTCCTTTATTACTAATGCTCTGTAATCTCCTGAGGTCAAAAGATATTGTCTGAAATTATCTTTTAAATATCTTTTAATTTTGTCTTTCAACTTTAGGTCTTTAAACACTTGTAATTTATTTTTGTGTATGGTGTGATTCATGGGTTCAGTTTTACTTTCTTTTTCTAAAATGGATATCCGATTTTCCTACCACTGTTTATTAACAAGACCACCTTTTCCCACTGCCCTGTTTGTAAGTAGAGGAGTGATAAGATGGTAACCTCTGTCATAAATTAAATATTTATATATGTAGGATTCTATTCTGAGCTTTTTGTCTTATTCCGTTTTTCTATTTGTCTATCCTTGTATAAATACAGCACGATTCTAAATACTCTAGTTTTATTATAAATACTGATATCTAGTAGAGCAAGTCCTCACAATTTGTTCTGCAGTGTGTAATGATTATTTCTTGCCCCTTGCATTTTCATGTAAATTTTAGAATAAATTTCTCAAGGTCCACCAAAAATAAAAACAAATAACTTTTGTTGGAATCCCAGTTGGAATTGCATTTAAGCTATAAATAAATTAGGAAAGAATTGTCATTTTTATGATACCCAGTCTTCCAATCCCTGAACATCTTATAAACAATTTATAAACGGTTTATCCTGTAGGGTTTCTAGGCTGAGCAAATGCTAGTAGCTGAGCAACTCTTAATAAAAGGTTTCATATATATGTTAGATCATCATCATCATTAGCAGGAACATTTTATGATATATCACTCTATATCATATTTATATCTCTCTTTACTGTTTCTCAAAAAGTTTGATAATTTTTTGGTAATTTTCCTGATAGAGGTTTTGCACAACTTACATTTAATTTATTCCTAGGTACTTGATATTTTTATTCTGTTATAAATGGAATCATTTATATATTTTATTCTATATCTGTTTCTTATGTATAAAAATTAAATTGATTTCTTATATTGATTTAAGTCTAACAACCTTGCTAAACTCTTTAATTAATTCTAATAATTAATCTATGGAATATTTTGGATTTTCTATACACTTAATTTTATCATCTGTTAACAATGACTATTTGGTTTTTTTCTTTTCAAGACTGACGTTATTATTTTCTTCCCTTTTTGGACTGTGGGCTAGGGTCTCCTTTAAAATACTGAATTGATATTCTGACAGCAGATCTTTTAACCTTTTTCCTCAACTCAAAGGAAAGTTTTTAAGGCTTTACCATTTAATACAATGTTCACTATAGGTTTTTTGTAAATACCCCTTATCAGGTTAAGAAAGCTCACTTTTGCTCTTAGTGTGGCACAAATTCTTATCATCAATGGGCTTTAAATTGTATCAGTGCTTTCTCTACACCTATTGAGCTTAATATATGTTTATCTCCTTTTATTTGTTGATGGAGTGGTGAATTACATTAACTGATTTTTTAAAATAATGTTAAGCCAACATTTCATTGTGGGATAAAATCAGTTGGTCATAATATGTTATCCTCTTTGTATATTAATAGATTTGGTTTAATAACATTTAAAAACATTTTTGTATTCAAAGTGAGACTTGAAACTCACTTTTTTTTTTTTTTTTTCTTTTGCGGTACGCAGGCCTCTCACTGTTGTGGCCTCTCCCTTTGCAGAGCACAGGCTCTGGACGTGCAGGCTCAGTGGCCATGGCTCACGGGCCCAGCGGCTCCGCAGCATGTGGGATCTTCCCGGACCGGGACACGAACCCGTGTCTCCTGCATTGGCAGGCGGACTCTCAACCACTGTGCCACCAGGGAAGCCTGAAACTGACTTTTAATTTTCCTTTTTCATGTTGCCCTTTAGGTTTGCTATCAAGTTGATTATAAATGAACTGGGATATAACATGTTTTTCTATTCTGTGAAAGAATTTGTGTAAGTCTATGTCTTAGTCTGCCTGAGTTGCCGTAACAAAATACCATAGACTGGGTGGCTTAAACAACAGACATTAATTTTCTCACCATTCTTGAGGCTGGACATGTGAGATCAGGGTGCAGCATATTTGGACTAGGGCGAAGACTCTCTTCCTGGCTTTCGGTTGGCTACCTTCTCACTGTGTCCTCACATCAAAAAGAGAAAGAGAGGGAGAGAGAGAGAGAGCGAGATAGCGAGAGAGCGAGAAAGGGAGCAAGCAAGAGCAAGCTCCCTGGTGAATAAACTCATCGTAATCCAGAGCGTACAATCCCATCATTAGGGTTTCACCCTCATTACTTCATCTAAACCTAATCACCCTCCAAAGGTCTCTCCACTAGATACCATCACATTGGGGGTTAGGGCTTCAACATATAAAATTTGAGGGGACACGACTCAGTCCAGAACAATCTGGAAATGTTTCTTCAGTGACTGCATGGTAAACTTATTCATAAAGTTATCTGGACCTGTGGGAAGAATTTTTTTACACTGGATTCAATTTCTTTAAAGGATTATTTAGGTTTTCCATCTCTTCTTGAGTCAAATTTTGTTCAAGATACACTTTTCGGGGCTTCCCTGGTGGCGCAGTGGTTGAGAGTCCACCTGCTAATGCAGGGGACACGGGTTCGTGCCCTGGTCTGGGAAGATCCCACATGCCGCGGAGCAGCTGGGCCCGTGAGCCACGGCCGCTGAGCCTACGCATCTGGAGCCTGTGCTCCACAACGGGAGAGGCCACAACAGTGAGAGGCCCGCGTACCGCAAACAAAACAAAACAAAACAAAAAAAACCCCAAAGATACACTTTTCTAGGAACTTATAAATTTGTTCACAGTATCTCCTTTTTATCTGTTTCATGTCTGCAGCATCTGCAGTGATTTCTGCTATTCATTCCTAATATTCTCTCTCTCTCTCCTTTTCTCCTTCCCTCCTTCACCCTCTCTATCTCTCTCTCCCTTCTTGGTTAATCTTATCACAGGGTTTGTCTTTTCAAACATATGCCTTTAGCTTTGTTGGTCTTCTCTACTTTATATTTTTAAAACATTTTACTAATTTTTGCATTTGTCTCCATTTCCTTCCTCCACATTTCTTTGGTCTTATTTTTTGATAATTTTTCTAACTACTTTAGATATATGCTTAGTATGCTTAGTTTATCAATTTTCAACATTTCTCTTTTCTGTTACATGCATTTCCTGCTAATAATATTATTTTACATGTTACTTTATATTCACCCCATAAGCTTTTCTATATAGCATTTGTTATTTACACAGTTCAAAATATTTTCTAATTTCTTTTATGATATTTCTTTGACCAATGTGATATTTAGAACATATTGTTTAATTTCTGAAAATATGGGAAATTTTCTAGTTCCAGTTTCTGAATGATTTCTGACATAAATGCATTGTGGTCAGAGAACATACTTTGTATCGTTCAGATCTATTTTAAAAATATTGTGAAATATGAATCACACACAAAATGTGTATAAAATAGCTATATAGCTTAACAAATTATTGTAATGTGATTGCTCATGTTACTACCACACAGCGTAAGCTACAAAACAATGCCAAACCCCCAGAAATTACCTTGTGCCCCTTTCCAATTTTCTCTGTGTTTCTAATCCTTTGATATTTGTTGACGTGTACTTTATGGCACAATATACAGACAGTTTTCTAAATGTTCCACGTGTGCTTGAAAAAAATATGTATTCTACAATTGCAGGGTATAATGTCCATAGGTCAATTTTTTAAATTATGTTTTAAAATCTCTACAGCCTTACTGATTTTTTCTGTTCATTTTATCAACAAGAGAGGTATATCATAATCTCCCACTATAATTATGGATTTGTCCCTTATTTTGGTACTATCAATATTTTCTTTTTTTGAGGCTATATGACTAGATGCACACACATTTGGAAACATTATTATTTCCTCCTGGAATTTTTCTCTAAATCTTTTATTTGTCTTTTATATACTCTTATATTTTTCTGTGTTTTTATCTCTATTTGCAGCTTTCTGTATATTTTCTCTGGATTGATCTTCCAGTTTTCTACTTTTTACTATTTTACTGCTGTTTCATCTGCTGCCAAACATGACTACTGACTATATTTTTAAATTTTTAAATTTTATTTTTTATACTTTTATAGTATTGAATTTTTATAATTATTTTTTATGTTATATTTTTACTGTATTGTATTTTGTAATACTTTTTATTCCTTTAAACTGTATTTAGTTGTTTTTCAAACTTGCTTTTTTACTTTTTGTAGCTTCCTATACTCTGCAGGTATTTTATGTATAGTAAGTGTAGTCATATTTTAATCTGTTTGTAATAACATCACTATGCAAAGTCTTGTATTTTCCTTTTCCATGTGTGTTTGGTTATCTTCAACTCTCATTGCTCTTGAAAAATCATTTTTGAGATTCCCCAAAGCTTAGGGTCTAGATACCGTTTCTTTTGGTGAGATAATTTGCTTATACATACTCCAGTGGAGGGTAACAATCTAAGATCACGTTAAACTGATTTTGGAGCTTAAAGGTACAAATTTGCACAAAAACCACAGATGACATTGTAGGGTAGTAGATTCCTTAACCACTATGACATAGTGCGCCCTTAAAAAATAATTTTGATAAATGAAATGATGATTGACAGGAGTTTTGTGGTAAGCAGAATTTCTCCCCACCAGGCAAGGCCTCATTCCCCAGCAGGCAGAAGAAAAACAAGCAAAACACGTCTATAATAGAAATAGTAATAATAGGGATAGTTGTATATATTGAACACTTACTCTATGCTAGGTACTGTTAAACACAATATAGAATATATTATTTAATCCTTAACTTATTTCGTCCTCATTTTGCTGTCAAAGAAAGTCTCCATGAGGTCAAGCAACTTGCCTAAGGCATAAGAGGCTAATAAATCGACCTGAAATTCATCCTCTGGTAACTCAAGAACATATGGGCAGAGAAAAAAAAAGTTTCATGGTATCATCTTTGGCATTTTCCCAAAAAGTACATGAGCATGTTAGTGTAGAAACAGTGGTTGGCAAAGGAAATACCTAAGCATTACCTTGCCTCCCTGACTTAGACAGTTAATTCATTTTATCCAGTCTTGAATAAATTCTCATGCTGCACTAAGCTATTTTTCTGGGTGAAAGATCATAAAATACTTTTGAATACTTCTGGATTAAAAGAAAGTAAGATACTCTTCTATTTGATTAATGTTGCTGCTGCTTAAAGTATTATTGATGACATTTGAAATGGATAGAAATGCCATTTTTATATTTTCTTAAAGAAGAAATAAGAAAAGAGCAATTGAGAAAGAAAAATAAAATGATTTTTTTGTCAGCTTGTAAGTGAAGCCTTTAAATAGTTGATTCCCAGTTTTAATGGAGGGGTATAAGGACAAATAAACAAGTCAGCCTAAAAGTGTGAAAACTCAGGAAAGATATATGATTTGTTAACAGATAATACTGGCATTTTGTGAATCACAGTCTCTCTCTCCCTCTCTCTTTTTTGAAAGGCAGTAATACAGCTGTTTTGAAATCCTGAAAAAGCTTATTCATGTTGCTGCATTGTCTTCTATTGCTAACACTTCGGTACAATTTTTAACATGCAAAATCAGCTGCAGAGTTACTGTGCCTCTGTGCTTGGAAACTCAGCACCACTTTGCTCTGCTTATGTGTCATAACTTCTCATGGATTTTTTATTGTTGCTTACCTGGATAATTTGTGACACTGCATTCAGAATTAACTTTCCAAATTGTAAATTTGACCACAGAGCTCCAGTGCAGCTCCCTACTTAAAATCTTTTAGCAGCTTTTCTTTGCCTGCACTATAAGACAGAAATGTTACAGCTAGTATACAATGTCTTTCATTTTTGGCCTCTGGTTCATTCTCCAGTCTCACTTTAAATTTCCTCCTTCTTTATCCATTCATCTGTCCATGGTCATTTAGGTTGATTCCATGGAACCAAAAAAAAAAAAAAAAAAGGTACTGATGAAACTAGTGGCAGGGCAGGAATAAAGACGTAAACATAGAGAATGGACTTGAGGACACAGGGAGGGGGAAGGGTAAGCTGGGACGAAGTGAGAGAGTGGCATGGACATATATACACTACCAAACGTAAAATAGATAGCTAGAGGGAAGCAGCCACACAGCAGTGACCACCTAGAGGGGTGGGGTAGGGAGGGTGGGAGGGAGGCTCAAGAGGGAGAGGATGTGGTGATATATGTATACATAGAGCTGATTCACTTTGTTGTACAACAGAAACTAACACAGCATTGTGAAGCAATTGTACTCCAATAAAGATCTATTAAAAAAGAAAGGTATAGGCATAAAAAAAAATTTCCTCCTTACTTCCTCTGCCCTCAGCTACACCAAATTATTCGTTATTCCTCAAATGGGCCATGCTGTGTATTACACACGCTGTTCCATCTGTCTGTAATGCCCTTTTTTTTCTTTTCAGATTTCCAGGCACCTTTCTTCCTTTACCACTAGGTTCCCCTATCATTGCCTCTTTGGAGCCCTTAGACCCACCCCAACAGAAAGTGGCCGTATCCTCAGTTCATTAACCCTCCAGGGACCTCACCCTGGCTTCTATATCAGTGCTTCTCCATTGTATTGTAATTATTTACAAGCTTGCTACTGCTTTCCCAGTAGGCCTTAAGCCTGGCATGACAGCAAAAAGCAAAATATATTTTGTTGGATAAAAAAAAGTGCATGGATGATACCTAATTCACAAAGGTATTGTAAAATGATATGAAAAGATGGAGAGGAAACCCTTCGTAAGTTATCAGACACTATAGAATTGCTATTTATATATTTATCTATTTTCTGCCCAAATGCTCAGCATGCAAGCCAGGCCCGACCACACCTAAAGACATTTTGAGGAGGGATGAAAATTATGCATTTTTGTGATTGAGCTTGTAAAATGTGCAAGACTATGAGCATAATCGGGGATTTAAAGAATACTATCTGATATCAGAAAGCCTGTTACCTACACTGTGACATAAGACATAAAAAACCCCAAATCTTTGGATAACAAATGATGCAGGATTGCCTCGTGGATGAATGGGTCTTTGGTGCTATAGGAGTTACTGAGTGTGGTGTGCGAAGGCCGTTATGAGGAAGCTGATTTTGAACTAGGTTTTAGGGAAGATTGAAATGAGAAGGGTGGTGACCTTTTAATTGAGGAGGGGGGTGTACCAAGGCTAAGGAAGGAGCTGCCATGCTTTTTTCTATTAAATTTGTTCTACTGTGGGTGCAATGTCTTCTCTGAGATCATCTCTTTCATGGATTTCTCTGGCATTGATCACATGATAAAATTCTGGGCATTCTTCAAGGTTTAGCTCAAATGTTACTAAAAATACCCAGTGGAAGTAATCCCCCCTTTTTTTTTTTTCCCCTCTGAATTTCCAAGGGCGTATCTTGTAGGACCAAGGTCAACTTTACATAACAGAACCACCCCCCCTTCCTTCTTAATAGCTTAAGCAATAGAGGTTTTGTGTTTTTTTTTTACCTCTATTACCTCCACAATCATCAAAGACTCAGGCTCCATTTTATTTTTCTGTTCCTCCCGCTTCCACTTTGGATTTTCTCATCATCCAATGTAGCTGCTGGAGATCTGTTAGGTAGTTAGTCAGACATTAGCAGCAAGGAGGTGACAGCAGCGAAAAGACAATAGCGGAATAGTCAAGTTACACCCCAACCATCTGGGGACCCTCCCCTGACCCACCCAGAACGGGCGAAACTATGGTCGGGTGGTGGGCAACTTAACCTGATAGAGAGAGAGCACGGTAACACGAGGGAACTTGCCCGGGCTGCGCATGCCCAGACTAGACAGGTGTATAACCTAGAGTAAACCCAAACTCATTATACCATCAGTATAATAAAATCTGCATGTAGTTTTGCCTCCCGCCCCGTGGGCTTTTCTTAGCGAATCAAGGATGAGGGCAGGCGCAATAATGAACTTGTTACATAACTTGGGACTGTTAATCAAATAATGGTCCCCTGTCACTCATCCATGATCGCACCCCGCCTCCTCGCAGATTGCTCTTTATAAACACCCTTAAGCCTGTACAACAGGGCAGGCTTCACTTCGCAGAAACAGCCCACTCTCCCTCTGAGAGTGTAACTGTGCTTTAATAAACTTTGCCTTGCGCTTAAGCCCAAAGTGGTAGTGTGCAATTCTTTGCTTACTATCACAAGGACCGAGATTGCTGGTCCGGGTCTTCCACTGACCTTCTCGATTGAAGCTATTTGACCCAACGCACGCCAACCCGGTAACATAACCATCTTGTTTAAGTTTCAGACAGCAGGAAACAGGAAGAGAAGCAAAAAACAAACATGCCCCTATAAAGAGCTTGCCAAGGAATCCAACTCAACTTTGGCTTTCATTTCATGAACCAGAGCTTCCCATGGCCACATCAGTTGCAAGTGAAGTTAGTAACAAAGCCATACCTAACCACAAAGGTGCCTAAGAACACTTCGAGCTAGAAGAAAAACAGGGTCTGGTATTAAGAGGAAGAGGAACATGGATGTTGTATGTCAGTCTCTGCCACAAGCACAGTCTTTTAATGTTTCTTAAGACGTTTATCATTATCTTCTTTTCATGCCAATTATTTGGGACAATGCTTATCCCCCCCACCCACCCACCCACCAAACCCTAATTCTTTGAGGGCAAGGGCCATAGTTTATAAATAGTTAAAGGGAATTAGTTAAATCTGTGAAGAGAGAGAACTGGATGGGATCAGGTGGTGTGTGCACTGGAGTACTGGGAGATAAGAAAAGCAATGTAGATTAGGACTAGATTATAAAAGTAAGGAGTAAATAAAAATGCCATTATCTGGGCTTCCCTGGTGGCGCAGTGGTTGAGAGTCCGCCTGCCGATGCAGGGGACACAGGTTCGTGCCCTGGTCTGGGAAGATCCCACATGCCGCGGAGCGGCTGGGCCCGTGAGCCATGGCCGCTGAGCCTGCGCGTCCGGAGCCCGTGCTCCGCAACGCGAGAGGCCACAACGGTGAGAGGCCTGCGTACCGCAAAAAAAAAAAAAAAAAAATGCCATTATTAAAAGTTGTAAGCATTTACCTCAATTTCTACAAAGGATAATTAAGGAAATAAAATTGACCTCTCAATTTATTTGAAGTTTGTGTCAGTGCAGTGACAACTAGCAATTTCATTTTTTCTCCAGGAGGAGTAAGTAGCTATGATATTGAACTATCCAAAGTGAAAATGGTAAATAAAGGAAATTAGCTGTGCAAAATCTGGTTGTCAAAAAGTATACACAGAAATGACCCTTCCACATGGGACATTTCCTTCAAAGAGATAAGATGGAGAACAAAAGAAATAGACATTTACACATTTGACATTTTCTACAAAACTTCCTTTTTTTGGAATTTGCTAGAATGTGCAAGATTTTGCTGTGCTTCATTAAAATATTTATTTTTTATATCAAAGTCCTCATACTAAAAAAGTCTTTCAAGAGCTTTTTAGAATTATGGCCAGCACTTTATTCACTGTGGACAAAGAATCTATTTTCTTAAATCAGTAGCCTTCAAGTTTTTAAAATCATGGACCCTATGGGTAAAACATTTTTTACTCTCCTTACTTATTTATACTTATTTATTTCTAAATTCATGGTGAAATTTACTGTGTATAATAGCAAATATACTCCAATATAGAAATTAAACAAAGGATGATATAAAATATATATTACTAAAAGTCCACTATTTTCTTCTTACCCCAAAGTGGATCATCTTCACACCTTTACATACCAGAGAACAAACCTCATTTAGCCACCATTGCCACCTCCCTTCACCCCTCACCTCTATCCCTTTCTCCCCAGAGAGTTGGGAAGACTATTGAGGTTAAGCAGCGGTTTTCAAACTTTTTGGACTCAGGAACACTTTACACTCTTTTTTTTTCAATTTGAAGTATAATTGATTTACAATATTATATTAGTTTCAGGTGTACAACATAGTGATTCAGGTATATATATATATATATATATATTTTTTTTTTTTTATTTTTTCAGTTCTTTTCCAGTATAGGTTATTACAGCATATTGAATATAGTTCCCTGTGCTATACAGTAAATCCTTGTTGTTTATTTTATATATAGTGGTGTGTATCTGCTAATCCCATACTCCTAATTTATCCCTCCCCAATCATTTTCCCCTTTGGTAACAATAAGTTTGTTTTCTATGTCTGTGAGTCTATTTCTGCTTATAAATAAGTTCCCTTGTGTTATTTTTAAAATTCCACATATAAGTGATATCATATATTTTTTTCTCTATCTGACTTACTTCACTCTGTATGATAAGCTCTAGGTCCATCCATGTTGCTACAAATGGCAATATTTCATTCTTTTTTATGGCCAAGTAATATTCCATTTTGTGTGTGTATGCCACATTTTCTTTATCCATTTATTTTTTGATGGGAACTTAGGTTGCTTCCATGTCTTGGCTATTGTAAATAATGTCGCAATGAACATGGAGGGCATGTATCTTTTCGAATTAGCATTTTCTCTTTTCTGAATATATGGGAGTTGCTGGATCATATGGTAGTTTTATTTTTAGTTTTTTTTAAGAAACCTCCATACTGTTTTCCATAGTGACTGCACCAATTTACATTCCCACCAACAGTGTAAGAGAGGAATCCCTTACAGTCTTACAAGACAGTTGAGGTCTCTGAAAACTTGTTTATGTGGATCTTACCTATAAATATTTATCATATTAGAAATTAGTGCAGCATTCAGCCTTTGAGATATTTTGTTTAGGTTGAAGTAGATCCAGAAAACCTGGCTTCACATGGATATGTCATTGGAAAAAGGAGGACTTCTTGGACCCCTTGGAAAGACCCTAGGAATCCGCTGGGGGTCCTTGGACCACACTGAGAACTGTTGAGATGAAATAATAGGTAAGTACAAAGTGTTAAAAATCAAAAAAAAATATCCAAACAGGATCCCTTTTATGGTGGAGGGAAATACAAAATTTGTATAAATACATTATTATTTGTTTTGAAGACTCAATTCCATCAGTTTGTAGAGCATATTTTATTATACTGACATCTGTATGCTTCTGTTTAAAATGAGGATCCAGAATGCAAGTCTCACTTGCAGAGTTCTGAGAAAGAAGAGAGTTCTGTCCAATAGCATCTGTAAGTCTGTTAAACATTTACTGCCTGCTTCATTTTAGAAAAGACAATGTCTTTACTTAAAAGTTATATATAAATGAGAGAATGAATGTGAAAGTGTTTAATCTCCCCTTCCCTCCCTCTTGTCACAGCCGCTCTGGGTAAAGCCCTCCAGAAAGAAAACTAATCTTTTGAGGAGAGGTCTTTCTTCTAATTAAAAATATATGTAAACATACATACACACATCCACACCCAAAAATGTCTTAGGAAAAACACATTTTCTTTTTAGCTGACCTGGTAGTCTGCTGAAGGAAGATATGCAGGTTTGGGCCTGTTTTCACTCTTAATTATGATTCAGTGTCGTTTATGCAGTTGAAGGAGGCTCAATGTGGCATAAAACAGAGCATGGCAGAGGACACAAATTTTCATGAGTCCCTTGGAATATTCCTGAGGCCTTTGGATACGGATGGTAACCTGCTAATTCTATGTCTGGGCCACCACCGTTTTGAAGGGACACATGCTTTGCTTAGATATGTCGAATTACATTCCATGCTGTATGGATGAGACAGTGCGGGAATCTTCCTCTCCCTTCCTTTAACTAGTTCCGGCCTTTCTTTATGAAGTCACACCACCGTCACATGTAGTTTATTAGTCTCCTATTGCTGCTACATCAAACTACTACAAAGTCATAACTTAGTAGCTTAAACAATACAAATTTATTATTTTACTGTCCTGTGGATCAGAAGTCTGACATGGGTCTCAATGGGCTAATATCAAGATGTCAGTGTGGCTGCCTTCCTTTATGGATATTCCATTTCCTTACCTTTTCCAGCTTTTGGAGGCCACCTAAATTGCTTAGCTCATATGCTCCCTTCCTTCATTTTCAAGGTCAGCAATGTAGCATCACTCTGAGCTTTCATATCTTTTTCTAACCTCAGCTGTGAAAGTTTTTCTGTTTTTAAAGACTCATGTGATTAGACTGAGCTCACCTAAATAATTCAGGATTATCCCTCCATTTCAATATCTGTACCCTTATTTACATCTGCAAAGTCCCTCATGCCACGTGAGGTAACATCTTCACAGGGTCCAGGGACCATGGCATGGACATCTTTGGGGACCATTATTCTGCCTAACACACTCAAATCAATCTCAGTGGTTTTAGTTTTGTTAACCCCCATTTTTAAACCATCAAAGCAAAAAAGGGAAGCTAGAAGAGGAGAAGAAATCTATGGAAAAATGGTATTGATGTCATCAACTGCAAGTTGGAAAACACATATTTAAAAATTTGTTATCCCATATATATTAGGTTAAAACTTTAGGATTCCCTAATCAATAATGTTTGTTATATAGTCAATTTTACTGTAAGAAAGACAAATGTCTGCACTTCACAGTCAGCTCATGTACCATTTTATTCACTGGTTGCTATGGAGATCACCCATTTTAAGTAAATATTAGACAGTATATAGATCTGCATAAGATGATGTGATGTGAATGGGCATGCATTCTGAGGTCTTTCTTGTTCCTTAGAAAAGGCGTCTTTTCCTTTTATCGATTTTTTAGCTGAACTCTTACCTCATTTTCTTTTGCTTTATAGAACTTTTTAGGCGTTAGACTGACATATATATTTTATTTACACCTTAAAATGTCTCTATGAAGATGGAAACTCCCGCTTCCTGATTTTGTTCAAATTGTTGAAATTAATATAAAGACAACATTCTTAGACAAAGTTTAGGTAGGTTAACTTAAGTTAATTAACATTATTTAGAGACTGTATTCAATCTGAAAAATATGTATTTTGTTTTTTTCAGATTTATTGAAGTATAGTTGACAAATACAGTCATAATATATTACATGACATCATCCAACGATGATGATGATTTGATATATGTATGCATTGTGAAATGACTACCACAATCAATTTACTTAAAATATATACCACTTCACATAGTTACCCTTTTTTAAAAATGAGAATGCTTAAAATCTACTCTCTTAGCGGATTTCAAGTATACGATACAATATTATTAACTATGGCCACCAAGCTGTACTTTAGATCCTCAGAACTTACTCATTTATAACTGAAAGTTTGTGTACTTTGACCAATATACCCTTATTTCCCCCATCCCCACACCTCTGGTAACTACCACTCTACTATTTGTTTCTATGAGTTTGACTTCCTTGTTGTTGTTCTTTTTTTTTTTTGGTTTCCACATGTAAGTGATACCATGTAGTATTTGTTTTTCTTTCCTGGCTTATTTCACATAGAACAGTGCTCTCAGGGTTCATCCATGTTGTTTCAGATGGCAGGATTTTCTTCTTTTTTAAATGAATTTTGAAGATTACATACTTAATATGTATAAGCATTATATGCAGTTCATAAGTCTATAAAATGCAATATGAATTTGCTGGATGGATCAGGGGTAAACCATGCATAACTTAGATAACTGGCAAGGTTATCATTCAGAATTGAAGGAGAGAGAAATAATTTCTCAGAAAAGCAAAAACTATAGGAGTTCATCACCACTAAACCAGCCTTACAAGAAATGTTAAAGGGACTTCTTTAAATGGAAAAGAAAAGGCCATAACTAGAAACAAGAAAATTATGATTTAAAAAATTTCACTGGTAAAAGCAAACATGTAACAAGGGTAGTGGATCAACCACCTATAAATCTAGTATAACGCTTAAAAGACAAAAGTGGTAAAACCATCTATAGCTAAAATAATTAGTTAAGCAACACGCAAAATTAAAAAATGTAAAATATGACATCAAAAACATAAAACATTTGGGGGAGTACTAAAAATGTGCACAATGTACTCAAACTTAAGTGACCATCAACTTAAAATAGACTGCTAAATACACAGATTTTTATATATGAATTTCATGGTAACTACAAACCCCAAACCTATAACATAGAAACAAAAAATGAAGAGAAAGGAATCCAAACATAATACTAAAGAAAGCCATAAAATCACAAGAAAAGGGAACAAGAGAAGAAAGGAACAGAGAACTACAAAAACAACTGGAGAACAATAAACAAAATGGCAATGAGTATATACCTATCAATAATTACCTTAAATGGAAATAAAATAAATGCTCCAATCAAAAGACATAATGTGGCTAAATGGATAAAGGAGACCCATATATATGCTGCCTACAATAGACTCATTTCAGACTTAAGGACACATACAAACTGGAAGTGAAGGGATGCAAAAAGATATTCCATGGAAACAAAAAGAAAACTAGGGTAGAAAGCTGATATGACAATACTCATATCAGACAAAATAGACTTTAAAGCAAAGATTGTAACATGAGACAAAGAAGGGCATCAGATTGTGAAAAAGAGGTCAATCCAACAAGAGGATATAAAAATTGTAAATATCTATGTACCCAACATAGGACCACCTAAATACCTAAAGCAAATATTAACAAACATAAAGGGAAACACAATATTAATAGGGGACTTTAACACCCCACTGACATCAATGGAGAGCTCATACAGACAGAAAATCAATGAGGAAATTTTAGCCTTAAATGACACATCAGATCAGACACACTTATTAGATATATACCAAGCACTCCACCCAAAAGCAACAGAATACACTTTCTTTTCAAGTGCCCATGGAATAGATCACAGAATAGGTCACATGTTAGTCCTCAAAACAAGTTTAAATAAGTTTAAGAAGGTTGAAATCATATCAAGCATCTTTTCTGACCACAGTTGTATAAAACGAGAAATCAACTGCAAGAAAAAAACTAAAAAAACATAAACATATGCAGGTTAAACAACAAGCTTCTAAACAGTCAGTGGGTCAATGAAGAAATCAAAGAGACAAATGAAAATGGAAATACAATTTTTCAAAATCTGTAGTGGGGAAAAGACAAACTTTTCAATAAATAGTGGGAAAACTGGACAGTTACATGCAATAAAATGAAACTGGATCACTTTCTTATATTATATACAAAAATAAATTCAAAATGAATTAGATGTAAATGTAAGAACTGAAACCATAAAACTCCCAGAAGGAATCATATACTCTTTGACATGTCTTGGCAATATTTTTTTGTATATGTCTCCTCAGGCAAGAGCAGCAAAAGCAAAAATAAACAAATGGGACTACAGCAAACATTAATTTGAAAAGATACATGCACCTCTATGTTCATTGCAGCATTATTTACAACAGGCAAAATATGAAAGCAACCTAAATGTCATGGGTGGATGAATGGATTAAGAAGATGTGGTATGTATATATAGTGGAATATTACTAAGCCATAAAAAAGAATGAAATCTTGCCCTTTTTGACAACATGGTTGGAGCTAGAGGGTATTATACTAAGTGAAATAAGTCAGACAGACAAAGACAAATAACATATGATTTCACTTATATGTGGAATCCAAAAATCAAAACAAACAAAGAAAACAAAACAGAAACAGACTCATAGTTACAGAGACAAACTGGTGGTCTCCAGAGACGAGCGTAAGGGGATGGGTAAAATACGTGAAGGGGATTAAGAGGTACAAACTTCTAGTTATAAAATAAGTCACAAGGTTGTAATCTACAGCATAGGGAATGTAGTCAATAGTATTGTAATAACTTTGTATGGTGACAGAAGTTACTAGATTTATTGTGGTAATTAACTTGCAATATATATAAATGTAGAATCATTATGTTGTACACCTGAAACTAATATAATATTGTATGCGAACTATAGTTGACTAAAAAATAAAAAGGAAAAAAGATTTATACATGAATCATAGGCAAAATATCCTACTTTTGTTTTTCTGTTTTCAAACTGTATGTGAATGTAATAATGCTATAAGTATTCTTTGGTGCTTTGCATTTTGATCCAGCGTTATGTTTATAAGATTCATCTGTGTTATTGTGAGTAAATTTAAATTGTTTGTTTTCATTGCTCTGCAGTGCTCCATTTCATGAATATACCAAAATTTACTTATTCATACTACTCTTGATGGACTTGAGTTGTTTTTAGTTTACATACCTTTCTTCATTGTAGACACCAGACTGGAATTGCTGTGTTACAGTATATAGAGAGCGATTTTTGTGTTTGACTATATGTTGCCAAAGTGTTTGCCAAAGTGCTTGTGTCAATTGCACTCATACCAGCCCTATGTGAACATTTCTATTGCTCCCCATTCTTGTTAACGTTTGACATTGTTGGGATTTTAATTTTTTAAATAATCTGATGTGTGTTTAATGTTTTCCATTATACTTTTAATTAGCATTTTCCTATTTCTAAATAAGTTGAGTAGTTTTTCTTTTGTTTACAAGGCATTCATATATCTTATTTTATGAAATGCACACTGAGGTCATTTTCTCATTTTTCTATCTAGTTTTCCATTTTCTTTGTTTGGTTTGTAGTTCTTTATATATTACGGAAACGATTATTTAGCCTCTTACCTTTGTTGCGAATATTATCTCCACTTCTGTGGGTTACCTTTTTACTCTCTTAATAGTGTTATTGAGAAACAGAATTTGTTAATTTTAATGAAGTTCAATTTCTCACTTTTTACTTTTTTGTTACTTCTATTTTTGGTTAGTTTTTTTCCAAGAGAGTGTGTTTTGTTCTGTCCCTATCCCAAAGTCAAGAAGATGCCCTTCTCTATTAGGTCTATAATCTGAAAAGGAGAACAATAAAGCTTCCAGGAGATAATTAAGGAGAGTCTCTTTATGACCAGGGGATAGAAAGATTTCTTAAATAAGAGGCAAAAATATCTGTAACCTTAGTTTATTTTTATTTTGTGTACAATGTTAGGTCAGGGTACATTTTTTTTTCATAGGACACCAAATGTCATAATACAATTTATTGAATATGATTTTTTTCACACTGCTGTGCATGCTACCTTTGTCATGAAAGTTTAATTCTGTTCTATTGGCCTATTTGTCTAATTTATGCCAACTAAACACTCTTTTAATTGAGAACTGATGGAGCAAATGCTTCCACCTTGTTCTTCCTCTTCAAGAGTGTCTTAGCTATATATCTTTTTTTTTACATTTCCATATACATTTTAGAAATAGTTTGTCAAGTTACACAAAATATCCTGTTGATATTTGACTGAGATTATATTAAACCTGTAGAACAATATGGGCAGAATTCAATATCGAGTCTTCCAACATAGAAACATAGATATACATCCATTTTTGTGAGTCTTTTTTAATGTTTCTAAAAAACGTTTTGTAATTTTTCCTTATGTGTGTTTCATTAGACTTATTCCTAAGCAGTTCATGTTTTTGATGCTACTGTCAATGGATTTTTTTAAAGTTATATTTTTTGTTTGTAGATGATGTATAAAAATGCATTAAATTTAGGTAGTAATTTTTTATTCAGCAAACTTACTAACTCTCATTAATTACAGTAATTTATGTGTCTATTCTGTTGGATTCTCTGTGTAAATGATTATGATATTTTAGAACAATGACAGTCTTCTTTGTTTCTTAAAAAATTTTTCACTAGTTATTTCTTTTTTTTCTTATTGCACCAATTATGACATAATTAAAATGTTTAATAGAAGTCTGCGTAGAGAACATCTTTATGTTGTTCCCCAACTGAAAGTGAAAATTTGTTATGTTTCGTCACTTATTATGATGCTTGCTATAGGTTTTTTGTAGATATTCTCTTTCAGTATCTCAAAGATCCATTCTATTTTGGCCAGCTCAAAGTTGGTTTTGCTTTTTTTTTAAATCATTAACACATGGTAAATTTTACCAATGTGTTTTCTACATCTGTTAAGATGATTGCATAATTTTTATTCCTTCATCTGTTTATGTGGTAAATTGCATTAAATCTCTAGTATTATTTTAATTTTTTATTCTTTCATTGTTATCATATATTATATGTCAGGTGATATACGAGGCATTGGAAATATAAAGATGAAGAAGCTTTGTTCCAGCCCAAGGTGTTCTTGTTCTAGTGGAGAACATATAGGACTGGGTAATTATACAAGGTGACACTTGGTATGAGAGAAGCAAGAGAGAAGCTGGCTCTGTGCCAGAGTATGGGCTGGATCATGGCACCTGGAGGAGGAACCATTTCAAGATGGGCCTTGAAGGCTGAAGACAAAAGAAGGAAAAGTCATTCCAGAGAGATGAAATGGCATAGGCAATAGCATGCTCAGAAAATGGTAAGGACTTCAGGGCCATGGGAAAAGACAGGAGGAGACAGATTTAAAAGACATTTTGTAGGTAGAATTGATAAAACTTGTTCATTTGAATATAAGAGTTGACAAAGGCAATGTAAGGATATTGCCAAAGATGACCTTGAGGTTTGGACTTCTGGGTTAATCAGTATAGGGAATATTTAGTTCTGAGCATAGTGAGCTCTTGAGGTGAGTGTGTGGAACTTACCTGAAGGTACTGGCTGCGCTACTAAGATTCTAGTCTGAGATTTAGGGGGTGGCTGCTAATAGAGGTTTGGGCTGCTTCTTATGGTCATGGGCCCTCACCAAGTAACTTTCTGTTGTAGAGAGAGCATCTAAGTTTGATCTGTGGGTCAAAGAGCATGACAGAATGCATTTATTCTACATTAATTTTAGGTTTTAAGGAACAGATGCTCTGTTTTGCTTTGGGAATTTTATTGAAGAGAAATCTGAGAGAGAGAAAATTATCGTATATGTATTCTCCTTTAAGTATAATTTAAATTGAGAAAAGGAATTTACAGTAAAGTTCTTTAGAAGGAAGGGAAATAGAATAATCAAAACACTTCATGGAAGATACGGCATAACCCTCTGTATTCTTTTACGACCCCTGTATTTTTACAAAACTTCAGTGGAATTTTAAAAAAATGGGCAATTTCAGGATAATGGTAATGGGTGTTTTCCCTGATTGTTAGAGGATAAAAAAGAATCACTTGCAGCCTGACAGAAGACATGTAAAAAGAGATATCCAGGGGCCTTGATGTTATCCATACTGTTTATTAGAACTTTAATTATTTGCTTGATATCACTTCAATGGAATTTTCTTATTGGTTAAAGATTCTAGCGTCAAATTTAAAAGCACTAGAGTTAGGGCTTTAGGGAGTTACGTGGTCCTGATAATATTCTGTACTTGATCATAACTACATTCACTTTGCAAGATTCATTAAGCTATACATTTAAGATCTACGGGTATTTTGGATATATTTTATACATCAATAAAATGTTTACTAAAAAAAACCAATAGTGGGACTTCCCTGGCGGTCCAGTGGGTAAGACTCCGCACTCCCAATGCAGGGGGCTCGGGTTTGATCCCTGGTCGGGGAACTTGATCCTGCGTGCATGCTGCAACTGAGTCGAGTCCCATACCTCAACTAAGAAGTCCACATGCCGTAACTAAAGATCTCACATGCCACAACGAAGATCCCAAGTGCTGCAGCTAAGACCCGGAGTGGCCAAAAATAAATAATAAATAAAATAAATTAAACAGACAAACAAAACCCCAAAAAAGCAATGGTACATGTTTCAGATATACATAATGTGGTTATTTCTTATGCTTTTATTTATTTATTTATTATTATTACTTTTTGCGGTATGTGGGCCTCTCACTCTTGTGGCCTCTCCTGTTGTGGAGCACAGGCTCCGGATACACAGGCTCAGCGGCCATGGCTCACGGGCCTAGCCGCTCCGCGGCATGTGGGATCTTCCCAGATCGGGACACGAACCCGTGTCCCCTGCATCGGCAGGCAGACCCTCAACCACTGTGCCACCAGGGAAGCCCCCTTATGCTTTTTTTTAAAAAGTACGTGTTCTGCAGTGAAATAATTTGATTAGAAATTTTACATACTGTTACTTGTTTTTGTCTGTTAGATTTGCATATGTTTTCACGTAGTCACATAAAAATTGCATTGCACCAAGCAAACTGGTTTGAAAAATACAGAATGTGCTCTATGTGTGTCAGGTGATTTAAGGTTTTCCAAACAGTGTTCAGAGATTCCATTTATGTACCCAAACTGCAAACTAAAACTTAGAAAAATGCTTCCCTGAGGTGAAGTTAACTTGCCTGGGACAGAAGACTTTTTAAGGATGCCAGTTTGCCCACTGTATGGCCAAGTGTTTATTCAGCTGAGGCTTGGATGAAAGCCACCACATCAATGTCACAGTCTCAGCACATGTGAGGAAAATACATGTGATACATAGCAAATTAGGTGTCATGCTCTGGGAAGGGTGGAATGGGATTGATTTGCCACTTTTAGCAATGCTCTTTTACTGTCAGCTGTGGCTTTGAGGAAAGCATTAGAGATTCTTGTCACAGATGTTTCTTTCATAAACTGTTGTGGGAGAATGACGTTCTGCAAAAATGGTTTACTACTCTTCTTTCTTCTCTTGGGGAAACAAAGTATGCTCACCATCCTAGCCAAATGGACTCAAGGAGCGCTCTTCATTTCTCCCACAATAGCATTAAGGATCATGACATTTACAAAGTTGATTTTAGAACTTAGCTGGCAAATGTAGCATGTTGAGGCATTTATTCAATGTATGTGCCATGGAGGAGGTTTGTAAGACTCATTATGGGGGAGGTAGAAACCAGCCCTTTGGGTGTTTATTAAAAAATGTTTGTACAATTTTTATTTAATGGTTCACAATTGATTAAAGTAATTCATCTTTTTAGCATATTATACTCCACACAAACTACTGAATTACAAGAAGTTAAGAATTCTTTCTAGCTCAGCCATTGATGTTTATAAGATGATGAAATTTATGAAGAACAATACTGGTATGAAAAAACATGATAAAATTATTTGATGGTAATTTTAAACTTAAGGGACAAGAGCTGCATATCCACTGCGAATTTTAATTCATCACTTCCATTGGGTATAATTTTCACTGAGAATTTGGTGAGTAAATGTAAGCATTCTCTACATAGTATTTTCCTGCTGAACAAAAACACAGTTACTATAGCAACTGCAACATCACATAGGATCTAAGCGATAGAAAGAATATTTTACAAAAGTGTGTTATCCATGTGTCCTATTAATTTTTCTACTTTATACTATGGGCGAGTCAGAATATTTTCCTTCGATGCTATGTGGATATCCAGTATTAAGTTATTCATTAAAGGTTTTTATTTTTAAATGTTCCAGATTGCCTACAGAAGTTTTTCTCTATTTTAAATATAAGTGCATACCAATTGAGGTATGTAAAATGTCACTTGCCAATTTAAATAATGAAGATTAAAATAGGGCAATTGCCTGTTTCTTTAAAGTGAGTTGATTACTTTTTAAATTTATGCGAAAAAATAATGCACCATATTGTTTTGAGGTGTAAGGAAAGCAAACCATATTAAGGCAGGTAATATTGCTGGTTGAAACATTTTGTCCTCTTCCACCAGGTTGCAAATATGAAGTCTTAAATGTTTATTTTGAAAGACTCCCATCCTCTTTGCTGACAGGGAACTTAAATTTTTGATTAATTGAGTGTAAATGAATGAGAAACAGATGGTGAAAAAATTTTTGATACAGATGAGTTTAAAGTTATATTTTCCTTTTTTTTTTTAAAACACAAACATGTAGCAATTTACTCATTCTGAGGTCTGGATGGTTTCCTCTACGAAGCAGAAACATGTCATGGAGCTTTTCTGTATAATTACCTCCCAATTCTATGCTTCAGAGTATCTGTTCTTATTGCACTTTGGAGTCTGTTTATTCGGTGGAAAGTGTTTTCCTAAAATCATCTTTAGAACTGTTACTTTTGTGAAAGAGGCTGTGTTCTCTGGAAGTTTTGCTAGATAACAGGTTCACTGAACTAGGGTGGAAGTGGCCTCAAATTCTTTTTTTATTTCATACTCTTCCTTTGTGAGTTCCAAATTCACATGGTTCATGACAGTGATTTAAAATCTGAAGGTCACTGAGGAGAGATTGAGAGATGTTTGGAGTGACTCTTCTCTAAGAAATACTGTAATATCTTACTTAAAAAAGATTCAAACTAGAATTGTTGGAGCCACAAAAGACTTTTTTTTGGAGGCAATGCCTGTAACATAAACTGAGGGCCATTTTTGATGACAAGTGTCTCACAAAGTTAGATAAAATTCAACAAATAAAAGCTTGTGTGATGGTTATAAAACATTTGTTGACTTGGATTTGTATGCATATTATTTCAGAAGTGTGTGGATTCATAGTCCAAACGGGCCCTTTGACATGGTAGTTTACATGCTTGTTTCAGGTTCTACTCCAATAGTGATTCACAGTCAAACACTTGTGTGCTAGAGATTAGCATAAAGGAAGTACCAGCCTTATCATTACTTTCTTCTTCCCCAGTACAAAAAAGGGATTTGTTTCAGTCTGTAGAATTGGTACTTGACCTCTTCATTTACAGGCTGCTTGACTGTTGTAGATATCTGCTTTCTTCCACCACTTCCTTAAAGAAAACACAAGTTAGCTTTAGATATTCACTTTTAAATTCTCTTACTTTATTTATTTTTTGCGGTACGCGGGCCTCTCACTGTTGTGGCCTCTCCCGTCGCGGAGCACAGGCTCGGGACGCGCAGGCTCAGCGGCCATGGCTCACGGGCCCAGCCGCTCCACAGCATGTGGGATCTTCCCAGACCGGGGCACGTACCCGCGTCCCCTGCGTTGAAGAGTTTTGGTTATTTGTAATAAATCTTGAGATTAATCTCCATTTGAAATAGTGATAAGTAGCAGGAGACTTGCACAAGCTTCTCTTTCCCCATAACGCCATGCCAGGAAGTGGATTAAAATTGGGTTGAATTGGGTGAATTTTTGGCATCTGTGATAGATCTTGTGTATAATTTCCATTTCAGATAATGATAGAATAGCATGAACTTCGCACAATCCTTTTCTTTCATACCATGTACGGTAATGTTGAAAAAACCTTGACTGAATCAGCAGACGAGCAGGTGTGGGTATTCTCAGGATTTTAGAGGCCAATTTTAACTTCCCCAAAGCCTTACGGTCACCAGGGCTGTGTGTGTGTGTGCGTGTGCATGTGTGTGTGTGTGTATGTGTGCTTTAACAGCAGAAGCTGATGAATGGAATGAAGGTATATGCTGGTTGCTAAGCTTACTGATACTGGGCTTACTTACTACTTTACTGCTGGAAATCACTCAGACCATGCATATATACAGCAGACATATTCCAGTTCGGCTGGCCTTGAAGATAGATTTGTTTCTCTAAATGCCTTGTCTGGAAGTTAAGGCTATGAATGACTCCTAGGTAACGGTGTTATATTATGTCCTACGTCCTTGTCATTTAGTTCTCCTCCAAACACAGATGGATGAGATGCAGAAACTGCTTGATTCAAAAGGACATGTGTGCTCTTTTGTAATATACTTTTAAATTAAAATAAAAATAATTAATTAAATAACTGCTCAGTAAGGAGTGGTTGGTCATAACAAAATACAAGGTATGAAGAAATAAGAAACCCAGATGTCATCAAATTTTTTTTTTTTTTTTGGATCCCCGTTAGGGATAGCAAACTTACACAAAGCTAGTGCCAGTTCATGTCATTACCTTTCTACGGTTCACCAGGATTTTCACTCAGGGGCCAAGCAACGGACTTGTTGACTCTCAATGATCTCATTAGCAACCTGCCTCGTCTTCTGTTGTGCCCTTCACTTGCTGTGGTGAGGCAGTCAGGGCTGATCCTTCTTGGGCTGAGGCTGCTACTACTAAACAGCAACCACCAAAGAAGTGTTGATGCCGGTAGCATCTCTACTGTCAAGACTTTTTCCTAAGTTAGAAAAGACACCTGCTTCTCTCTAACTCTTCTGACTTAACAGTTCAGGTCAATTCATATCCACTAAGGATTGGACCTAACCTGACTGCCCAGAAGTGTTAAGACTCCCCCAGATATCAGACACACCTTCTGCACTATTTCTCGTTCTCCTCTATCTTCAACTCCTTCTCCCAAACCTCGATCCCTGGCTTCTTAAGGGGACCAGCTTTGGACAAGCTTCGTATATTCAGAAGAATTTGTAAACTGTTTAAGAAGTGACTTTTCAACTTGTCGTTACCTTTTTTAAACAAATCCAGATTTTTTTCAATTAACCTGACCCACTTTAATCACTCATTATTCCACAATCGCAAAGTCAATTCATACTGAAAATATTTTCTTAGAAAACAGAAAATTAGAAAATTCTAGAGTAACAAGGCAATCTTTGCTTTGAAATTCTTTCAATCTTTTAATGAATTATTTTAAATATTTTCTCACCAACTCTTTTTTTTTAAACATCTTTATTGTAGTATAATTGCTTTACAAGGGTATGTTAGATTCTGCTTTATAACAAAGTGAATCAGCTGTACATACATATATCCCCATATCCCCTCCCTCTTGCATCTCCCTCCCACCCTCCCTATCCCAGCCCTCTAGGTGGTCACACAGCACCGAGCTGATCTCCCTGTGCTATGCAGCTGCTTCCCACTAGCTATCTATTTTACATTTGGTAGTGTATATATGTCCATGCCACTCTCTCACTTCGTCCCAGCTTACCCTTCCCCCTCCCTGTGTCCTCAAGTCCATTCTCTACATCTGCGTCTTTATTCCTGCCCTGCCCCTATGTTCTTCATAGCCATTTTTTTTTTTAGACTCCATATTTATATATTAGCATACAGGATTCGTTTTTGACTTTCTGATTTACTTCACACTGTATGACAGACTCGAGGTCCAACCACCTCACTACAAACAACTCAATTTCGTTTCTTTTTATGGCTGAGTAATATTCCACTGTATATATGTGCCACATCTTCTTTATCCATTCAACGGATGATGGACACTTAGGTTGCTTCCACATCCGGGCTATTGTAAATAGAGCTGCAATGAACATTTTGGTACATGACTCTTTTTGAATTATGTTGTTCTCAGGATATATGCCCAGTAGTGGGATTGCTGGGTCGTATGGTGTTCTATTTTTAGTTTTTTAAGGAACCTCCATACTGTTCTCCATAGTGGCTGTACCAATTTACATTCCCACCAGCAGTGCAAGAGGGTTCCCTTTTCTCCACACCCTCTCCAGCATTTATTGTTTGTAGATTTTTTGATGATGGCCATTCTGACCAGTGTGAGATGATATCTCATTGTAGTTTTGATTTGCATTTCTTTAATGATTAGTGATGTGGAGCATCCTTTCATGTGTTTGTTGGCAATCTGTATATCTTCTTTGGAGAAATGTCTATTTAGGTCTTCTGCCTATTTTTGGATTGGGTTGTTTGTTTTTTTGATATTGAGCTGCATGAGCTGCGTCTATATTTTGGAGATTAGTCCTTTGTCAGTTGCTTCATTTGCAAATATTTTCTCCCATTCTGAGGTTTCTCTTTTGGTCTTGTTTATGGTTTCCTTTGCTGTGCAAAAGCTTTGAAGTTTCATTAGGTCCCATTTGTTTATTTTTGTTTTTATTTCCATTTCTCTGGAAGGTGGGTCAAAAAGGATCTTGCTGTGATTTATGTCACAGAGGGTTCTGCCTATGTTTTCCTCTAAGAGTTTGATAGTGTCTGGCCTAACATTTAGGTCTTTAATCCATTTTGAGTTTATTTTTGTGTTAGGGAGTGTTCTAATTTCATTCTTTTCCATGTAGCTGTCCAGTTTTCCCAGCACCACTTATTGAAGAGGCTGTCTTTTCTCCATTGTATATTCTTGCCTCCTTTATCAAAAATAAGGTGACCATATATGCGTGAGTTGATCTCTGGGCTTTGTATCCTGTTCCCTTGATCTATATTTCTGTTTTTGTGCCAGTACCATACTGTCTTGATTACTGTAGCTTTGCGGTATAGTCTCAAGTCAAGGAGCCTGATTCCTCCGGCTCCACTTTTCTTTCTCAAGATTGCTCTGACTATTTGGGGTCTTTTGTGTTTCCATACAAATTGCAACATTTTTTGTTCTGGTTCTGTGAAAAATGCCATTGGTAGCTTGATAGGGATTTCATTGAATCTGTGTTTTGGGTAGTATAGTCATTTTCACAATGTTGATTCTTCCAATCCAGGAACATGGTATCTCTCTCCATCTGTTCATATCACCTTTAATTTCTTTCATCAGTGTCTTATAGTTTTCTACATACAGGTCTTTTGTCTCCTTAGATAGGTTTATTCCTAGGTATTTTATTCTTTTTGTTGCAATTGTAAATGGGAGTGTTTTCTTGAATTCACTTTGAGATTTTTCCTCGTTAGTGTATAGGAATGTTAGAGATTTCTGTGCATTAATTTTGTATCCTGCTACTTTACCACATTAATTGATTAGCTCTAGTAGTTTTCTGGTAGCATCTTTAGGATTCTCTATGTATAGTATCCTGTCATCTGCAAACAGTGACAGTTTTACTTCTACTTTTCTGATTTGGATTCCTTTTTGTTCTATTTCTTCTCTGATTGCTGTGACTAAAACTTCCAAAACTATGTTGAATAGTAATGGTGGAAGTGGGCAACCTTGTCTTGTTACTAATTTTAGTGGAAATGGTCTCCGTTTTTCACCTTTGAGAGCAATGTTTGTGGTGGGTTTGTCATATGTGGCTTTTACTATGTTGAGGTTAGTTTCCTCTATACCTACTTTCTGGAGGGTTTTTATCATAAATGGGTGTTGAATTTTGTTGAAAGGTTTTTCTGCATCTATTGAGATGATCATATGGTTTTTTTCCTTCAATTTGTTAATATGGTGTATTACATTGATTGATTTGCATATATTGAAGAATCCTTGCATTCCTCGATAAAACCCACTTGATCATGGTGTATGATCCTTTTAATATGCTGTTGGATTCTGTTTGCTAGTATTTTCTTCAGGATTTTTGCATCTATATTCATCAGTGATATTGGCCTGTTTCCTTTCTTTGTGACATCTTTTGCTGGCTTTGGTATCAGGGTGATGGTGGCCTCGTAGAATGAGTTTGGGAGTGTTCCTCCCTCTGCTATATTTTGGAAGAGTTTGAGAAGGATAGGTGTTAGCTCTTCTTTAATGTTTGATAAAATTCACCTGTGAAGCCATCTGGTCCTGGACTTTTGTTTGTTGGAAAATTTTTAATCACAGTCTCAATTTCAGTGCTTGTGACTGGTCTGTTTATATTTTCTATTTCTTCCTGGTTCAGACTCGGAAGGTTGTGCATTTCTAAAAAGTTGTCCATTTCTTTCAGGTTGTCCATTTTATTGGCATATATTTGCTTGTAGTAATATCTAATCATCCTTTGTATTTCTGCAGTGTCCGTTGTTACTTCTCCTTTTTCATTCCTAATTCTATAGATTTGAGTTTTCTCCCGTTTTTCTTGATGAGTCTGGCTAACAGTTTATCAATTTTTTTTATCTTCTCAAAGAACCAGCTTTTAGTTTTATTGATCTTTGCTATTGTCTCCTTCATTTCTTTTCCATTTATTTCTGATCTGATCTTTATGATTTCTTTCCTTCTGCTAACTCTGGGTTTTTCTTGTTCTTCTTTCTCTCTAATTGCTTTAGTTATAGGGTTTGGTTGTTTATTTGAGATCTTTTTTGTTTCTTGAGGTAGGATTGTGTTGCTATAAACTTTCCTCTTAGAACTCCTTTTGCTGCATCCCATAGGTTTTGGGTCATCGTGTTTTCATTGTCATTTGTTTCTAGGTATTTTTTGATTTCCCCTTTGATTTCTTCAGTGATTTCTTGGTTATTAAGTAGTGTATTGTTTAGCCTCCATGTGTTTGTATTTTTTACAGAATTTTTCATGTAATTGGTATCTAGTCTCATAGTGTTGTGTTCGGAAAAGATACTTGATATGATTTCAGTTTTGTTAAATTTACCAAGGCTTGATTTGTGACCCAAGATATAATATATCCTGGAGAAGATTCCATGAGCACTTGAGAAGAAACTCTATTCTGTTGTTTTGGGATGGAATGTCCTATAAATATCATTTAAGTCCATGTTTTTTTAAAGTCTCATTTAAAGCTTGTGTTTCCTTATTTATTTTCATTTTGGATAATCTGTCCATTGGTGAAAGTGGGGTGCTAAAGTCCCCAACTATGATTGTGTTAAAGTTGATTTCTCCTTTTATGGCTGTTAGCATTTGCCTTATGTATTGAGTGCTCTTATGTTGGGTGCATAAATATTTGCAATTGTTATATCTTCTTCTTGGATTGATCATTATGTAGTGTCCTTCTTTGTCTCTTGTAATAGTCTTTATTTTAAAGTCTATTTTGTCTGATATGAGAATTGCTACTCCAGCTTTCTTTTGATTTCCATTTGCATGGAATATCTTTTTCCATCCCCTCACTTTCAGTCTGTATGTATCCCTACGTCTGAAGTGGGTCTCTTGTAGACAGCATATATATGGGTCTTGTTTTTGTATCCATTCATCCAGTCTATGTCTTTTGGTTGGGGCTTTTAATCCATTTACTTTTAAGGTAATTATCCATATGTATGTTCCTATTATCATTTTCTTAATTATTTTGGGTTTTTATTGCAGGTGTTTTCCTTCTCTTGTGTTTCCTGCCTAGAGAAGTTCCTTTAGCATTTGTTGTAAAGCTGGTTTGGTGGTGCTGAATTCTCTTAGCTTTGCTTGTCTGTAAAGGTTTTAATTTCTCCGTTGAATCTGAATGAGATCCTTGCTGGGTACAGTAATCTTGGTTGTAGATTTTTCCCTTTCATCACTTTAAATATGTCTGCCACTCACTCTGGCTTGCAGAGGTTCTGCTGAAAGATCAGCTGTTAACCTTATGGGGATTCCATTGTATGCTATGTTTTGTTTTTCCCTTGCTGCTTTTAATATTTTTTCTTTGTATTTAATTTTTGATAGTTTGATTAATATGTGTCTTGGCATGTTTCTCCTTGGATTTATCCTGTATGGGACTCTCTGTGCTTCCTGGACTTGATTAACTATTTCCTTTCCCATGTTAGGGAAGTTTTCAACTATATTCTCTTCAAGTATTTTCTCAGTCCCTTTCTTTTTCTCTTCTTCTTCTGGGACCCCTATAATTCAAATGTTGGTGTGTTTAGTGTTGTCCCAGAGGTCTCTGAGACTGTCCTCACTTCTTTTCCTTCTTTTTTCTTTGTTCTGCTCTGCAGTAGTTATTTCCACTATTTTATCTTCCAGGTCACTTATCCATGCTTCTCCCTCAGTTATTCTGCTATTGATCCCTTCTAGAGAATTTTTCATTTCATTTATTGTGTTTTTCGGCATTGTTTGTTTGCTCTTTAGTTCTTCTAGATCCTTGTTAAGCGTTTCTTGTATTTTATCCATTCTATTTCCAAGATTTTGGATCATCTTTACTATCATTACTCTGAATTCTTTTTCAGGTAGACTGCCTATTTCCTCTTCATTTGTTTGGTCTGGTGGGTTTTTACCTTGCTCCTTCATCTGCTGTGTGTTACTCTGTCTTCTCATTTTGCTTGACTTACTGTGTTTGGGGTCTCCTTTTTGCAGGCTGAAGGTTCGTAGCTCTAGTTGTTTTTGGTGTCTGTCCCCAGTGGCTAATGTTGGTTCAGTGGGTTGTGTAGGCTTCCTGGTATAGAGGACTGGTTCTTGTGTTCTGGAGGATGAGGCTGGATCTTGTCTTTCTGGTGGACCACATCTGGTGATGTGTTTTGGGCTGTCTGTGACCTTATTATGATTTTAGGCAGCGTCTCTGCTAATGGGTGAGATTGTGTTTTTGTATTGCTAATTGTTTGGCATAGGGTTTCCAGCCCTGTAGCTTGGTGGTCATTGAGTGGAGCTGGGTCTTAGTGTTGAGATGGAGATCTCTGGGAGAGCTTTCACCATTTAATATTACATGGAGCCAGGAGCTCTGTGGTGGGCCAGTGTTCTGAACTTAGCTCTCCCACCTCAGAAGGCACAGGTCTGACACCCGGCTGGAGCACCAAGACCCTGTCAGCCACACGGCTCAGAAGAAAAGAGAGAAAAGAAGAAAGAAAAAATATAAAATAAAATAAAGTTATTAAAATTCAAAATTAAAAATAATTATTAAAAAAATTAAAAGTAATTTAAAAAAGGAAAAAAGAAAGAAAGAAAGAAGAGAGCAACCAAACGCAAAAACAAATCCATCAATGAGAACAAGTGCTGAAAACCTCACTAAAGGGGCTTCCCTGGTGGTGCAGTGGTTGAGAGTCCACTTGCCAATGCAGGGGAAATGGGTTCGTGCCCCGGTCCGGGAAGATCCCACATGCCGTGGAGCGGCTGGGCCCGTGAGACATAGCCACTGAGCCTGCGCGTCCGGCGCCTGTGCTCCGCAACAGGAGAGGCCACAACAGTGAGAGGCCCGCGTACTGCAAAAAAAAACCCAAAAAAACTCACTAAAACAAACAAAGGAAAAAACAGACATATCCCTAGGACAACTTGTAAAAGCAAAGCTATACAGACAAAATCACATAGAGAAGCATACACATACACACTCAGAAAAAGAGAAAAAGGAAGAAAAAAAATATATTGTTGCTCCCAAAGTCCATCTCCTCAATTTGGGATGGTTCGTTGTCTATTCAAGTATTCCACAGATGCAGTGTACATCAAGTTGACTGTCAGGGTACATCAAGTTGACTGTGGAGATTTAATCCGCTGCTCCTGAGGCTGCTGGGAGAGATTTCCCTTTCTCTTCTTTGTTCGCACAGCTCCCGGGGTTCAGCTTTGGATTTGGCCCAGCCTCTGCGTGTAGGTCGCCTGAGGGCTTCTGTTCTTTGCTCAGACAGGACGGGGTTAAAGAAGAAGCTGATCCAGGAGCTCTGGCTCACTCAGGCTGGGGGTAAGGAGGGGTACGGAATGCAGGGGAGCCTGTGTCGGCGGAGGCCAGGGTTACATTGCAACAGCCTGAGGCGCGCCGTGCGTTCTCCCAGGGAAGTTGTCCCTGGATCACAGGACCCTGGCAGTGGCGGGCTGCACAGGTTTCTGGGAGGGGAGGTGTGGACAGTGACCTGTGCTTGCACACAGGCTTCTTGGTGGCGGCAGCAGCAGCCTTAGCATCTCATGCCTGTCTCTGGACACTGATAGCCATGGCTCGCGACCATCTCTGGAGCTCCTTTATTTTGTGCTGTGAATTCTCTCTCCTCGTTCACCCCAAAACAATGGTCTCTTACCTCTTCGGCAGCTCCAGACTTTTCCCCGGACTCCCTCCCGGTCAGCCGTGGCGCACTAACCCCCTGCAGGCTGTGTTCACGCCGCCAACACCAGTCCTCTTCCGGCGCTCCGACCGAAGCCCAAGCCTCAGCTCCCAGCCCCGCCCACCCCGGCGGGTGAGCAGACAAGCCTCTCGGGCTGGTGAGTGCTGGTCGGCACCGATCCTCTGTGCGGGAATCTCTCCGCTTTGCCCTCTGCACACCTGTTGCTGTGCTGTCCTCCGTGGCTCTGAAGCTTCCCCCTCCGCCACCCGCAGTCACCGCCAGTGAAGGGGCTCCTAGTGTGTGAAAACCTTTCCTCCTTCACAGCTCCCTCCCAGAGGTATGGGTCCAGTCCCTATTCTTTTGCTTCTGTTTTTTCTTTTCTCTTTTGCCCTACCCAGGTACGTGGGGAGTTTCTTGCCTTTTGGGAGGTCTGAGGTCTTCTGCCAGCGTTCAGTAGGTGTTCTGTAGGAGTTGTTCCATATGTAGATGTATTTCTGATGTATTTGTGGGGAGGAAGGCGATCTCCGCATCTCACTCCTCCGCCATCTTGAAGGTCTCACCTTAAGCTATTGAGAATATATTTGGTCTTAGCCTGCAAACAATAAACTGCAACATATATTTGTGAATTAAAAGACTTCTTCCAGATGAAATCTTTTAAGTATGTTTACAGAAAATATAAAACAATAAATTTATGCTTAATGTAAAATGGTCAAACAGTACAGAAATATTAAAGTAAAAATAAGTTACTCTTCACCCTTTCTCTTAATCCAATCTTCTCTCTGCACAGAAGAGCAATGTTTATAGGTTGGTAAATGTCCCACAGGCCTTTTTCATGCATATGTACACAAACATACAACTCTAAAAGTATGCACATTTTTCTGTCTTGAAGATCTTTCCACGTCACCCTATATAGTTTTATTACTATTAACAGGCATGCAGCACAATAATTCAGTTATCTTCTTATTGCTACATACTTATTGGAAAAAACTTAATATTATAAAAATACCACAAATAAACAGTTTTGTCCAGCTATGATGATTTCTATAGGATACACTTACCAAGAGTTGCAATGCAAATGTGGTTTTAAAAAATTGTAAGTATTACAGTTTTATAATGATTCTGATATTTCCAGTAGGCACAGAGGCTCTTATTGGAATTTTAATGTATGTTCAGTCACTGAATTTTAAGAGGGCTATAAGGAGATTTAAGAAAGTGGTTTAGGGAAGATGACAACAGTAATTAAATAAATACAGAATGAGCTCTTTGGAGATAAGTTGGGAGTAATGGCAGTTTAGTCACAGAAGAGAAGGCTGTTTTAGGATGCTGCCCACTTTTTTTTTCACTTCTGCAGAAATTCCAATTGTAGATTTACATTTCAGTAACTGAAATCAACCAGATGTGGTGAACACTTCGTTGTTATACTTTTGCTTATATCCTAGGACTAAGTAGAAATGGACGTTATAAAACCTCTGATTTTTGAAGTCTGAAAGTGGAATAGGCATCTGCATTTTTTATGAGACCTATGAGTTATTTTTTTCCCCATTTATGTTCCCACTGCTTTATTGGTGCTAGTTTTCAACATAAATCACATCCCTATAGGAATTTACAGAGATAAATGTAAGACTCAATATTCTCTCCCAGAAACACTGATAGTTCCCCTCTGAACTCTTGCGGTTCTGGTTTATCCCACTCACATATCTCATGAAAGACTTTGGAATTTATCTGAGCACTGTCTCATCTCCTTTAAGAGATTTTAGACATCTTAGTGGAAGGGAAAAAGTTTTGTTTATCTTTGTGTCCTGCCCAACATTTGGCACAGTTTTTCATGTACAAACAATGCCCAGTAAATATTCTTATGAATAATTAGCGGATAAAAGGTATGTTTGCCCCTGGGCACAAGGTGACTCAGAAAACCTAACACTGTTATGAGAAATATGATTTAAGGAATGGTCTGAATGATAGGGAATCAGGATCACTTTCTCACACAGGAAGGACAGTATCATTTTATGAAAATCCTTTTTAGTGTGAAGGGAAAGTGGTATAAAAATCATCAAAAAAATGTAAAACAAGCTTCTCTAGAAAATTCCATTGCTTTTGTATATACAGTATTCACACATTATAGGATGTTATGATCAATTTTCTGCGATTTTCTTATTCTATACTTTCTAATGAGAATTTTTGATGTTTACCAAAATATTTTTTTAAGTGGTTAATTAGAAAAAAATGTTGAGTTATTATTCTCTAAAGAAAGAACATGGTGTACTTTGAAGCTGAGTTAAGGCATAAACACAAAGGAATAGTATAAGCTAGAGTCTGCCTCTTAGATTACCTAACATTGCTACCAAAAATAAAATGGATACATTAGCATTAGCTAGGAACATAGAGACAGAAATAGCTTTCAATAGACATTTACAGCAACACCTTTCCTTCTCATATCAAGGTTTTCTTTTTTCCCATCAATTATTGGGCTAATTCAAGAGAACTTTACTTTGATAGGGCTTTGATGATATTGCAGCATCTTGTAACAATATCATTCAGAAGTCTACGGTGGTTCACAGAACTCAGGGAAACACTTGTGTTTGCCTGCTTATTAAAGGATGCGATAAAAGATACGGACGAACAACCAGATGATGAGATACATAGACAAGGTCCAGGAGGGTCCTGAGTGTCAGAGCTTCTATTTCCATGGAATTAGAGTGCATTATCATTCTGGTGGGGATGTGTTCACCAACCTTGAAGCTCTCTGAATCCCATACTTTTGGGGTATTATAGAAGCTTTATCACAATACATGATCGATCATTAACTCCATTTTCAAATCTTCTCTGTTCTCAAAAGAATGGGGGCATAATTTTATCGTAATTTGCTTGTTTGATGTAAATTAGTCATAGTCTAGGTCAATTTTTGATGTCGTTCTTCATGCTCTTCTGTACACTAAACAGAGATTCCTTTTTTTTTTTTAAGAGTGAAAATTCATATCCTGGCGTCTCCCTCAGAGAGGAGGGGAGGGCATGAGTGTTGATTGTCATGTACATCTTTGTGGTCACTGCTGGGAGAGAGTTAAGGAGGTATGTGTCTGCAGCCTCCAGTCTTGGCACATCTGCGACCTTTTCTGCAAATGGATGGTGCAGGGATGGTGTGATTCTTGGGAGTCTTACTGGTCTTTTTTTTTTTTTTTTTTTGGTACACGGGCCTCTCACTGTTGTGGCCTCTCCCGTTGCGGAGCACAGGCTCTGGACGCACAGGCTCAGTGGCCATGGCTCACGGGCCCAGCCGCTCTGCGGCATGTGGGATCTTCCCGGACCGGGGCACGAACCCGTGTCCCCTGTATCGGCAGGCGGACTCTCAACCACTGTGCCACCAGGGAAACCCTACCCTGTGACTTTTATAAAATTATGGACGTGGGAGAGACTGAAACCTGAGATTGACCAGATTAGTTTCCAAAATTGATTGGTGAACTGTGAAAAATTTGTTGGGAGTTCTTAATACAAGTGACAAGGTAAATGGATTAACTACCAGGCATTAAATTTTGAGAGGAGTGATACATTTAATCTTTATATATCCATAATGTTAATATTTTTGCTTTGGGTATATTCATATGGAGACTGGATATATTAGCAAGATAGAGATAAAATTCTCTCTAAATCACAGCTTTAGTAATATAATTTCTAATAAAAAGCACCAATTGACATTAGGAAGGGGCAGAACCATTTTGGCAAGTAGTGATTGAGTCTCCACCAAAAAATATTTAATCAAATAGATTTCTTAGAAAGGCAAACCAGATACCATGATTTAAGGTGATTAAGAGAAAAGTCATACCCTGACTAGAGTAAACTTGCTTTTGGTTAATCTTGATAAACACAACAAAATACCGACTGACATACAAACAGGAGAGTTTTGAGAAGATTTAAAATTAACAAGAAGGACTATAAAAGAGCATTAAACTCAGTTTTTGATTCACTGGTTTTCAGTCAGGAGATAGCAGACACAAGCCACTCTATGTTGAGGTACATGTGTTTTCATGAGGGTTTTTTTTCTTTAATATAAGCAATCTGATATATATTTTTGGATGTGGGAGAAGTGAAGCATGTAACAATTGCAGCCTTTGTAACCTTTGTTTCTTTCTAATGGAAAGGACCAGATTGCATCCAATAAAAGCTTTCTTCCTAGCCAAAATTTGGTCAGATTTTGGTGAATAGGATTTTCCCAGACTGGAACTACTAGCACTCAAATTACAGTAAATTATTAGAATTTGATCCTATAAGACACATAAAACTACTTTACAGTGTTACATTTATTTCCATCATCTCTTTCTTTGCCAGCTTTAAAACATTTAAGTTTTCAAAGCATAAATAGTATTCTGTCTAGAAATAATTGGATGACCACATAGATGGGTCCTGTAGTTTTGGAACCATTATGACATGGCTGTGGAAGAAATCAATGTTTTACAGTATTATTCTGGGTAATGGGATTGATTCTCACTGAAACAACAAACCATCTTATTTACATAATATAATAGCACATTCATTACATAGAGGGAAGTAGTAGAAATGTAGATGGTGAACATTACAGACCTTGTCTTTTTCTTAAAGTACAAACTTTTCACTCTGAATCAGGAGAATTTCAGACCATTTAAACTACTTTTTCTAAAACCAAGGATAAATAAATAAATAATATCCATTAGATTTAAGGTTTCATGAAACTTGCAGTGATCTCCTTAAAAAGGTTAGGTTCTGTTTCTTTGCTTATTCATCCGTTTGCTTGTTGATGGGCATTTGACTTGTTCCCACTTCTGGGCTATTAATAATGAATAATGTTGCTATGAATAACAATTCTGGAAACTGACTAAAAATCATTGGATTGTTCACTTAAAATGGGTAAATGTAATCGTATGTAAATAATACCTCAATAAAGCTGATTTTTTAAAAGGCTAGTTTTAAATACAGCTAGATTATACAGCTCTAGTTGATTATTTGCAAGATGTCAAGAAGAGTTTCTTGTCCCAGTGTATCTTGCTCACCTACCTTTATCAATATCTGACATTTCACCATTAGAGACTTATTGTTTGGGTTATGAACTTAATCATACTTGACATGACATTGGGAAGGCTAACACGTGAAAGCTAATCACTTTGTTGTGGGAGGTACAATCAATGATATACAACTGAATTAAAAATATGTATTTGTCTTTCTATGTCTGGCTCACTTCACTTAGTATGATAGTCTCTAGGTCCATCCATGTTGGCACAAATACCATATGATGTAGCTTGTATGTGGAATCTTAAAAAAGGGTACAAATGAACTTATTTACAAAACAGAAATAGACTCACAGACACAGAAAACAAACTTATGGTTACCAAAGGGGAAAGAGGGAGAAGGACAAATTAGGAATTTGGGATTAAAATATACACATTACTCTATAGAAAACAGATAACCAACAAGGACCTACTGTATAGCACAGGGAATGATACTCAATATCTTGTAATAACCTATAATGGAAGAAAATGTAAAAAAAGACTATATATATATATATTTATATATATTTATAACTGAACCACTTTACTGTACACCTGAAACTCATACAACATTGTAAATCAACTCTATTTCAATAAAAAATTTTTTCAAAAGAAAAAAGTATAATTGGATAGAGTCCAAGGGATAACTTTGCAGGATGCTAGTTGGAGTAGAACATGAAAAGGGTGAAATAAAGGTCCAGAGCAGGGGAAATTCTCAGGAAGAGAAGCTGTAGATTGGGTACCACAGAGGAGGTCCCAGGGAAGCAGAGAGACACTGGAAGCCCTGGGGAGGGTGCATCCAGCTTGTGCATCCACCATTCCAAAATGGTGCTAAGAGGTTGCTCTCCTTCCTGAGCTTTGCCCTGCTTTATAATTTAGCTTAAATCTTTCCCCAGGTACTGAAATCACAGTGCTTACATCTATAAGTATTTACAAAAGAATACCGGAGTCTCACAGTGAAACAGTAGGCTCTGGCAGCCTACTGGTGATGATCAGATTCACAGACCCAAAGAGATGTAAACTATTAGAGCAGTATTGTGGAGAAAGCTAGCTTTTGGGTAATCTTAGAAAAAAGGAAACAGGATGTCATAATGAAAAGCAACATTTTAAGTTTTGTTACATTTGAATTCCTAAGAGTTACTGTTGATTGCAAACGGGGCAAATATTCCAGTAGTATAATTCTTTTGACTGTATAGTGAATTATGTCCCAAACAACAGTGTTTTTGATGACATTTGTTAATGTTGATTGTGGTAATTTTTTTAAGGTCAGAATTTCTGTTCAGGCCAATTTTTTACTGAAGTTGCTGTCTCACAGCCACCTGTTTTGTAATAGATTATTTTCACCCAGCACAAAGAAAGTCATCTCTAAATACTTAGCTATAAGCCTCAAGCTTTCTATTGTTCTATATTCAGTATGTCTGGGTTTTGATTAATAATTCTAAACCAAGCACGAGAGATAGTAGTAGACAGAGAATTACTCTTATACAAGTCTCTCTGTTATTATTTCATTGGAGCTTAATGAGGATGGGGCCAGTTGATGAGTTTTTCATGTAATGCATAACTGTCACTCCAGTCCCTGGACCCCCTCAGAGTTCCACAGATTTTACCAAAATGTTTTGTAGATTTCTAGTTTTTTAACTTAAAAATATGGAAGACTTGAATGAAATGGATAGGTCTCCTTCAGGAGTCAAAAAATATTCAATTTCATTGCTCAGCATGTAACATTTTTTCTTTGTATTTCAAATTATATTGTGAAAGTAAATCTCCATGTCTTTTTAATACAAAACTTAGTGTTGTACATTGAAAAAAATCATACAATACATCAGCTTTCTGTGATTATGCTTTCATTTTTAATAAATAACTTTTTCTAATGCTCTATTAGTAGCACATTTAAATTTTATTTCTTAAGGAAGGTAACATTTAAGATAATATTTCTTCCATGACTATGAGGAATGAGGAATCTATGCAGATACAGAGAACTTACATCACAGGTGTTTTGGCCTCTTGTACCTAAATACCTTCTTGCAAAGAATGCTGTCAGGATAACTCTAAAGGCTAAGTGTGACTTGCTGAAATATTTATCTGAGGCCTGATTGGAACCCTATTGGAAAATAGCATCATGCCAGGAAGAGGGCCTATAAAAACACTAATTTCCTTAGAGATGATTTCTAGTAATGCATTGATCACTGTATTGTATATAAGAAACAAGTGAAGAATTTTTTGCATTTGATGATGGATAATATCTTATAAATATGTCGAAGTCAATTTGTGGGATCTAGAACTTTTAATTAATCCAAACATATCTAGAATGTGCTTTCAAGTCCACATTACCATAATCTACCAATAGAAAGGCTATTAGACAAATATAACTCCTGCAGTTACAATTTTTTTAAATAAAAATGACTCTCGGTAGTTGCTAAAGGCAATTCAGGTGACAGTTCAAGAAAGTGAAAGGATAATGGAGTAGGTGTCATGTAAATAGTAGCACTAAAAGCTAGCATTATTGAGCCTTAGCTATGTGGTAGGACTGTTCTAAATATTTCACATGTTTTTTTTCACAGTTAATATTATAAAGGACTTGAGGTAGCTACAACTTTATAAAGGGTACCTGAGTTTTGCAGATGGGGCAATTAAGCAAGAATGTCATTAGAGAACACATAGTGTGGCAAATACTAGGATTGCCTGCCCAATATTTATATCTGCCACCAGAACCCCTATTGCAGTGATGTTCTCAGATGCATGTAATGGATCATTATTGGTCTAAATCTAGGGCCAGGAAACTTACTGTGAAGGATCAAATAGTAAATATTTTAGGCTTTGTGGGCCAGGAGTTTTATCTTGCAATTACTACTCAACTTTGCGATTGTAGCATGAAAGCACCTATATATAAAAAAGAATGTGTGTGGTTGTTCCAATAAAACTTTATTTATAAAAACAGACAGCAGGCAGCATTTGGCCCATGAGAATGGGATGTAGTTTGCTGACTCCTGGTCTGAACCAATCATGGCCATTCTGTTTCTCATTTTTCAGCCTCCGGTGCTGTGATTTTGTGATAAACTCAGATAAATGAAAGACAATATCTGCTGGGAGTGTGGTGAGACCTATACAACTGGCATTACCCCTCTCTCTTTCCTTCTTTTTTCTGATTTTAATGCTTTGCTGGAGCAAAAAGTTCCCATTTTATGACCATGAGGTAACAAGGCGGTATGTTAAAAATGGAAGAACAGATAGACAGGGAGTTTCCCTATGGCAAAGTTGAGGCTCTGGACCATTGCCTGCAGCTGCCTGTCTTTGGACTTACTGTTATACGAGAAAAAGTAATTATTTGTCTAAAACACTTCGGCTTTATTGTTAGTTGCAGAGGAAGGGAATTCTGACACATTTCTCCAGAAATTCGAATTTAAATGCAAAATCCTAGAGAGTTAAATTATTCAATGTTGTAATTTTTCAAAGAACAATGATATTTTTGCATTTTAAAATATGGTGATCTACATTCTGAGCACACGTGAACCTACAATTCCTAATTTTAGAGGTCATGAATTTATCCTTTGTACAGAGTACAAATTACTCTTTAACAGACCTCAACATTTTCTGAAAGTGCTTAAAGTCTCATTCTCATCCTTTGTCTCACTGGTGGTTCTCAAACTTTTGAGAGTATACAAAGTATTGAGAGCTTATTAAACGTTCAGGTACCTGAGTTCCATTGCAAAAGTTTCTGACATTGCAGGGTTGTACATAAGTCTGGGTTTTAAATAATTACTCCCAGTGATTGTGAAACAGGACCTTGAGAAACACTGCTCTAGGGTCTAGACTAATTTGAGTGGGTAAGAAGAGCCAGGGTGGCGGTAATTTTTATAGACAGATGTATTGACAAAAATCATGACTCTGAGACCTCTCTCTTAGTTCCCACCAACAACCAAACGTCTGTCTTAACACTAATAACTTTTAAATGGAGTTACTTTTTAGTTGACAGGCAATTTGATTCAGTGGGAAGCTTGATTCTTTTTGCCTTGGCTGTATAGCGTTGAGTGATGTCCAGTAGATTCAGTCACGAAACAGCCATGGACGCTTAGGTTGCAAACACATGGGCGTGTTTTTCTGGCTTTGGTTAGGAAGTCTGTGTGGATGGTATCCAGTACTTTGAGCACAGTAGGTACACAATAGATATGTTGATTAGATTGTAGTTTTTTATGGTAGAATTGGCTGAGATATAGGTTTCACCAACATTTGAACCTAAATTCTTTATGGTCATGTGCAGTCAATCATTCACCATGAACAGCACTCTCTGAGGTCCAGGCATACACTGTGGTGCTTAAGAACATAGCTTAGAGCCAGATTTTGGCTTTATCTCTGAGTGACCTTGGGTAAGTTAGTTAACCTC
This sequence comes from Monodon monoceros, assembly GCF_005190385.1. Classification (NCBI taxonomy): domain Eukaryota; kingdom Metazoa; phylum Chordata; class Mammalia; order Artiodactyla; family Monodontidae; genus Monodon; species Monodon monoceros. The sequence continues at coordinate 115,874,171 of NW_021703767.1, read as the reverse complement.
TCTGCAATTCAGTTTTCTCGTCTGCAATGAGAATGCTTCTAATTTTCCCAATTCGTGGGGTGGTTGTGAGGTTTAAATTAATTAATAGATGTAAAGCAGTCAGAACAGTGCATAATATGCCCTTAGTAATGTTAGTAAATACTATATTTATATATAAACACCTACATTGCATCCAGGTAGATTGTAGGCCAAACTTATAAATACCATGCTTATCCAAAGTTTGAGTGGGAAATGTATTATCTAGTTTGCCAAGTTTCTACCATTCTCTTTTAGTTGTCTCTGTACCTTTCACATATTTACACTGACTGCATTATCACCGAAGACTGAAGTTTATGACCTTTGCTCATGACTTATTGTTATAGTGTAATTAATTTAAAAAGTAGGGCTTCCCTGGTGGCGCAGTGGTTGAGAGTCCGCCTGCCGATGCATGGGACATGGGTTCGTGCCCTGGTCCGGGAAGATCCCACATGCCGCGGAGCGGCTGGGCCCGTGAGCCATGGCCACTGAGCCTGTGCATCCGGAGCCTGTGCTCCGCAACGGGAGAGGCCACAACAGTGAGAGGCCCGCGTACCGCAAAAAAAAAAAAAAAAAAAGGATAATGGAAAAATTGATTGACCTACATGCAGAAAGGGAGTTAATGAGTGTCAAAAATAAGTTGAAATATTCAAGATTCAGGATACAAGGAGCCCAACAAATGGGATACTGTAATGGCAAATTCTAATGACAAGCCTTTAGCAGATTAATTAGCTAAGTTCTGTCTGAATTTAAGGAGAGAAGTCATAGGGCCCCAATGACAACTCTGGTTCTAGCTTCTGGAGTCTTTTACATTTCAGCTCCAGTGTAACTTTTCAGCACCTCTCCCCTGCACACAGCAATTAGTTCAGTTTAACCTTGCAATTTTCTGTTTCTGCAACTGGCATCTTTGCTCAAGAACACTCTTTTTACAGTGCTCCAAGCTGTCTTCCCCAGGGACGCTGTTAGAAGGACTCTTTCTGTCCCCTAATATCTACAGCCTGGAGCTGCAGATTTTAAATGTTCCTTATTTCTTCCTACTAGGTGACTGTACAGTAGAGTGGAAAGAATATGGGCTTTCAAGACAGAGAAAAGAAAGTTAGAACTATGTCTCATGTTTGTTGGATGACCCGTGGGGCTTAGTAACCTCATCTATAATGAATGTAATATAACCCCCCTCCCATTCAGAGTTATAGTAATCATTGGAGATAATCTGTGGTCCTAGAAGGAGACGCTTCTCCCTGGTGACCCTAGTTTTGCTGCTGCTTCTCTGTCCCAGGTTAGCATGATGTTCAAGGCACATAAAGGCATGACTTGGCCATCGGATTCATGATACAAGATGCAGGAGCCTCCTAACTTTGAGTTACCCCAATACTTGTTTTATTCTTATGCCAGTGTTAGTTCAAGGTAGGAGGCTAACAGGCTGCATGACAATCTGTAGTTCTCAAAAAACACAATTCAAAGAGCTGCCTTAAACAAATGCCTGAAACGTGTCTCTGATTGATTCCGCTGCCGTCTCCCTCCCAGCAGATGTCCTGGCAGGGCAGGGAGTCTGGCCTGGACTACAAATGGCTTTCAACACACTCCTGTTTTATTGCCTCTTTGTCTGCATTGGGTAACCCCCAAATGAAGTTATCAGTAGGGAATAGGGGAAGTGAGAAGGTCAGGATAGGCAGGCTGCTGAGGGTTTGGCCTCTAAGTTCCAGGTAAGTGCTGTACTTCACATCTCAGCCTTATGTGTATATCATCAAGAATGGTGATTGGCATGTGATAAGTATACAATAGTTACTGGCAACTGTTGTGCCATTTTTATTTCTCAGTGAGAGTTACCATTATTCATTTCTTTATACCCTGTATGTAGCACAGTGCTTTGAATGTAGCAGGGCCTTACTGTATTTGTTGTATTTGTTAAGTAACACATAAAAATCTTGTAAGGGGTTGGGAATGAAAGAAGGCACTGGGCATATAGAGGGCAGAAGATACAGCTGTGGAGAAGAAAGGGTCAGAAAGGAGAACAAATGGATGGAAAGGCAAATGTCACTGAATTATAGTTTTGATGTGCAGAATGTACCTTGACCTTATGTGTTTGGACCCAAAGTTGAGAACAAAGGTGTGCTTTGCCTTGGTCACCATCAGTGCTATCCTTTATTCAGGTCATTTAACCATTGGATAGAAGTATTTATTGAATGTCTGCCATTTGTCAGGCCCGGTGCTAGGTTCTGGATGTATAACATGAACAAAAACAAACAAGATTCTTACCTTTGTGGGGCCTACAATTTCCTGGGAGAGTTAGATATTAATGAAATAATCACATGAATAAATATAAAATTATTATTTGTTTAAATGCTAGAAGGAATTTCATGTTACACTATAAGAGTGGAAAATCAGAGGATGTAACATCATGTAGGATCAAGAATGGCTTCCTTATAGAAATGATACTTGGAGTGAGATGTAAAGAATGAATAGGTGTTAAGCTAGCAAATGGAGATTGGAATAAGGTACAGAAGCACACATTCAGTTGAGGGAACATCATCTTCCAAAGACTTTCTGAGGGAGCATGACACAATTGAGAAATGTGATATAAAATCCATGTGGCTGGACCACTAAGAGGAAGTGAGAGATTAGTCTGGCGTGGGGATTCTTTGGGGCCTTGTAGACCCAGATTTATTTTGAGATCAGAAGGGAATACTTACTAGGTATTTTAAATATGTTATGAAATGATATGATTAGCATTTTAAAAATCACTCTGGCTGCAGTAGAGAACAGATTGGAAGATCTGTTGGCTAGATCAGTTAGGTTATGGGTTGTAGTTCAGGAGAGAGGTGAAGGCACCTTTTTGGAAAGAGGAGTGAATGAATTTAGGGGATCTCAAGATGTAAAATTGAGAGGAATTGATGGTGGATAGGATATGGCTGGGAGAAAGGAAAATGTCATAGATGACGTGTGACTGGACAGATGGTGATGCTATCCACCGAGGAAGGCAGTGCTGGAAAAGAATCAAGTTTGGAAAAGATCATGAGTAAATCAGAGAGTCAGTTGGTTTTACTGGAAAGCTATATAGTGTTGGCTTCTAAAATTAACTCCCTATCATACATGGATTTTTTTTTTTCTAGAGATAACTTAAGAACCATTTCTTCAATGCCCCCCAAAAGTCCCCAGATCTATGTGTGCTACCTTTAAGTAATGTTCTATCTCTACACCTTAAGCAAGAGTAACAATTAAAAAGTGTGTGCAATTATGGACACCAGGTATATTCTTTACCAGTAAGGAAAAAATTGCTGAAAAATAGGAAAATAACCCTATCATCTCGGCATATTGTTTTTATTTTTTCATGTCTTTTTAATTTTGTGTCCCTATTAATCTTTTTCTATAGTCATAATCAAAGTGTGTAGTCCATTTTGAGTGGCGTGGAATAATAGAAAAAAATACTTCAGTGAGACATGGACCGAAAATTCCTGCTTTGTTCTTTTCTAGCTACATGATCTTTAGCAAAAGTTTTATTTCTCTAAACCTAAGCTTTTCCATCTGGAAAATGGGGTGGAGGAAAGGGTTATCATCCTCTCCATTCATCATTGAAGTAATGATTAAATAAAGTAATATTTGTGTAAAATATTTAGTGTTTGGAACACAGTTGGTGCTTAATAAATGTTAGACGTTCTTTCCGTATTTCTTGTAGCCTGCCTTTTCCACACAGCATTACATTGTAAATGTTGAAAGATCAGTATAATGTTTATAATTATACTTCTGTTTTCTTCAAAACATTTCAATGAGTTTGTGTTGCTTAATTTTCTTTAACCCCTTTCCTACTGTTGGATACTATTTTTCCAGTTTTTGTCAATTATAGATAATATTGCATCTATGCATGTATTTTGAATTATTTCTTAATAAACATTCAATATTTTGATTACATTAGGTCAAAATTATGATGATTTGTACATTATTTGGATGCAAGTTTCTTGTATTGGTCTATAGAGTCATAAAAGTATGAATGCACCACATCAAACTTTTGCACTAGTATAACATGCTTCATGGGACTGGGGGAACAGCCCTATGTTGGGAACACTACTATCACAGTGAAGAACAGAGGCTCTGAACTCAGTCTATGAGTGGAAAATCTCAATTCCTGCATTTATGTATGACTTTGCACAATTACCTAACATCTACAAATGTCCATTTTTTATCTCTAAAAATGGGGAGAATAATAGTGCCTTCCTTTAGGGTTTCTGTGATAAATAAATCACAATAAATACAGTGTCTAATATATAGTAAACATTGTAAATATTAGTTTTTAAGTTACTGTGTATTACAATAGCTAGTTTATAGGTTAAGCTGCTATAACAAATAGACTGTCTTAATGTGTTAGAAATACCTGACTTAATAGGATAGAAGTTTGTTTCCTTATATAACAGTCTGGAGATAGAAAGATGCTTAGAATAGGTTGGTGGCTTTGCTCTGTGGAATTATCTGGGACTCAGGTTCCTTCTATATTATTATTATATCTGCTATTCCGTGAGGTGTTACCCTCATCTGCATGGTCGGAGCTGGCCAGTACGATATACCAGTACCTTGGAAAAGGAATAGAAGAATGGGGTAAGAGCGGAGGATTATCAGTTTCCTTTTTAAGACTGGGACTCAGAAGTTGGATACAATACTTATGTTCATATTCCAGAATATATCTTACTTTATTAAACCTAATATGTCACCAATTGGAAGACAAACCATTATTATATATGTCAATTAAATGATGACAGTGATTTATCATTCCCTATATGTTTTTATTTTAAACTTACAGAAAGAGCTCTTTTATATCTATTTACTCATAGTTTTTAAAATATCATATATCATTTTTGTGTATTCATAAACAGAAAAATAAAAGTGCAATAAATTGATTAAGGTATTCTTAAAACTTCTTTACATTTGAATGTAGACTACTGAATCACTTTTCGGTTACGAATTGTTGATGTCCGTATTAATCTGTACAATACTGTTCTCTGTGCCATCAATTTCATTTGCGATATGGCCTTTCTTGAGTGTGCTCCACTGTTGTCCCCAGGATTACACTTCAAATCACTGACACTCATTCTGTAATGTGTATACATTCTTATTTGATGAAGCTCATGAACTGATTTTTCTCAGTGAGAATGCCTCAGTTGAAGAGGATGAATTTTTTTAATAGCAAGGCTTTCAAACATGCTTTTAAGCATTTGACTTCTCTGTTTTGTAACAGTATCTCAGATTGAACTCATAGCTTTCCAGTTACTTTTAAGTTTCCCAAAGTTTGACTCAGTCGAGTCTAAAGTAAAATTTAGATCTCAAATTCATCTCAAGATTTACTCTGTCCCACAACCAGAATAGCTCTTGGCTTGAGGGAGGTGCACCTGTGAGGGAGACATAACCTATTCTACTCTGCTTTCCTTTCTGGGCTCCCTTTCTCTCCCTGGTGTGCAGTCATGAGGAGGTGGAATAGAGAAGAAGCAAAGACCTTTTTACTTAGCTGCCCTCTGTTGGTTTTGGAGACCTGCAGGATACTTATGGATGGCTTTACTTGGATGTCATGCAACTGTCCCCCTACTGCACAAGTTTCTAAACTTGAAAGATTGCTCTGGTGTGAACATTTCCTTCACTGCCCCCTTCAGCTCCTTCTCAAGGCAGTGCACCTGTAGTCTTTATCACCCAAGGTTTCCTCATCTAGAAGGTGCCATGTCCAGGAGTGGCAAAATGGCCTAAATCCAGCTGTCTTCTATGGTCCACTTGACCTGCAGGCAACTCACACAGCCTTGCCGTGTCAAACAGTGGGAGTACAAACTGCTCTGCTGCATCTCTCCAATTCTTTTTTTCCTTTCTTTAAACAGGTACCCAGGGCAGCCACAGTAGTCTACCTTATAAACCAAAATTCAAATGGGAGGTGAGCTGTCAGATTTCCCCTGAGAGTTTTTAAAAGGTTCTCTTAGAATCCTTCTCATCTGGCTCTAGGTGAAAGAAGGGAAGATGAGATGCATCCCTGAAATGATCCTCCTTGATTCCTCTCATTTCATTATTATTATTATCATTTTTGCTCTGGTATGGTGATGGTAGGGGTAGCCAGGCACGTCTGCCTTCTCTTGGTAAGTTCTGTGGGAATGTACTGGGTGGTACTCTTTAGTTTGTGAGGCTACTTAGACCCCATTGTTCTTTTAGCATTGGAACTTTAGTGGCATTCTATGAAAACAGGAAAGATATGGGTTCCTTCTGGGGTTACAGAATGTAGATAAAAAAGTTTTGTGATTCCTGTTATTAAAATAGCCAAATCAGTTACTGAAATATGTAAATAACTGTTCTAGTTCATATAGGACTTAATCTGTAGTAGTGATTTGTTGCTATGCTATCACCATCTATATGTGCTCCAAATACGTAACAACTGATCATTAGCCTTTTAAGTCAGGCTTATTCAGATATAACCTACATGCAGTAAAATTCTCCCCGTTTAGATGTTTCAATGCTTTTTAGCACACATATACATACAGATATATCTATATATCTATATGTATCTATAACTATACTTTTGTAACCACCACCATCACATTTGAGTTATAGAACATCTCCATCATCCAGAGAAATCCCTTCACGCTCCTCTGTACTCAACCCCCTTGCTTGACCTCCAGTCCCTCATCTGATTTCCATCCCTATACTTTTTCTTTTGCTAGAATGCCATATAAATGGAATTATACAGTATATGGCCTCTTTGCTTCTGGCTTATTTCACTTAGCATTAGTATTCTGGAATTCTTCCATGTTGTTGCAGATATAAGTGATTTGTTCCTTTTTATTGCTGAGTAGTGTTCCATTATATGAATATTCCACAGTTTGTGTGAACATTCACCAATTGATGAATATTTGACACGGCTCCAATTTTTAGATATTATAAATAAAGCTGCTATCAGATTTACATATAGGTATTTCTGTGGATTTATACTTTTGTTTTTTTTGGAAAATGAATTATTTTATTTAGGAATGAGATTAATAGGTTACTTATTAATTGTATGTTTATCTTTCTAATAAACTACCACACTGTTTTCTTTTTTTCTTTCTTTTGTGATACGCTGGCCTCTCACTGTCATGGTCTCTCCCATTGTGGAGCACAGGCCCCGGACGCGCAGGCTTAGCGGCCATGGCTCACGGGCCAAGCCGCTCCGCGGCATGTGGGATCCTCCCGGACCAGGGCACGAACCTGTGTCCCCTGCATCGGCAGGCGGACTCTCAACCACTGCGCCACCAGGGGAGCCCTTTTTAAAATAAATAAATAAATGTATTTATTTATTTATGGCTCTGTTAGGTCTTCGTTGCTGTGCGCAGGCTTTCTCTAGTTGTGATGAGCAGGGGCTACTTTTCGTCGCTGTGCGCAGGCTTCTCACTGTCGTGGCTTCTCTTGTTGCGGAGCACGGGCTATAGGCGCACAGGATTCAGTATTTGTGGCACTTGGGCTCCATAGTTGTGGCTTGTGGGCTCTAGAGCGCAGGCTCACTAGTTGTGGCGCACGGGCTTAGTTGCTCTGCGGCATGTGGGATCTTCCCAGACTGGGGCACGAACCCGTGTCCCCTGCATCGGCAGGCGGACTCTCAACCACTGCGCCACCAGGGAAGCCCTGCTACACTGTTTTCTTAAGAGCTGTACCATTTTGCATTCCCACCAGCAAGGAATTAGAGTTCAAGTTGCTCCTCATCCTCATGAGTACTTGGCATTGTCAGGTTACCAGGTGTTTTTGTTTATTTTTTTAAATTTCAGTCATTCTAGTAGGTGTGTAGTGGTATCTTATTATAGTTTTAATTTGCTTTCCCCTAATAACCAGTAGTATTGACATTTTTAGTCTACTTATTACCCATCCATATAACTTGTTTGGTGAAGTGTCTTTTGCCTATTTTGGGAAGGAGAAAAGGAAGTTGTTTGTTTTCTTATTATTAAGTTTCGGGAGTTCTTTACATCTGAACGCACACAGCTGTGTTCTGCCCTCCCCAATTTGTGACTCATTCGATAGTGTCTATATTGTTATTTCATTAGTAAATGATTAACAAAGAGAGGAATAATTGACTCGGTACCTTAAACTTTAAATAGAAGACCAGCATTAGAAGCAGGAGATCCATAAAATATTACCACTCTTCTTCTCAAAGACAGTTTTAGAGACCTAGATAATAAAAACAATATGGCAATTCTTATTTTACCTGGTGGTACAATTGATATTCATTTGAGTCTTACTTGTTGGCCGTGTAGGGACTTGATTCTTTGGGACTGATTTGTGTGATGCTGATAGGAAACCTCTGATCAAACGACCTTATACAACTAACCCATTAAAGGATTAACTCTTGCCATCTATTCTCTTGTAGAAATCAAGGAGTCCTGCAAGAATAAAACACAAGATACAGCAAGTTGAAATTTTGTGGGTATATGATGTGTAGACCAACAGCATACAACTTAGCTCAGGGTTTCCTTCCTTACATATACATTACATAATCTTGTATTATAAAAATTCTCTTTCTACGTTCTTAAAAACAAAACAATGACAACAGCAAGCTCTGTATTGGTATTTTCATCAGTAGTTTGGCAAAGGAAATAAAACAAGTGAGTAAATTTCTTATTTGTTGGTGCTCTGTTGCCTTTGAGCTTAAAATGAGGTTTAGTGATTCATTTTAGCTTTCTAATTTTTTATTTCCTGAAGCATTGAACGAAGGCAATGGGAATTTAATTGCAGCATGAGAGATTTAAGTTAAAGAGAAGAGAGGCTGGGAGAAAAAGCATATATCTAGTATTGATCACTTACTCTGTACTAACACTGTGCTAAATGTTTTTTTATATCTTACTTTGTATAAGTCAATGATAGTTGACTTTGAAAATAATACTAAAAAGGCAAATTAGGTCATCCTCTTATTTAGAAATCATTTATTGAGCATCACGTTTGTGTACAAAACATATACCAGAAGATAAAGAGGAGGTAAAAAGATTTGCAAATATACATCTTTTCTCTGGTTATAGGTTAAATCACCTTGGATCATCCTCTTTGAAAGAGAATGAGTAGGTGATTAGATTATATCCCAAGTCACTTGTAATTCTATCAGTATAATTCAGTATGTCTTATTCTACTACAAAGAGAGGAATCAATAAGTAACCACAATGCGGTGCTTTTAAATGTGTCGCTTTCAAGTACACTCTTGTAAAAGGAACACTTCACAACACTGTGTCTTCAGGAATGATCTTATCTGGGTCTTTTATCCAGCACTCATAAAGCATTTGTTGACTTGATTTCTTTATATCTATCTAAAATATTGCTAGCTGGAACTGTAGGATTTAACAAGATGCATCTCCTGGTCTCAAGGAGTCCACAGTCTAAAGAAAAGCAGAAAGGCAAACACCATTTACAATACAATTTGACAACTCTTTTATTTTTGTTTTTTTTGCGGCACGCGGGCCTCTCACTGCTGTGGCCTCTCCCGCCGCAGAGCATAGGCTCCGGATGCGCAGGCCCAGCGGCCATGGCTCACGGGCCCAGCCGCTGCGCGGCACGTGGGATCCTCCCGGACCGGGGCACGAACCCGCGTCCCCTGCATCAGCAGGCGGACTCGCAACCACTGCGCCACCAGGGAAGCCCTGACAACTGTTAAATAAGAGCATTGTAAGCAAGAAGACAGAGACTCTAACTCCACCTGAAGAGTCAGGGAAGGTCTTGCTTCAAAGAAGAAGGGAATCAGCTGAATTGAGAAATTCACCAGGTGAATCACCAGGTGAATGTGTGGAAGCACAGCCAAGAAAGAGCAAGCAACATGCGTAAATACAAGAAAATGCTGCCTTGTTCCATTGGCTAGAGACACAGCTTGGGTTCGAAGGATTAGCTGGAAATAAGGCTGGGAGAGGAAGATGGGAGACAGGTACTGAGGGGCTTGGCTTTACTAGTCTTTAGATTAGAGCTTCTCAAACTTCAGTGTGCACACATTTCACTTTGGAAATTTTATTAATATTGCAGATTTTTATTCAGTGGTTCTGGAATGGGGCCTGAAATTTGGCCTTTCTGAGAGACTCCCAGCCATCTGCTGGCCCCCAGACCTCAATTTGGGTAGTAAGGAGTTGGGTAGGTGTTAAAGATTCTGAAACAGTGTGGAGGATCAATTAGATTTGTACTTTAGAAAGACAGCTCTGGACATAGGGTGGAATGCAAATATATTGGAGGGTTGTCATTGAGATGCTTTTTTTCCCAATGAAAACTTATTAATTAGTACCTGTATGGACAAATTTAGTATAGAGGACAGCTGGAAATAAGTTTCACCGAAGACCAACTATTTCAAAAAAGATTTTCTAATCACTGATATATCATGTTTGAAACAATAAGAATATTGTTTCTATATTTTTGCCATCTTAAATGATACAGTTAAGCATAGACACAAAATTAATCTCTTACTTACCCTACTTTGACTTTCTTTCTTCCTCTCACTTTTCCTTTTAATAGTTGACCAAGCAACCTCAAAGTAGTATCATGATGAATATTTGTTGAAAAAAGTTAACCAGCTCCTAGTCTCAGGAGGCACACAATCAGAAGGGAAAAATGTTATTTTTATAAGGCTATAATAAATATAATACTACAAATACTACAGTAATATCAAGCCCATTGCAGTTATCACATCTTAGAAACGAGCATTCTCAAGAACAGCTTATCAACTGCGAAACATGTAATGATTATAAATCACAAGCACATTACCTAGAAAAGAATAAAACATAAAACTCTTTGGAAGGATGTATATGGTTAGGAGTTCTATAATTTTGGTTGTCTATTCACATTTGATTATCTCAGTGGTATTTATCCCTCTGGAAGGGAAGAAAAATTCTCAAGACACCAGTTAGGTCCATGGTTCTGAATAGCTGGCTGAATGTTAGAATCATCTGGGGAACTTTCAAAAAATACCAATTCCCAAAGCTCCATCCCCAGAGATTCTGATTTAATTAGCTTGGAATGGAGTCACAGCACTGATATTTTTTAAATGCTTCATGTTGAAGTATAATACATACATTGAGAAGAGTGCATATAAGTATATAGTTTGATAAATTTTCATGAACTGAAAACACCCATTATTCAACACACAAGTCATAAACAGGATATTACAAGTCCTCATCATAGCAGCCAAGACTGAGAACCACTGATCTGGCTGATGACCATTCAAATCTGTGAGATTTCAAAGAAAGGAGACATCTTTTCAGGATGGATGGGGGAGGATAGAGAGAAAACTTTTGTTCATTGCATGGAGGATGTGACATCTGAGACTAGGCTTGAAAGATGGCGGAATCTGGAGATACAGGTTTTGGGGAAATGTATAGATGTGTGAATGAAGGAAGGCTGACAGGAAATCAATGTGATGTTTAGGGAACAAGGAATGGTTCAATTTGGTTGTATAGGAGAATGCTTGAGGTGAAGTGGAGTTAAAAATAGGGTGGAAAGTTGACTATAAACAGGGCTAAGTTAGTATGGTAAAGAACATCACACATGACATAGCATTAAATTATTTCACTTATGGAACAAAGGTAAACTGCATGGTAGCCTATTTATGATTTTAGGCTTTTGTATTTGTAAGTCTGTATTTAACAATACAAGAAAAAACTATAATTAACATAAAGTATACATATGGTCTGGCACATTCACTTGATAATATTTTATATGGTTTTAAATATTCATTCATTTACTCATTCTGAATAATTTACATGAAGCAATTTTCAAAAAAATTAAAAAGCTATTAATTTTAACTTTCTTTTTTAGAAAAAGAGCCTCCAATCCTTATAATTTGTGCAATATTTTTAGATCTTCCAGTAGCACAAGAAGGGAATGAAAATCATTATTGTAAGCAAAGATAATCTTTTATTTCAGGTGTATATATGTACTCTGAATATAAAATTCATCATAATATAAATAATTATCCCTGTCACTTAAAAATGATAATTATCTCATTTACATATCTATGACTTTTAAAATGTATCATACTACTTCAATAAATTACATTCTGGATCATATCAGTATCTCTTCAAGAAAATGAAGTTAAATCTTTGTAGTAACCAGCAGCTTAATTTTCATTAGGCTAGCTATTTGATAATTAGTCATGCACCATAAATCAAATCGCCAAGTCTTCTTCTGGTTTCTTAATTGAAAATTATTGTTTCTTGGCTCTCTGGTTGAAAGTGCAGCAAGTGTGAGTGTGATCGATGTGGAATCCGGCACAAACAGTTTGAGACAGTCAGAACTTGATAGATCATTGCCCCGGAGGGGCTTGCAATGGTGGGTAGGCAGAAATCTCCAAATTAAAGATTTACTTTTAAAATTGCAAGTGCCAAGAAAGCTCTGGTATATCCCATCCATCTCTACATTTTGGTCACTTTACTTTTTCCTTTTTTTCCATTTAAAAAAAATATCAGTTAGAATCTACCCATTTGCACCAGTGACTGTGGAGATAATATAAGATTATTGGAAAATCTAACTTCCTGTTTGGGATTAAAAAGATGAAAATATTCCTCATTAATGTCATAAACAAATATTGAATTTGTTGGTATTTTAAAGTAATTTGAAAACATTGACTAAAAACACTCTACTCATCTGACAGCTAATCGGAGAGAACAGATGGCTACCCAAGTATTGCCCCCAGTCATGAAATCATTTCAAATATGATACTGTTGAAGCTAAATAAAAGACTTTGCAAGTAATAAGGAAAATATTGCTTCATTGAATGGCTGCAGCTTGTTGCCATTTTTCTTCTGACAATCTAGGAGGATTTGCAGGAAACTTTGGTCATGTTTGCAGTTCTTTAGTTAAGAACAGCCACGGGGTGTTCCAGCATTCATTTCTTGTTTCCTAGTGGCCTGGCAGCCAGGACCTGATGAGGCCCACAGCGGGGAGCACTGTGAAATGCACCATAAATTTCAATGTGTGAAGTCAAAAGAGCTAAAAAAAAATCTGGGCACAAGAACCAGAGTTAGAGTTTGAAAATTACCTGGGCAAATGCGCCCTGAAATAAATACAGCATTTTACCAGTTCCATGTATAAAGCGAAGTTGGGGGGGGTGTTAAAGAGGGGTGCCTTGCCAATAGTGCATGAAGACTAACGTTGATATTATTTACTCCCACATAATCACACCATTGTTATATGTTTTAGTTACATCGGCCCTTCTAGATGGCACATTGAAATAATTTTGGTTGGTTTTGTGAAAGGAATTTAAATAAAGCTTTTTGATAAATTACAGTTCAGGCTAAAATAAGACTGAGCTAGAAAACCTGTGGAGATATGATACCTAGCCATGAATTATATTTTAGAACTCAAGGAATCTTACCACCCTTCAAAGAAAATCCAAAAATAATGACATACATATATTTTACTATCTTTAAGACTTTGAACAAGTTGTTAAATCTCTTTAGACAAAAGGTATCTTATCTATAAAATAAGGAAATTGTGGTCATTGAACTCCAATACTTTTTCCTATTCTAACATTTTGTGATTTTGTGGAAAATTGGTATATGAGGCTAAATTCCTCATTCTTGATTATATTGGATTTTGCCTGGAGGAATAATTAGAATCCACACTCATTTGCATAAGGTGTCTGTGTTTGTGTATGTAGTTAAGGTATGTGCAGATAGATTCACAAAGTAGCTGTATGAAGGCCTGATTCTATCAGTAGGTATGTTTCGTTTTACCAAGAGTGTGTTAAAAATTCTTGATAATTGCCAACATTTCAAAATCCAGAAATGTCACTTAGAAATCTGATTTCTGACTTTTTCTATACAACAGAAAATAAAGAAAAACATCTTTTTGCAAGAATATAATCACCTAGAACTGAATAGCAGTTTCTCTACAGATTACAATCTCTCCAATTCTAGTTTTCTTGTCTATGCAGAGGCTGGGTGTCAGTTACCATTTATCAGTGTTGTTGCCATGTTATACACTTGGGTCCACGTGGTCTCTTCACTTATTTATATTATGTATTGTGGTGGCCATGGCCAGGCCATGTGCAATGAAACCTCCAGTAGGCTTGGTGATAATACAGGATATATTATGCAAAATGTAAGTTAAGCACATTATTTTTTCCCCCCTAGAAATAAGGGAAGTGCTGACATGCTTCTCTTCCAGCCACTCAAAAAAAAAAAAAAAAAGTGAGCCTGAGGTTCTAGAATTCGCTAATCTGCCTGGTTCCTCACCCTATGAGTACTGTCAAACCTGTTGAAATTTAGACAAAACTTTGAGGATCCAGGAAGGCAACAGGAGCTGTGTCTACTGAATTATACCTTTAATCTGATGAGTATCCTTTACATTCCTTGTTTGCTGAATCAATAGTAAACTGACATTAAAACAACTTCAATGGAGTTTGAGTCATGGTTCATGCCAGTCTTTGAACCTATACCAGTCATTGTAGACTGGTCCAACTCACCTTGTTGGCCAGTGTGTTCTAGGTACTATCTGGATTTTCTTTGGTTGTTGTGTTAGAGAGGTTAATAATTTTCTCTAGATTTTCATGCTTCTTTCTAAAAGAACCTTTCCAACTCTAGTAGTCTGAGAAGAGGCCATTCCCATGTACCAACTAAATCTCTCATGAGCACTGATCATAAAAGCTGACTTGACCGGGCCAATCAGATTCATTCTTCCAAGTAATGGGATTGAGAAATGGAGACTGCACCACTTAGTTGGGGGAACTAAACTAGGTGATCCTCTGGATCCAAGGCTGATACTACCATCCTGGGAGGATATTGATGTGGCTATGAGAAAGCAGAGGAAGAGTCACAGGGGAAGGCAGAGATAAGTCACAATGTGGCTCAGTGGAGCTATAATGTCTTTCTAGCAACTGTGTTCTGGGAGATTTCCTGTGATAAATTTCTTGGTGACTCACTCTTAAATATGAATGAAGAGCTAAGACTTTCCAGCATTTGAGCAAAGACTTAATTACAGTAATACAAAGGTCAAAACAAATCAAAAATGAGCTATAGAAAACTCCTAGAAGAAAGCATAGGCAAAATACTCTTTGACATAAATTGTAGCAATACTTTTTAAGATCTATTTCATAAAGCAAAGGAAATAAAAGCAAAAATAAACAAATGGGACCTAATTAGACTTAAAAGCTTTTGCACAGCAAAGGAAACCTTCGACAAAAGGAAAAGACAGCCTACTGAATGGGAGAAAATATTTGCTAACGATATAACCGTTATGTTTTGCATTTGAGCAGTTCAATTCAATAGCCACTAGCCACATGTGAATACTGTGCACTTGCAATGTGTCTGGTGGAAAACTGAGGAAGTGAATTTTTAATTTTAATTCTTTTAAATGTAAATAGCTAGCTCAGAACCTAGAGAAGTAGACAGTGGAGGTGCAGGAGGAGAAAGGTGGGAACTGAAGGAGTAAAGTTTTGAGTCAGTGCAAAAAATAGTACCTAAACCGGTGTGGAACAATGGCACTAGGAGAGAAAAAAATATATTTTCTATTGTTAGAGGAGGAAAAAGGAAAAGATGGAGTCACATGGAGTAAGTTAGTAGATGAGTGGGAAAATGAGGGCGTTGTCATAACAATGAAGCATGAAGCAAAGATAAGAGGGAGGGAAGGAGGAACAGATGGATGTTTCAGGAGGGGCTATGTGGCTGATCGTATTTCTTATACATAAAGAGTCTATGAAAAAATACATAAAAATTATCTGACTATAGAGGGGGAAACTGGATGGATGGAAAGAGGGATAAGAAGAAGAATTGTCACTTTATTTTCATTCTTTATTTTGCATTTTGAGCCCATGTAAATGTATTACTCATTCAAAAATTAAAGTTTAAAATACTAGATAAGAAGAGTTAGAAATGAATTTATCAGATAATAATAAATAGGGAAATGCTGAGGACTCTGTAGACATTTCAGCTTTATAAGACACATGTTTTGTTTCTGTTTCTCTTTTTTAAAAAATGTGTATTTTCCAGTGCATATTATCATGGATAATACTGATTCCATCTGCACAAAAATAACAAAAAGTTTTAGATAACAAGATATTTTGATGTAGTAATGCAGTTAAATAGATTTTATTTAATAAATCTGTAGATTTATTATACATCTGTCATATATGCGTATTTATATAAATCCATAGATTTATGGCTGTGTGGTCCTTGACGGGCACTGATGGGGGTGAGGATAGGATAGTGATTGTGGGTGGATCTAGTAACATTAAACTGTTAAGTAGGTTATAGTTCTTTAGAAACTAGTTTGGACACAACAACTGGGCCCTACTGACAACTAAACATAGAATGGATATTCCATGGTATGTTTTGTATAAGTAGACATTGCCCAAGCCCCAAGTTTTTGGATAATGATAATGTGCTGTCAGAGAACTTTATGCCATTAAAAAAAAATCATTCGGCTAAACTCTTAAAAGCAGGTTTTCTTCCAGTTTCCTGTTTCCTTGAAAAATTTTGTTTTCCTGTCACCTGAACCATCGTTCTTTGACTCATGTTTGCTAACACTTGGGACTCTATGTTTTATAGCAAAATAGCCCTGGTGGGCTCCCTGAAACGAACTAGGAACTGGGATCTCATAGCAAGATGACAAAAATGGAAAAGGGGAAAATGAATCCTGCTTAAGTTTGTACCTATTTTGCCCCCATTTTCAACAGAATGAGGCCTATGGGTATCACTTTGCCTTCTCATAGAGACTTAATCCATCAACCACCTTTTCTTCTTGCCTTCCAACTTTCTTGGAACTAAAATACACTGGCAGCCTGTTCATATCAGTGTCAAATGCAAGGCTCTATAACAAAAGATATATCTTAAATGCAAGAAAAATATAGAAAATCAAATGCCTTTGTGATCTCAGCTCTATATTTATGTGTGGGATCTATGTATATTATATCAAAGAGGCTATTACATATTAAAATTAGATTTTATGGTGATCATTCTTCAAGTGTCTTCCACACAAAACCTCTGTACTGAACAATAAACATTCCTTCTTAATGAAACACATTGCTTAGCCTGTCATGATGCAGCCATACTCTTCTGTAAAGACTCTACACATGGGTTTTTCTCAGCGTCCGTAGAAAAATGTGTCAAGAAACAAGCAGCAAGAACTGTGTCTGATTTTAAAGGACAGATTGCTTGGTTGTTCTGGGGGGTCTACCTTGTTCAGGGGAGAATTTTCCCCAAACTCAGTGAGAGATTCCCTTCATTTTTGTTCACGACTCCTAGAAGAAATGACACCACACCTTTTTGCTTTTAGACCAAAATAAATACATCCTGTTGAAAGAGTAATTCCAAATAGCCTATTGTTATGAAGGTGAGAACATTTAGTCATTTAATATTCGACCTGAAACATACCAGGGTATTAAGTAGAAATGCCTGGTATTTTAAGGACTTGCTTTCTACAGTAGCCCAGTAGCGGAAGTGGATCACTCGCCTACTCTAGGCTATTGGCAGAAGGCACTTAAAATGAGATTGAGTATGAAAATGAAACCTAACACCAGTGGGTCTCTTCTGACCACTCTGCCTAATCTAATGTCCTTAAACTCTTCCCGTAAAGTCCTGCTGCTTTTCTGTTGTTTGATATTCTGACCATTTTTGAACGCTTGAACTCTGACAGAGGAGGGACTTGGAGAGGCTGTCATCTGATCTGTGTTAGCAGCAAAAGGAATAGCTTTCTCTCTAATAGCACTTCTCTCTGTTAAACAGTTGGTGGGAGATTAAAATGCTCTAGGTGGAGAAGACTGGTGAAAGTTCTGGGGACATCACTTTTTTGGGAGGACTTGTCTGTATGTCAAGAAAACAAGCAGGGTTTATTTTTTCCCCCTTTGCTGTAGCACATTCATAATATTTCACTGCTTATTTATCCATTTTTATGATTTACTCCAAGTCAAAGGAGAATGAATTCCTGCTATGCTCCTATTTGGCCAGGATCATGGTTAGACTCTGACATTCTGAGTTCCAGCCATATTAATTTCTGGATAAAGGCTATAATCCTTCTCTCTTTGAAGCCCAAGGCTGATTTTTAGGCAACACTTCAAAAGCAGAGCACTACAAGCACTGAATTACCACGATTGACTCAGCTTGCGTTAGTCTACATATGCCTTACATATTTGGTGACCCAACCAAACAACTTGATTTTGATACTAGAGAGTAAAAGAAAGTACCTTTCATTATCTAAAGAGTGATCTATAACTCCATGTGAGGTAGATTTCCCTGGTTGGTTAAAACACCTTAGAAATAGAAACACCTAAATCACTCTTTTCTTACACTAGAAAACACCATGTTTGAAACTCCTCTCCTCTGTCTCTCTCTTTCATGTTTTGTCATGACATCATATAAACCATCAGTCTGGGTCCTCTATGATTAATGACAAAAGCCCATGTAGACAAGGCATTTCACACATTCTCAAATTATTATATCCCTTGTAAGTTCTTTTCAAAATAATTTTCAACATCAGCTGTGTAAAATCCAACCCAATATATATAAAACAATTGTAACTGAGATTTTAAAATAAGGAAGTATGAAGTATAAATGTTCTGTAAAAGACTAAACCAAAACGACAAATACACAAAAACTAAAAAAGCAACAACACAAAAAATAAAAAAACTCTCAAGTAAAATGGAAGTCCATGACCAATATGGAACTCTTTGTTGGTGTCTATTTCACTTACAGCTTGTTTCTCTCTGGCTCTGTACTATAGGGACTTGCTCATATAGGATTTGCCAAGTATACTTAGTGTGCTATGTTTGAGAAAGATTAACAGTGTTGCAGATCAAAGGAGGACCCTGCTGCATGGTCTTAGGAGATTGTCATTCACTCCCATTATGGCTCATTTGCACAAGATTTTCATGTAATATGAGCCATTGTTTTGATGGCAGTGATTTGACATAAAGACAGGGCCGAACTGCATCTCAGCGTCCTCATCAGTCAGGCTGGGGGTATCTTGGTCCCAAAGAACTTGCCAATCATAAAAAGGCAACTGTTAGTTATGGATCAGCCCTCCCCCTCCACTGTCCTCTGCCCCCCACCTCCTTGTTTTCTAAGGTGGAAAACTTCTTGAATGTTCATGGATACCATAAAACTCAGACAATGCTTACTTGTGCTAGATTAGATACAGTTTAACCAGACAAAGTTTCAGATACCCTATTCAAAAGAGAAAGTTATGAGCCATTTTAGTGAACTGCTTTTTCTTCTTGTGCTTTCTGCCATGCTTATTTTGATTTTAAAATAACTTGAAGTGGTGAAAAGTTATGCCTGAGCTACATTCAAAACTTTTCTTTAAGCTATATTTATGTTCTTCTAGTGATTTCGTTTAGTGGATATGCATGGAATATATATTTCCATATACTAGTCACTAATGTTCTCTCCCTCTTTCTTTCTGCAAGTTAAATTTAAAAGAAAAAGAGAGATGCTACTGCCTCTTTGAGAGTGACTGATAATATAAGTGAAAAAGAAATATTCAGTCAAAGTCTGGATAATTTCAAATGTAACTTTATTTAACTAGAGAAAATATCCTTTTCTTAACTCTACAGCATATATCACAATATAAAAAATACATTTAGATGTAGCAAATATATAACTATGGAAAGAAAACTTTTGAAATGGTTGATTCTAAGTATTACATTAAATGTAAAGAATTAAGAATGAAAACTACATTAGAATAATATAAGCTATTTTTAGTGTCTGGCTAGAGTTTTCTAAGTTAATGTATTTTAAATCTGGAATTGTAACGCTTGTATAGCATTTGCCATTTCTGGCAAAGTGCTGGTTTGTTATATGTAGCATTTATTCAATGCCTTCTATACAAAGATGCATTCAAATTTTTAGATTTTAAAAACTGATTTTTTAAGTTATAACAACGTCTTACCTAAATTTTGTGTTTAGAACAAGACTGACTATGATTTGCTTGGTTTTTTTAAAATCTATTTTTAAATTCTTTACAGCAACCATATGTTATAGCACAAAAGAAGTGAACTCAAATGATTTCATGATATTGAAGAAAATGTTTAAAACTCAGAGAAATCACTATTATATACTTACTTTAAAACATTTTGTAAAAATAGGAGTGAATATGAATTTTTATTTCAAAATTATTTTTCTCTGCTCAATCTTAATCAATTAATGAAAGAAGTATTATATTTTTCATATACTCAAGATAAACTTTTACATTTTAGGACTGCATTAAAAGTTAACCAAAAAGAAGCTAGCATGCTCAGTGATATATTTTTAAAATATATACTAACTTAGAAAAA
This sequence comes from Monodon monoceros, assembly GCF_005190385.1. Taxonomy (NCBI): domain Eukaryota; kingdom Metazoa; phylum Chordata; class Mammalia; order Artiodactyla; family Monodontidae; genus Monodon; species Monodon monoceros. The sequence continues at coordinate 115,853,941 of NW_021703767.1, read as the reverse complement.
TAATTAAGAGAAATAACCATAGAAATTAAAAATGAGTTAGAACATTTCCCCAAGTTTTTAGTTTGAAGAATTTCAAATATAGAAAATGTTGGCAACACAATTTAACAAACACTTGCAAGTCCCCCACCCAGAAGCAGCAACTATTAACATTTTTGCCATTTACTTCTTTTTTCCCTGAGCCATTTGAAAATGACACCCCTAGATTTTTCAGCATGCGTCTCCTGAGTCACAAGACCGTTCTTTTTACATAATTATACTACGAAAAAGTTGAAATACTCATATAATATCTAGTAACCAGGATGTTTAAAATGAATTAAAGTTTCACTAGAACTCAGGGATGTTTAAAAATACACATATCCTTAATGTCAAATGTAACGACTTTAATGATCAATTACATGAACAGCTACTTTAAATTTAAATTCAGGCTTTACACGTTAATACTTCCATTGTAATTTATGGGCAGGTTTTGAAAAACAAATACTAAACTATTAGCTGAATGTGTTTTGCTTTAGGAAACACTTTCAAAATACATGAACAACAGCGCCCTCTACATGTGGATAGCACATGATGAAAAAGATTTCACTGGTTGAGCAAAGGAGCATTTTAACAATAATCACTGTGGGTTTGGGGACAAATGATGTGATTTTTACAAATTACAAAATTGCACGGTAATCTCTCATATGAGTTTACAGTATTTTAAACCATTGATTTAGTATGGGAAATCAAAATCTGGAAATTCAGTATTGTACCATTCAGCAAACAAACTGACAGAAATAATAGTCAAGAGGAAATAGAAAGCTCTCTAGGAGATTATATAAAGCTGCTTCAAAAATAAACTTAATCATATTATTTAATAGGTTTTCAGAAATTAGTTGTGAGTAGTTAAAATCATATTATTTTCCTTTCTTGCTTATATAAATAGGACGTTGTGATGTTTTCAAATTTGGAAATGGACTGATGGTTTTTAAAAAATCCTTTATAGTTTTCAGTATCCAAATATTGAAGAAACGACAGACTTAGAATCTAGCATTTAATACGTTTGCTTGAAATAAAATAAAATAAATTTGTGTTTAAGTAAGTTCTTTTGAAGATTCTTTTTCAGATTAAGTCATAATAAAGTTGATATGAAATTATAAAGACATAAAAATATAATCAGTCATCTTATATGTAGACCCTCATGTCTGTAATTAATTAGCAAAACTATCCCCCAAACAATTAGAATATCATCCTTTAAATAATTCAGAAGCGAAAAATTATGCACATATGTTATACATTTAAGAAAATTATAACTGATTTTGTATAGCATAGAATAAAAATTTTAAATATATTTGCAATTCCTTTTTCTACCTATAAGCTCTTTATTTTATGACACCTAAATTTTAATTTCTCTCAATAGACAACTCAGTTAAAAAAATGTGTTTAATAGCAATAAAATCAATCTAATAGATTGGCATTTGAAAGGTTTACTTTTCTGTTTAGTTTTGTTTTCTTAGTGCAACTTTTTCACTTAAGAAAAATGATGCTTATTTTAAAAATAATATTTTCCTTAAATGTATTCTTTTACACACAAGTTTGATACTGCTTCACTGTGAAACTTTGAGGGCAACTTAAATACTAGAGTCTAAAGTGAAAATCTTTCAGTGAATTATTTGTAAGCTCTCAGTTGGCAAAGAACAGATTAAGATAGGTAAAAATCAGAAACATATTGTGTTAACTCTCATCAATTTAAAGCAAGCGTTTCAACGTCTAAGTCACTTCATTTTAATAGAAAACAACATAAAAATTAGAAATGAATAATTAACAAACACATATCTATGTTTTAAAGAGTCAACCACTAAACTAACTTAAATAAACTCCTGCAGACTGCTTTGTGCATTTTAAGTTACAGCAAACCTGAATAATTATATAGCTTGTGAGAAGAAAAGAATGCTCTTTGAGATGATTCCTTTAGTCTTTTCCTTTGCTTAAGGTGCCATGAAACATCCTACAGCATGCTCTAAATTTATAAAGACAAAATGCCAGTGACTCTGGGGATCATCTTGTTCGTTTTAAGAACAAATTAAAACAGTGAAAGAATGGTGCAAATAATTGTTTCATATGTTCTTTGCTTGTGACTGCTGTAATCATCGGGCCTGATTTACAAATGTAGACTTGAAGGTTCCTCAGCTTCCTGCAGGGTAGGAGACTGTTACTTTGGCACTCACCCTCTCACCCTTGTAATCACCACTCAAAACTGTGCCTTGGTACTTCCAATTCCCAGTGTCTTGATTGAACACCTCATTCTGTGCTAACAAGGTGTTCAAGGTATTTGAACAGGGGCTTCAGTCAGAAAATTGTTATTGGTTTTGCTCATTAAGAGTTGCTGTACTTGTTTTGGTAATTTGGTAACTGTCTAAATTGCAAGTTGGTTTTTTCTGCCTTCAGCTTATGGAAGGATGTTAAATTTAAGACAGTAACGGTGTTCTGTTTCAATATTAACAAGGGAAGTTGAGTGCTGTCTAGATTATGATGCAGTAGTTTTCACAGAATTAATAAAATTATTTTGAATGTCTAGGTTTATTCCTGAGTTATTTTCAAGACATGATTAAAAAGGAAAGTTGAAGATAAAAATTTTTCACAGGATGCACCTATGAAATAGCTAAGATTTTCTAGAAGCTTAAAAGATAAAGAGCGACAAAAATGATTTCTTTAAAAACATGAGAAAGTATAGGGTTATGACAGTGCTTCTAAATACTTTGTTAAAATAAAATTGATTAATTCTATTTTTGACACCTGCTCTGTTTCTATAAATATATAAGTATATCTTTAAAAAAACACATGTAGCCTATTTTATTTTTAAGAAAATATGTTGATTTACTTTGCCATTAGAATGACTTTTTATGATCATAATTGCAAAGCCCATTTAATACAAAGATAGGCAACTTTAATAGATATATTTTTCTACTGAATGGTTATTTAAAAAATAATTTTAGATATGATCTGAATGCTTGAATTTGACTTTTCCAAATATACATAAAAATCCTGAGAACATTTTTCATGAGTTTAATTGCAGTCGCCTCTATGGAAATGGCCCTGACAATGACAAATTCTTTTACTTACATAATCCATTTTTTAATATTTCGATACTTTATAAAAGATACATTTCCCAAGAGGAATTAAGAAAAAAGTCAATATTTATATATCTTTTGGTTTAGTTTAAAGCCTGTGATTTACTTTATCCATTCAGATTTAGAAGGGAGAGCATTTCTGAAAAGAGTTTTTCTTACACATTCTCTATTTGTTTCTTTCATAATCATGAAAGGCTTTACTAAGTTTGGCAGCAATATCTGCAGGGATTTATTTTAAATTACTTTTAGTGATTTGGACAGTTGCCATTTTATCATAGAGATGAAAAGGTGGGAGATGAGATTCAGCTGAGGATGGAAGTTTTTCCCCTATACAGAGCAAAGGGCTATTTTAAAGTGATTTATGTGGCAGTTTTCTTCTGTGTCACCATTATGTCCCTGCTGCCTGAGTGTGACAGCGCGGTGCTTGCTAACATTTTGGTAATAATTTATTGGGATGAGATTTTTTTGCCTGGAGTTCAGCCTGCAATCCTTTTAACACTCTGCTAAAAGGCGTAAGTTCTCTACAGGCTTATTTATTTTTCACTTTGGAACTGTGCACTCACACAAAAACCTGCCTACATAAATCTGCAACTTTTCTTTTTGAATTGGAAGTTGAATACAGACCGTGACTTGTGCATATAAAAAAATGCAGAAATAATGCCCCCCTACTGTGTAAGTATTTTTGTTTTTCATGAATCAAGCCCAAAGTTATTTAAATTAATTCTAGTCTCATCATGGTAATAGAATATCATTTTTTTGCCTCTTAAAAATACTAATGCATGGATGTAATTTTACTGGTTACTCGACCAAGTTTTTCACACATTTTAAAATTCTCTAACACAAAGAAAAAAACCTATGGCTATAGTTTCATGTTAACAGGCTTTAATAAATCAATATGAAAATATAATTTTTGATGTTTACAAAGCATTATATTTTCATTATATCTTTGAAAATCTAGAAAACAAAGAATTTACGGGGTTTTTTTCCCATGTGTTTACATTGAAAGCTGTGTAGCTGATTAATCAATCAGGAAACTTCTGAAATCTTGTCCTTTGGAGCTAGTTGGTATGATTTAGCAATTCTATTGCACATCTAAGCTGGATACATTTGCTTGAAAATAAAGGCTCTGACTTCCCTCTATGTCTGGCCATAAACATAGGCAGGTTAAAAATATAGTTTATTTTACTAGACCTAGTTTTAGTTATAAGTGAAAAATAAATTAGTGGGGTTTTTTTCCAATACTGAAATCTTCAACACCTAATTTAATTGATCTTTCCAGTTGTTTGACACTGCAGAGATTTCAATATGCCCATGAATGTATTAGAATGATTTTTGCTAATATTAGTGGCAAGTAGTCAGACATTGGATTTGTTTTTTTAATCTGGGGGGTAAAACAACAGATTCCTGCTTGGAAAATACCACTGACTTTCATAGTCTTGTATCTGTAATTAGGATATTATCAAGCCATAAACTGAAGAGATAAATGTTAAGTGGTAGAGATTCCAAGCTTCTAAAATTACTTTTGGAGTTTTCTATTGTGGTGTGATTTTCTTGACAAAACTAAGTACTGCTACTTCAAAGAAGATAAAATTGTTTTACAGTGCTTTGGCTAGATGATATCAATGTATGTAGTCAATTTAGGTATTGGTTTCTATATGTGGTCCTGAGAATCACTCAAAATTTGTCTGTGTTTCTTGTATGGACAAAACTGTTATGGAATGCAGTAAAAGAAACTATTATTTAGCTAGTTATTTTAAAAATATTTTGACTAGGCATGTTAGCATTAGTTGTAACTTTAAATTATGCTGAATGTACTTTTACCATTATAAAATAGGGCTGGCTCCACAAAGGGAAGGTAACACTTTTTATCCCCTTTTTTTGTGGAGGAGGAGGTGAGAGCCTAACTTTGCATGTGTCTCAGTGCTTAATGTATTGTTTGTTTTTAATAATTGCTGAAGTGCATGCTCAGAGTTTGCACTCTAATTTCTATGAGAAGGTAATGCACTTATTACTTTAAAGGCTAGTATCACACTGTGAAAAGACAGTGAGCACTGAGATGCTTATTGTTATCAGTTTTGTTTATGTTATACTCAGATGTCTTACATCTTAAGTCATGATTATGGTAAGAAATCTAATGATGTGGCTCACTAATCTACAGAGAAGACAAAATTTGATTTCAATATAATAGTATAAAGAATTGTCTTTTAAGTGACTAAAATATGATGCATTTCTAAGCCTGTAAACATTTTGTCTAGAGTGAATTTATTCTAGTGTTTGAGAAAGCTGGCTTCATGTTGATGTTTAGGGGAATTCACATTTGCTTTATTTTGTCTATCACTGCTATTCAAATGTGAAAATAGAAGTCAGTGTTGGAAGGGTTGTTAAATGTTGATTTGCAAATGGGCAAAATTTGATACAGAGTTAAGGCAAACTTGCATATAAGTCTTCTTTATAGAACTTGAATTTTAGAGTCAGAGACTTTTTGGTTAAATTATTCCAAGGGCTTCATTTTAAAGATAAGGAAGTTGAAGGCCTGAGAATTTCAGGACTTTTCCCAAAGTCCCACAGACAGTTAGCAGTCCCAGGACTAGAATACGAGTTCCCTACTTCCTAGGCCAGTATTCTTTCCATCCCCCCAGCCCATTCAGTCACATCAAAATTAATACCTACTTGAATGGTTGTATTGAATAGAAAACTAGCAGTTGTGCTGACTTGGAATCACTGAACTATTGAAGATGATTTGATCCTACTCATTGTGCATTCGTTACTTGTTAAAACACATTTAAATCATTCTTATGAACTAACTCGTGGTGCAAAGATTAGAAACAGGATGACAAGATGAAGTTTTGCTAAAAAGACTAGGAAATTTGGAAAACAGATTACTTGTGCCTTTTACTGAAGTTATCCTGAATATGAGAAATATTGAAAGAAGACATTTATGTATGCTTGATGCTGAGCTGGTTTTCATGGTATTACTATGCCAATGGAGATGGTACATATTTTAGAGAAAAGATCTAAGTGTGCGTGTATAGGTATACATGTAGTTGAGTGTATGGTATATGAGTAGCTGAAGTTGGGTTGGGTATGTTCTTGGGGATATTGTGTTCATCTACTAGTTTCTATGCTACTGTCTAGAAACCACCCACAAAAGTTATGACTTAGTTGTAGGAAACAAGTATCTGGGATCCAGCCAATCAATGAGGACTGTTACATGATTATATAATATGGTGGTATAGTCTAAGTCAAGGGGAATGGAGATAGGAGAGCTATGATACAATCAGAGATGATCAGGGACCAGTGGAGGTAAATTTTATGAAAAACCTTGAAGGATATATAGGAGATCATTATACTAATGAGGACTATAGAGAAGGTTATCATAATGAGAACTAACCGTATTTTCTGGCCTACTGGAATATTCTCTGTGTTTTGGTATGCAGTATGCTTTCTCATCTCTGTGAATTTCCTCATTCTCCTCTTTCTACCTAAAATACACTTGTTCTACCAGAAAAATGCCCATTCATTCTTCAAAACCTGACTGGAGTGATACTACAGCTCTTTAGCTCTCTTGGACTTTCTCGTGCCTCAGTCAAAATTAAATGCTTTCTAACATACTACACGTTATGTTGTATTCTAAATTACAAGAGTAATAAATGCTAATTTAGAAAATAAGCATTCGCGATCCTGCCACCAGAGAAAACCATTTTCACATTTTGATATTTTTTTTCACCAAAAATACACACACATGCTCATATATACATGCTATTTACACATTACATATATTCATATATGGTTAAAGTTATACTAGTCATACATTTTTTATCCAATTTATACAATTTTTAAAGTGTTTTTCTTCACTTAATATCATATTGGGAGTATTTGCCCTTAGAATTGTCTTCTTTATTTTGGCAATACCCAAAATCCTCTTTGAATTGAACAGATGTGGGTTTTAGAAAGAAAACTGGAGGAGGTTGAGAGAAGACAGACTGGAGGGAAATTAGTTATTATGGTGTTTCAGGCAAGAGCCAATAAAGGATGAAGCCAGGGTAATGGGAGTGGGGAGCAGAGAGGGTAAGGACTCAGTCATGTTGAATGTGCTAGAGAGAGGTCAAGTGAGGTGAGGATCTCAAAGGTGCCCCTGAACATGACAATTAGTAAATTGTTAGTAATGCTGGTGAAAATAGTTTAAGAGAAGTAGAGGGGCAGGAGGAAGATAGCCTGGATAAAGGAGCAAATGAAAGATGAGAAGTTAGACGCTACAGTATGGATTCTCCCCCAAGGATTTTGGCAGAAGGGAAAAAGATAAATAATATAGAAGCTTGAGGGGGAGGCAGTGACCTGTGAGGTCTTTGCTACTTTCGCTCTTTAAGAAAATAATAATCACATTTGGGTTCAAAGTGGGAGAAACCAATGAAGAGTGGGGAAATGGAGGATGCACAGGAGATAGAAGGTAATTTGCAGAACGATACCCCAAAGATGCAGAAGGGATAGAACACAGAGTAAATCTGCCTATTTATAATCCAAGTCTTTTAATGCTTGTATCTATGTATCTCAGAATTTTGAAATTGAACATATGACAGAAATATTTGTCATGAGAAATTTTTGTTTGGCTATGAATAAGGGCTATGTGATTTGACTGAGCAGTCAATATGGAGGTTCTAGTGCAAATACTCAGGCTGAATGAGACCTGGCATGTTTGAGGAAGAACAAGGCCTCCAGTTCTGAAGCATAGTGAGTGAGAGGATAATAGAGAAGAAGTAAAGAATTAACACGTGGCCACATTTGGTAGTATAGAGAGGCTAATTTCCTCATCTTGAGTAGGGCACAATTAAGATTTCATCAAAAACTTCATAACAAGAAATAGAAGTTGATTATGTTACTTAAAGTTTACTCACTAATTATATTATGTAAATAATAGAAAGTTACAAAAGCAAACAATAGAGAATTAAAATTAACTTAACAAACATTACTAATAGGGGAAAATAAGCTACAACTAAGTTCCTTAGCTTTCAAAGCTGTCTGTAAATATATGTAAAATAATAAATGATGAGAAACAAGTATAAGCATTTTATTTAGATTCATGGTTTTGAACAAGTAAAAGAATAAAGTTTAGATTGGGGGTTCAAGATAGCCAGGTAGGAAGATCATGAACTCACCTCGTACCATGGACAAACCAAATCTACAGTAACATATGGAATAATTCTCTCTAAAAAAGAGCTGAAAACTAGCTGAACTCTTCCTCCACAACAAAGAAACACAGTGAGATGGGTAGGAGAGGCAGAGACACAGTCTTTCCAAAAACCCCACCCCCAGAATTGCAACTCAACATCTGGGAGAGATCTCACAAGTCTGGAGCTCCTTTTGGAAAAGAGAAGTGTTTGTGTCGCACGTCAGGAACCCCAATGCTTGGGACTTGCACCAGACATATGTGCCTCCAAAGGTCTGGTTTAGAAAGCCAATGGGATTTACATCCGAGAGACCCAACGGGATATAGTGAACTGAGATTCTCCTTTTAAAGAGCTCATGTGCGGTTTCAGTCACCAATTGACCCAGTGCAAAAGCAGTAGTTTGAAAACTGGACTATATGTGGAGACTCATTTGTTAATCTTAAAGCATCTGCTGGAAGGGCAGGGTTGCCACTCATCTAAATGCTTTGGATGTGCTCTCAGGGAATGTACACAGGGATATACTATCCTTGTGCACTCCCTTGGCCTTGCTACAGCTCAGTGATACCTCCCAGAAAGGGGCTTACACACTCAGCTAGAGCCCAAATTCTGCATACGAAAGGATACCTCCAGATCCCCTGCTCTGGAGGCCAGTAAGATTTTCAATTTTAGCCCCACAGGACTATATATATTTGCATACTTTAAAAGCTGCCACCTGAGGGTCTGGCTTCCAATCAGCCTGAAACTAGGTACTAAATGAAGTCCCTCTCCTTGTAACACGGACAAGTTTTGGCACACCTTCAACAATGGGAACCTGTTAAGAATAAATCAGGCTGCTTAGATAATCACAAAGATACAAGAGACAACCAAGAGCTAGGGCAAATTTGAACAATAAGTTTCATTAACCACACAAGGCTACTCCTTCAAGACTGGAAAAAGTAGCTGTTTTGCCTAATATATAAAAATAAAGAGTCAAACAAAATGGAATAAGAGAAATATGTTCCAAATTAAAGAACAAGATAAAGCCTCAGAAAAAAACTTTAATGAAAAGGAGATAAGTAATCTACCTAATGAAGAATTCAAAGTAATGGCCATAAAGATGCTCACCAAACAAGGGAGAAGAATGGATGGACACAGTGAGAATTTCAATTAGAGATAGAAAATATAAAAAAGTACCAAGCACACTTTGTGTGAAGTCATAGAGCAGAAGAATACAATAACTAAACTGAAAAATACACTAGAGGGATTAAACATCAGTCTAGACAAAGTATCGGAAGAGACTACTGTGGGAGGACCTTCAAGACGGTGGAGGATTAAGACATGGAGATCAACTTTTCCCCCACAAATACATCAAAAATATATCTACAAGAGGAACAACTCCTACAGAACACCTACTGAATGTTAGCAGAAGACCTCAGACTTCCCAAAAGGCAAGAAACTCCCCACCTACCTGGCTGTGTGGCTGACACTGTCTTGGTGCTCTGACCCGGTGTCAGGCCTGAGCCTCTGAGGTGTGAGAGCTGAGTTAAGGACATTGGACCACCAGAGACCTCCCCACGTAATATCAAATGGTGAGAGCTCTCCCAGAGATCTCCACCTCAATACTAAGCTCCACTCGATGACCAGCAAGCTACAGTGCTGGACACCCCCTACCAAACAACTAGCAAGACAGGAACACAAACCCACCCATTAGCAGAGAGGCTGCCTAAAATCATAATAAGTTTACAGACACCCCAAAACACACCAATGGACGTGGTCCTGCCCACCAGAAAGACAATATCCAGCCTCATCCACCAGAACACAGGCACTAGTCCCCTCCAACACGAAGCCTACAAAACCCAGTGAACCAACCTTACTGGGGGCAGACACCAAAAACAACGGGAACTATGAACCTGAAGCCAGAGAAAAGGAGACCCCAAATGCAGTAAGTTAAGCAAAATGAGAAGACAGACAAATACACAGCAGATGAAGGAGCAAGGTAAAAACTCACCAGACCAAACAAATGAAGAGGAAATAGGCAGTCTACCTGAAAAAGAATTCAGAGTAATGACAGTAAAGATGGTCCAAAATCTTGGAAATAGAATGGAGAAAATAAAAGAAATTGTTAACAAAGACCTAGAGGAACTAAAGACCAAACAAATAATGATGAACAGCACAATAAATGAAATTTTAAAATCTCTAGAAGGAATCAATAGCAGAATAATTGAGTAAGAAGAACGGATAAGTGACCTGGAAGATAAAATAGTGGAAATAACTACTGCAGAGCAGAAAAAAGAATGAAAAGAATTGAGGACAGTGTCAGAGACATCTGGGACAACATTAAATGCACCAACATTCGAATTATGGGAGTCCCAGAAGAAGAGAAAAAGAAAGGGACTGAGAAAATATTTGAATAGATTATAGTTGAAAACTTCCCTAATATGGGAAAGGAAATAGTCAGTCAAGTCCAGGAAGCATACGGAGTCCCATACAAGATAAATCCAAGGAGAAACATGCCAAGACACTTATTAATTGAACTATCAAAAATTAAATGCAAAGAAAAAATATTAAAAGCAGCAAGGGAAAAAAAAAAAACATATAATACACAAGGGAATCCCCATAAGGTTAACAGCTGACCTTTCAGCAGAAACTCTGCAAGCCAGAAGGGAGTGGCAGGACATATTTGAAGTGATGAAAGGGAAAAACCTACAACCAAGATTACTCTACCCAGCAAGGATCTCTTTCAGATTTGACAGAGAAACTAAAACCTTTACAGACAAGTAAAAGCTAAGAGAATTCAGCACCACCAAACCAGCTGTACAACAAATGCTAAAGGAACTTCTCTAGGCAGGAAACACAAGAGAAGGAAAAGACCTGCAATAATAAACCCAAAACAATTAAGAAAATGGTAATGGGAACATACATATTGATAATTACCTTGACGTAAATGGATTAAATGCTCCAACCAAAAGACATAGACTGGCTGAATGGATACAAAAACAAGACCCATATATATGCTGTCTACAAGAGACCCACTTCAGACCTAGGGACACATACAGACTGAAAGTGAGGGGATGGAAAAAGATATTCCATGAAAACGGAAATCAAAAGAAAGCTGGAGTAGCAATTCTCATATCAGACAAAATAGACTTTAAAATAAAGACTCTTACAAGAGACAAAGAAGGACCCTATATAATAATTAAGGGATCAATCCAAGAAGAGGATATAACAATTGTAAATATTTATGCACCCAACATAAGAGCACCTCAATACATAAGGCAAATGCTAACAGCCATAAAAGGGGAAAGCGACAGTAACACAATCATAGTAGGGCACTAACACCTCACTTTCACCAACGGACAGATCATCCAAAATGAAAATAAATAAACACAAGCTTTAAATGATACATTAAACAAGATGGACATAATTGATATTTATAGGACATTCCATCCAAAAACAGCAGAATACACTGAAGTGTTCATGGAACATTCTCCAGGATAGATCATATCTTGGGTCACAAATCAAGCCTCAGTAAATTTAAGAAAACTAAAGTCGTATCAAGTATCTTTTCCACAATGCTATGAGACTATATATCAATTACAGGAAAAGAAACTGTACAAAATACAAACACATGAAGGCTAAACAGTACACTACTAAATAACAAAGAGATCACTGAAGAAATCAAAGAGGAAATCAAGAAATACCTAGAAACAAGTGACAATGAAAACACGATGACCCAAAACCTACGGGATACAGCAAAAGCAGTCCTAAGAGGGAAGATTATAGCAATACAATCCTACCTCAAGAAACAAGAAACATCTCAAATAGACAACCTAACCTTAAACCTAAATCAATTAGAGAAAGAAGAACAAAAAACCCCAAAGTTTGCAGAAGGAAAGATATGATAAAGATCAGATCAGAACTAAATGGAAAAGAAATGAAGGAACTGATAGCAAAAATCAATAAAACTAAAAGCTGGTTCTTTGAGAAGATAAAGAAAATTGATAAACCATTAGACAGACTCATCAAGAAAAAAAGGGAGAAGACTCAAATCAATAGAGTTGGAAATGAAAAAGGAGAAGTAACAACTGACACTGCAGAAATACAAAGGATCATGAGGGATTACTACAAGCAACTATAAGCCAAAAAAATGGACAACCTGGAAGAAATGGACAAATTCTTAGAAATGCACAACATTCTGAGACTGAAACAGGAAGAAATAGAAAATATAAACAGACCAATCACAAGCGCTGAAATTGAGACCGTGATTAAAAATCTTCCAACAAACAAAAGCCCAGGACCCCATGGCTTAACAGGCGAACTCTACCAAACATTTAGAGAAGAGCTAACACCTATTCTTCTCAAACTCTTCCAAAATATAGCAGAGGGAGGAACACTCCCAAACTCATTCTATGAGGCCACCATCACCCTGATACCAAAACCAGACAAAGATGTCATGAAGAAAGAAAACTACCGGCCAGTATCACTGATGAACATAGATGCAAAAATCCTCAACAATATACTATCAAACAGAATCCAACAGCCATTTAGAGGATCATACACCATGATCAAGTGGGATTTATCCCAGGAATCCAAGGATTCTTCAGTATATGCAAATCAATCAGTGTGATAAACCATATTAAGAAACTGAAGGAGAAAAACCATATGATCATCTCAATAGATGCAGAAAAGGCTTTTGACAAAATTCAACACCCATTTATGATAAAAACCCTCCAGAAAATAGGCATAGATGGAACTTTTTTCAACATAATGAAGGCCATATATGGCAAGCCCACAGCCAACATTGTTCTCAATGGTGAAAAACTGAAAGCATTTCCACTAAGATCAGGAACAAGACAAGGTTGCCCACTCTCACCACTATTATTCAACATAGTTTGGAAGTTTTAGCCACAGCAATCAGAGAAGAAAATGAAATAAAAGGAACACAAATTGGAAAAGAAGAAGTAAAACTGTCACTGTTTGCAGATGACATGATGCTATACATAGGGAATCCTAAAGATGCTACCTGAAAACTACTAGAGCTAATCAATGAATTTGGTAAAGTAGCAGGATACAAAATTAATGCACAGAAATCTCTTGCATTCCTATACACTAATGATGAAAAATCTGAAAGAGAAATTAAGGAAACACTCCCATTTGCCATTGCAACAAAAAGTATAAAATACCTAGGAATAAACCTACCTAAGGAGACAAAAGATCTGTATGAAGAAAACTATAAGACACAGGTGGAAGAAATTAAAGATGATACAACCAAATGGAGAGAGATACCATGTTCTTGTATTGGAAGAATCAACATTGTGAAAATGACTGTACTACCCATAGGAATCTACATATTCAATTCAATCCCTATCAAAGTACCAACGGCATTTTTCACAGAACTAGAACAAAAAATGTTGCAATTTGTATGGAAACACAAAAGACCCCAAATAGCCAAAGCAATCTTGAGAAGGAAAAAAGGAGCTGGAGGAATCAGGCTCCCTGACTTCAGACTATACTACAAAGCTACAGTAATCAAGACAGTATGGTACTGACACAAAAACAGAAATATACATCAATGGAACAGTATAGAAAGCCCAGAAATAAACCCACACACATATGGTCACCTTATCTTTGATAAAGGAGGCAAGAATATACCATGGAGAAAAGACAGCCTCTTCAATAAGTGGTGCTGGGAAAACTGGACAGCTACATGTAAAGAATGAGATTAGAACACTCCCTAACACCATGCACAAAAATAAACTCAAAATGGATTAAAGACTTAAATGTTAGGCCAGACACTATAAAACTCTTAGAGGAAAACATAGGCAGAACACTCTATGACATAAATCACAGCAAGATCCTTTTTGACCCACCTCCTAGAGAAATGGAAATAAAAACAAAAATAAACGAATGTGACCTAATGAAACTTCAAAGCTTTTACACAGCAAAGGAAACCATAAACAAGACGAAAAGACAACCCTCAGAATGAGGCAAAATATTTGCAAATGAAACAGCTGACAAAGGATTAATCTCCAAAATATAGAAGCAGCTCATGCAGCTCAATATCAAACAAACAAACAACCCAATCCAAAAATGGCAGAAGACCTAAATAGACATTTCCCCAAAGAAGATTATGGATTTCCAATAAACACATGAAAGGACGCTCATCATCACTAATCATTAGAGAATGCAAATCAAAACTATAATGAGGTATCACCTTACACCAGTCAGAATGACCATCATCAAAATATCTACAAACAATAAATGCTGGAGAGGTTGTGGAGAAAAGGGAACCCTCTTGCATGTTGGTGGGAATGTAGATTGATACAGCCACTATTGAGGACAGTATGGAGGTTCCTTAAAAAACTAAAAATAGAACTACCATATGACCCAGCAATTCTACTACTGGACATATACCCTTAGAAAACCATAATTCAAAAAGAGTCATGTACCAGAATGTTCATTTCAGCACTATTTGCAATAGCCAGGACATGGAAGCAACCTAAGTGTCCATCGACAGATGAATGGATAAAAAAGATGTAGCACATATATACAATGGAATATTACTCAGTCACAAAAAGAAACGAAGTTCAGTTATTTGTAGTGAGGTGGATGGACCTAGAGACTGTGATACAGAGTGAAGTAAGTCAGAAAGAGAAAAACTATTACGGTAAAGTAACACACATATATGGAATCTAAAAAAGAAATACATTCTGACGAACCTAGGGGCAGGACAGGCATAAAGACACAGACATAGAGAATGGACTTGAGGACACGGGGAGGGGGAAGGGTAAGCTGGACTGAAGTGAGAGAGTGGCATGGACATATATACACTACCAAATGTAAAATAGATAGCTAGTGGGAAGCAGCCACATAGCACCAGGAGATCAGCTTGGTGCTTTGTGACCACCTAGAGGGATGGAATAGGGAGGGTGGGAGGGAGACACAAGAGGGAGGAGATATGGGGATATATGTACACATATAGCTGATTCACTTTGTTATACAGCAGAAACTAGCACACCATTGTAAAGCATTTATACTCTAATAAAGATGTTAAAAAAAAAGAGAGACTACTATAAACAATTATACACCAACAAATTGGACAAGCTAGAAGAAATAGACAAATTCTTAGAATTATACTATCTTCCAAGACTCAATCAGGAAGAAATAGAAAATCTGAGTATAACAATTACTAGTAAGGAGATTGAATTAGTAATCAAAAAATCCCTATAAGCATAAGTTCTTGACCATATAATTTTACTCATTAACTCTACTAAACATTCAAAGATTTGCTACCTCTCCTTAACCAAGGAGGTGAAAGACCTGTACCCTGAAAACTATGTCATTGATGAAAGAAATTGAAGAAGACACAAAGAAATGGAAAGATATTCCATGTTCTTGGATTGGAAGAACTGATATTATTAACATGGTATGTTACCCAAAGTAGTATGCAGATTCAATGCAACCCCTATCAAAATTCCAGTGACATTTTTCATTGAACAATGAAATTGTTCAAATGAAATAGAACAAACATTTCAAAAATTTATATGGCATCAGAAAAGATCCTGAATAGCTAAACCAGTCTTGAGAAAAAAAAGAACAAATCTGGAGGCATCACTCTCCCTGATTTCAAACTAAATTACAGAGCTATAGTAATCACAACAATACAGTATTGGCATAAAAACAGACACATGGATCAATGGAACAGAAAACAGAACCTAGAATTAACCTCATGCATATATGATCAGTTAATTTATGACAAAGGAGGCAAGAATATACAATGGGAAAAGGACAGGCTCTTTAATAAATGGTACTAGGAAAACTGGACAGCTACATGCAAATGAGTGAAATAACTACTATGTTATACCATACACAAAAACAAACTCAAAATGGAGTTAAAACTTGAATGTAAGACCTGAAACCATGAAACTCCTTGAAGAAAACCTAGCCAGTAAGCTACTTAATATTGGTCTTCGCAATGAATTTTTGGATGTGACTTTAAAAGCAAAGGCAACGATAGCAAAAAAAAACAAGTGGGACTATATCAAACTAAAAAGTTTCTGCACAGCAAAGAAAACCATCACCAAAATGAAAAGACAACCTACTGAATGGCAGAAAATATTTGCAAATAATGTATTTGATAAGGGTTTTATATCCAAAATATATATAGAACTCATAAAACTCAATAGCAAAAAACCCCAAACAATCTGATTAAAAAATGGGCAGAGGATCTGAATAGACATTTTTCCAAAGGGCACATACAGATGGCCAGCAGACACATGAAAAAGTGCTCAGTCTCACTAATTGTCAGAGAAATGCTAATCAAAACCACAGTGAGATATCACTTCACACCTGTTAGAATGGCTGTTATCAAAAAGACAAGAAATAGCAAGTGTTGGTGGGGATGTGGAGAAAAGGGAACTCTTGTGCACTGTTGGTGGGAATGTAATTGGTGTAGCCACTATGGAAAACAATATGGAGATCCCTCAAAAAATTAAAAGTAGAGCTACCGTCTGATCCAGCAATTCCATTTCTGGGTATTTATCCAAAAGAAACAAGACAGTAATTTGAAAAGATATATGCACCCCTATGTTCATTGCAGCATTATTTATAATAGCCAAGATATGAATGCAACCTAAGTGTCCATTGATAGGTAAATGGATAAAGAAGTGGTATATATACAATGGAATACTACACAGTTATAAAAAATAAATAAAATCTTGCCATTTGCAATGACATGGATGGACCTTGAGGGAACTACGCTAAGTGAAATATGTCAGACAGAGAAAGACAAATACCATACGATTTCATTTATATGTGGAATCTAAAAACAAAACAAATGAACAAAACAAAACAAAAATCACAGATACAAAGAACAGAATGATGGTTGCTAGAGAGGAGGAGGTTAGGCAGTGAGTAAAATGGGTGAAAGGAGTCAAGAGGTACACATTTCCAGTTATAAAATAAGTCATGGGGATGTAATGTACAGCATGGTGATTTTATTCAATAATATTGTAGAGCATACTTTTAAGTTGCCAAGAGAATAAATCCTAAAAGTTAACTTTGTATGTATAAATCCTAAAAGTTAACTTTGTATGGTGACAGATAGTAGATAGACTTAAAGCATTTGGTGGTCATTTTGCAATGTATACAAATGTTGAATCAGTATGTTGTACACTTGAAACTAATAGAGTATTATATGTCAATTACACCTCAAAAAGAAAAAAAAAAGAATAGAGTTTAGAGTATTTAAGCCTAGGGAGTGAAAGTGGGGTTAATGAAAAATACTTTTGCATTCAATTTAATACTGTTCTTTAGTATTTGAATTAGCTTATATGCATATATAACTTTTATAATAAAGAATCATAGAATAAATGGGTTAAGCATGTTTGGGGTTTCAGATTCTGTTCCTCAGAGTTCAGTTCAAGCGCGTCAAAAAATGTTCTGAGTGTTCAGAGTGGCTGAAAAATCAGGGTACTATGTTTCCTACCCTCACTTCACTAGAGCAGTTATGCTTTTATCATTTTTTAGAATTGTCATACTAGATTTCATTTGAATAAAGGATTCTGTTTCTGTTCTCTCTCATCCTTCCTCCTTCTTCTTCTTCCCTCCTTCCCTCCTTCCTCCCTTCTTTTCTTTCTTTCCTTCTTTTCTTTTTTTGTCTTTCTCCCATTAATCCACAATAGGTTTCCATTTTTTTCTATGAGTTATTTGTGTACCCTTGTTGTAACTCTGAATCTCTCAGCAACTCAGTCCTCTTTTGCAAAATGAGATAATATTGATCTTTTAGAACTGTTTAAAGAATAATGTGAGATAATTCATGTTAATCACTCAAAGAAGAAAAAATTCTAATCACCTGCACAGACGTAAAAAGACACAATTATAAATTTTACTTCATCCTTGATAATAACCTTTTAGTAACATAGGAATAGACATACTTCTTTTTTTAGATGATAAAAATATTTACATTTCAAGACTAAAGCTTAATGGTGAAACATAAGCTCATGACTTCCACAATTATTATTTAAAGTTTTTCTGGAATTAATGGCCAATGTAATTACAGAAATAAGGAATTGGAAAAATTATCATTGTTTACAGATAATATGATGATATACTCAAAAAACTCTAGATAAAATGTAAAAACTATTAGAAAAATAGGAGAATGCCATACCATACTTAGGTTCTAGAAAGTTTTTCTCTGTTAATGTTTATTTATACCACTCTTCCTACTAAGGATTTAATTATGACTCATTCATTTAAAATTACCTTTTACATAGAATAAGAGACTATCTGGCTGCAGTGCATGAGGAAGAGAGGAAATAGCTATTAAAGTAGGTTTAAAAAAGGCAGATCCATCCAGACAAAGAGAGAAGAAGGAGCAATCAGAGGAGTGGAAAGAAATTCATAGAATTTAAGACTATGGAAGCCTAGATGACAGTTTGAAGAAAGAGAACATGGGTAATAGAGAAAAATAGTGTGAGGAAGGCAAACATAAAAAGACTGGAGAGAGTGTGAGAGGTGGCATTTTGAAGGTCAGTGTTTGACAGAGTAATTTCAGTAGAGAAAAGGGGCTGAAATTAGATTGAAGTGAGTTATTGTGTACTAAGAAAATCGAGGCAGAAAGAGAAATCTGGCAACTTAAAGAGGTAAAGTCAATTAATTACTATTATTTCTTTTTTTTAAGTTGGGAATTTTTGGAGTCAGAAAGTAGGACAAGAGTTTTAAGATGATACAATGTCTCAGAGAAAGTGAAGTAAATGCAATAAATAGTAAAAATAGAGGAATTAGGCTTGGTACCCATTGAAAACAATTCTCTCTCAGAGGCTGGCATCAAGAAGGCAAAAAAGCACAAATATGATTGAAAATTTTTGAGATGGGGGAACCATAGTCAGATGGCTGCAGTCTTCAGTGTCAAATAGGAGAAAAGGTCATCTGTGAGTGTTTTGGGGACAGCCATTGGATTAGCTACTTAATGTAGTAGACTTTTGCCAATAATGTCATAGAATAACAAATAATAAGGAGGATTAAAGAATTTTTGAGCAGGTAAGGACCCAGTAGAGGCTAAGAAAGAATGTAATAATATGAAAAAAACCTAATCAGCTCCCACTGCACTTCAAAGAAGTTACTCAAAATAATTAACATGCCCCTTTTTGTTTGATCACCTTTATTTGGACATCAGAAGTTACGCCTTGAATCACCATTTTTGGCTCCATTTTTCAGCCAGTTCCAATTTAGTTAAACCTGGAATATTTAAAATTGGAAAAATAGGAAAATTGTTTACTATTTTAAAATAATTTTTATCTCTTGGAAATTCTCTTTTTGCGTTTCTACCACTATTATGATTAAAATATGTATGCTTAAGCTCTAGAATGTTTCTTCCCCATTAATGTTTATTTTATCCCACTTTTCTTACCAAGGATGTAATCATGGCACATTCATTTAAAATTGCATTTTACATAAAAGCCTCCTCATCCTGAAAATGTCATTGTGTGCGACTCCTTTCAGTCAGATTTTTTCCCATCCAAGAACCCCTCCAGTGTAAAATAGTAGTTTAAAAATCATTAGTGTTTGGGTTATCTGGAGGACTGTGCAAAAATCTAAGTTTCCTTTATGGTTTTTAAAATGTTTTATTTTTATGTAGAAGATATTTTTGCTTAATTTTTCTTATTGCTTTGGCCGTGAAAAGAACAATTTTTCACTTACCTCTGGATAGGCTTCACTCATTCTACACTGAGAGAGTTCCAAGTTTTTAGTAATATAGTAGGGAGTAATGGTTAAGAAAGATCCACATTTGAATTCTGGTTCTGTCACCAACTAGCTGGATGACTCTGGAAAAATTATTTATCTTTTCTGGGCCTCAATTGCTATTTTTCCCAGCCTACAGTGGCTTTTCCTTTTCATTTAGAATTTCTTAAAACTGGAGGTCTGTATTAGTTTCTATTGCTGCTGTAACAAATTACCACAAACAACACAAAATTACTGTTCTATAATTCTGGAGTTCAGGAGTCTGAAATGGATCTCCCTGGGCTAATGTCAGTGTGTCAGCAGGGCTGCATTCCTTCTAGAAATTCTAGGGGAATATCTGTTTCCTTGCCTTTTCCAGCTTCTAGGTGCCACCCTCCTCTTGCCTGTGACCCCCATCCATCTTGAAGGCAATCAATTGCATCACTGTGACCTCTGCTTCAGTTGCTATGTCTCCTTCTCTGACACTCTTACCTCCTTCATTCACGTATAAAAACCCTTGTGATTAAAAATAATCTAGGATAATCTCCAAATTTTTTAAATTTAATCACATCTGTAAAGTCCATTTTGTCATGTAAGGTAACATATCCTTATGTTACAGAATACAGGGATTAGGATGCAGACATCTTTTGGGGAGGAGGATGCATTATTCTGCCCATCACAAAGTCGGAAAGGATACACTCTATAGATTTCCACCTCTTCACCCAACTACCGCCAGGGAAAAATATCACTTTTATGAAAATTCTCCATGTTAGTGAGAAAAATATCTCTTTTTCTTTCTGAGTTTATTTGTATAATGAATTATCTCTCTAAAAATGCCAACGTGTAAGAGTTCCATTAGTATGCTTGAACATTAATTAACAGGGGCACTTCTTATTTCATTTGACTTTCATAGGTTTTGTCCATCAATACTACACTATGGAATGGATGATTCTTTCCCACTGCAACATCTTATTTTATTTCCTATGTATGGCTTCATGCTAGCCAAAAGGTTAGATGTTACAATTATTTATGCTAATCTCAATTTGCTTTTGTGCTGTAGACAGTACAAATAAAGCTGCAGCAATTGATTACACATCACTGACAGCAGAAGAAACATACAGTTTCATCAATGAAAAAACTGAGTCATGTAACAAGTCAATAGTTATGTGCAGCCTCATGAGAATGACAATCAAAACCAGGTCGTAATGATATGAATATTTATTGAGTACATCATCCTGCTTGGTGATTTTAATAGTCTGTAAAAAAATATGTTTAAAAGGAAACATTTCTGTTTTTATTGAATACTCTTTTGTAAAATACATTGTATTATATTGGAGTTTTAAGTATTTTTACATTGAGTCTCTTGTTTTTAAGTTTTATTATTTTATAGTCGTTTGATTTAATCTTAAAATGCATAAATATCATATTTAAATATCTATATTAACAAATATTTCTATGTCTGACACAGGTCTATTGTTGTCTTATACGGATATTATTTTGGTAAATTACACTGAGGAATAGTTAGAAATGGTATAAATGTGTAAAAATAATGTCTTAACAAACAGCTAAAATAAACATCTATAAAATTTATTCATCAAAACAATTGTCTGAGGCTTTGTAATAAATTACTGAAAGAATAGAAATAGAATGCATAACTTCCAAAGTGTTGGGGGAAAGAAAAAGGAGAATAAAGAAAACTCTCTCCATTCAACAGAAGTCTAGAAAGGAAGGGGAAAAATATCAGAGAATATATAGGCCAAATATTCAGCAAATATTTAATGAGCATCTGCTATAGACCAGAAATTTTTCCCTGAAAATGTTATTCAAACAAATTGGTAAGTACAATAAGTGTAAATAGATTAAACTCTTCTATTAAATGTCAAAGACTTTCAGCTTGGATACACTGGTTTTCTAAAAGACTCTAGATGTATATTAGTGACACAGCTAAATCAAAACATACAGAAAGACTTATAACAAAGGAATGGGAAAAGATATATAATATGAATGTTTCATCTAATGACATAACCTTAAAATATGTAAAGCCAAAGATACAGAATTACAAGGTAAAGCCAACAAATGCACAATCATAGTGGGTTTTTAAAAAAACATTTCAGAAATTAATCTATCATAACTGAATTTAGTAAGGATTTAAAAATCCTAATATACAGACTACATCTTAAAAGTTAAAGTTTAGCTTTAAAATTAGCAGAAGACACATCATTATTGTTTCTATTTAGTTGTCATTGACTAAATTGTCAGGCTATCTGATCAATCTAACAAATTATAAAGCAAAATATTACCAAAATCTTCTGATTCTGAAGTCAAAATCCTCTGGCAATCTGGCTAATTAGTCTTAACAGACCTGCTTTCTGCCTCCATTTGTTCCTTGCTTTTCCAATGAAAAGTTATTAAAGAGTATTAAATCTCAGCCCTCAAGGAAAAGAGGACACAGATGAGAAAGTATCTACTTACTAAAGCATTCTCTATGAGTGAAGGAAACCACACTACTTTCTAATTCTGTAGAAGATAGATATCCTTTGCATATTTTAACACACTCAGATTGCCTAAATGAATGAGAAAATAACACAAAAGTTTTGAATTCTACAACTATTCATTCTAGTTGCCAAGAAGAAAATTACATGATGTGGGCATTCTAAATTTATTTTGGTAAGTAATCTTAATGAGGAAATCTTGTTAATAATAAATAAAATGAGATGCAATATGAAAAAATTATCATATTCAAAACTGTATTTGGTTGTTTAAATTGGGTTGCATTATTTTGTTCTGAAGCTTGGTAGATAACGTGGTACTATATCATTTGGATTTTTTTTCAGTGAAACACAGATTGGATATTTAAACACAAAGAATGCCTACAACACCCTGTTATATCATGTTTTCCTGACTCAAGAGTGTTCTTTTTTAGGTAGGATAACTAGTGAATACAATCAGCCTTTATCACAATGAAATTAGACAGCATCCTAATGTTTAGCATACATCCAAGCAAAGAATACTCCTTTCAGAGAGGAATGAGAAAACAGATCAATCAGAAAAGATAACACTATGAAGTTAACATTTCAAATTATTGGGGTTTTTTGTGCGTTTTATTTTTTTTGGTGTTTGGGCCTATATCTTATTAATTTCTAACTGGTTCTTCTGGCTGTTATGTTAATCTTCTGCAAAGTATCAGTGATAGCATGTAGAAAGTAAGATGTGGTCTCCAAAGCAGTGTTAATCTAAGCATAATTTTTGGTTTAAAAGGTCTTCACTACACACCTTTAAACATGGCCACACTTTGCTAGACCCAGGACTTTTAACATTTTTGATGATATTTGATTACTCTAAAATAGAAATGTAAAAGGTGTCTTTGAATAACTCCAGAACTGCTAATCAACCTAAACTAAGAATAAAAACCAGAATTAGAATCTCTTCCTAGTCTAAAATTTGTTATTCTTCCTATATTCTTTAATATTCTTTCTGAGAATATTCTTTAATATTTTTATTCCTATTTGTTATTCCTTTTCTTTATTACTGTATTTTTAAAACCTAAAACACTAAAATCTAAAACAGTTTAATTTTTCTTAATTGCCTACAGTCTATAACTTTTTTGTATTACACATGATTACATAACTGATATAAAGTTTAAATACTTAATCAAAGGTAGGTTGAGGGAGAGAGTGGGAAGAAATAACCCATACTAGTACTTTCATTGTCATGATGGGCCACTGAATTATTTTGATTAAAAATCTCCTCTTACTGTTCAAATAAGTTTGTATTTGAACAGTACAAGTTAGTAAGTTAGCTAGCTGGACCAAAATTTTTTACCAGGTCAATAAGGAAAGCTGCTAAGTATTATCTTCTCAATTTTAGTTGAAAATGTCATGTAACTTAACTTTATCATTTAAAAAAATCAGCATTTACACTAATAACTTCTCATGTTAGGCTGGAAATATAAATCCTCCATTAAAATATTTTTCTTGTCATATGATACAGACAAGTTAAATAGAATATCCCATATAATGTTATTTCTTAAGTTTTTTATTGTTTTTTTTTTACTGTGGACGTCATTAAAATATTATTGAAATGGAGAGTCTATAGAACTTTTTTCTGTTGGTCCCTTTGTTTTATGGAATAAATTCTGTGACCACATGTACCTTTATGGACTGGAACTGGAAATATATTTTTCATTTTATGTAATATAATAAAATTTTTAAAATTATGTATAATAATCACCCAATATAAATTTATTATAATGTTTCACAGTCTTTGATGTAGCCTGGAAGAAAACACTGTGCTAGACAATGGCATGATTGAATTGACAATTAAATCCATAGTTGGGCTGCATTCAATAGAATTTCAGTCCCTAGAACCAAGGAGGTAATACCCTGACTCTACCCTGCATGCCTATTTTATTGTCTTCATTTCTGTTTCCCACTAAAAAGATTGTAGAATCAATCTGGTGGTGAGACAACAGGATAGAAAACATTATATGGATCAGGGCATATGAGGAGCCACTGGAAGAAAAGAAAAATGGAAGACTCTTGGATTATGTGATAATAATCTTAAATAATTTACTGAATAGAAAAAAGGATTTTACATTCTTCTGTGTACGATAGAGAAGGATAAAATGTGAGATTATATGGACATAAAATTAGATTCAATAAGAAACAATTTAAGTTATATCAAGCTGGAATGAGGTAGTGATTTTCTTCCATGGAAGCCTGAATAATCATTTATGGATGGTATTTATAAAGCATTTTGGTGTGGTTGAAAACCTAAGATAGATTACTTCTGAGCTTTCTCTTAAACTCTAAATTTTATTTTTCCATATTTAAAGAGTGGAAGAAATTCTCTACCAAAATTCATCTGGGCCATGTGGAACATTGATCTCCTGCTAATTGTACTCTAATAATAATTATTAATGATAATAATAGATAAATAGTATCATTACTTCCATTTTACAGAGGAATAAACTGGGGCAAAGTAAAATTCAGCAACATGCCCAGTCACAGAGCTAAGGAGACCCTTGGAACTGGGATTTTAACTCAGGTGAATCTGACTCCTGAGCCTGAGCTCTTAATGCATATATTCTGCTGCCAATTTATGGAAAAAAAGCTTAAATAGCCAATGTGCCCTCAAATCTCTGGAGAGTCATTTCCCTTAAAGAAATTAAAGTTGCAGGATAGGTATTTTATTTCTTATGCCAAAATTTCAGAGGACATGATAATAATGATAGTGAAATCAACAATTACACTTTCTCCTGAAACAGTTGCTGCTATCCTAATTTACTGGGACTTACAAAGTCCCAGCCACTCTGTAAACATTTTCAGGTATTATCTCATTTAATTCTTAAAACAATCTTTCTTGTAAGGTAGGTACAATTATTTCTGTTTAACAGATGAAGAAGCTGAGGTCCAAAGTTATACTCTAAGAAATGATAGCTGTCTTATTACCTAGAGCAGCTTTTATTCACTCAGCTTAGTCTTTCATTCTATAGAATGAGTCTATTCTCATTTTATAGAGAATCATTGTCTCTTATCTAGAAGTTTCTCCAAATGCAAAAGTTGGCATGTTCTCAAACCAGGATCATAGAATACTCTCTTAAACTCATTTTTAACAGCTATTTATAAACAACAGAATTCCTATAGTCTATGAAGAATAGTCTATCGGTCAATTAATTACTGAATTAGTCAGCAATCAGTGTGCTAGACACTGTGAAGGATACAACAACAATTCCTGCTGTCCAGGAGCTTACACCTTCGCTGAGGTGTCAGAAAATGTAGACCTAAACACAACAGTAAAAGAAAGTCAAATGATTGGTACAAACAGTAAAAGGTTTTGCAGTGAAAGGAACTGTATTATGGTGCACCATTAGTGCTAGGGAAAGCCTCATGGGATTTACCCTGTCTGTTGCTGAATGACTGATTTAGATGAGTGAAGAGAATCAAGAGAGAGCATCTGACATAGAGAGAAGGAAAAGAATGAACACTGACAAGCAGTTTGTAGTATATAAGACATGTTGGGCTCCAGTGACATCTTACATGGGTAAGGCCGTGGGCGAGTGGGTATTTTACTTGATTATTTATAATGTTACATTGGTTCTTTATTTTCGTAGTAATACTTTTACATTTTCCTTAAGAATATGTACAAATATCAAAAGCAATAGATTCTGATGGAGAAGCGTGGTAAGATGTAAAAGTTAACTTTTTCAAGCGTCTTATCTATAGGTTGGCTGCCCAGAGAAAAAGTCCCCTTGCAAAGCTCTAGTAAATTAGTCTATTCAATCCTGGTGCTGTCATTTACAAATATGGCCCAAATCTATGACATTTTCCCATCAGAGGGCTGGGTCTAGGCCCCAACTTGGGTGGAACCATGCCTGCTTTTACCAGTAGAGTAGAGCAGACATGACACTATGTGATCTCCAAGGCTGAGTCATGAAAAGCCATGAAATTCTGTCCTTTTTCCCAGAACACTCACCCTTGGAGTCCAGAGCCACCGTGTAAACATGTCTGTCAACCCTGAGGCTGCCGTGTTCTCCTTAGGGAGAGGCCATGTTTGGATGCCCTGGTCAACACAATCGGCCTCCTTGTCCTTGCCAAGGAGCCAGATATGTGAGTGAAGCCATGTTAGACCCTCCAGATCAGCCCACCTGCTGAATGCATCAGTTGTATTCAGCCAGCTGAATACAACCCAAGCTCTGTCAGTGCCACATTAAACAAAAGAATCACATAGCTGAGACTTGACTGCATTTCTAACTCATGAAATCATGAGGTATATATAATACAGTATGTTTTTATGCAGTAGTAGATAACTAAAAGACCTGATCAACTGTAAGGCTTGAATCCCAGCCCCGACCACTGACCCCTGCCATCATGCTAGTAGTGTACCTTTTGCTTCCAGAGTTAGGAAACCTGATATGGCAAATACCTTCACTATCCTGCACTGCCCTAGAATATAATAAGCTCTGAGGGAACTGAATCTCCTCTATTGCTCCAGTCCCTGTGTGTATTCCCTGGTGAATATTGCCAAGCTGACCTAGCAGAGGGTGTACTGCCTGTTCAACCACCAGCTCTAGTTTGCGCAAACATGGGTTTTTCAACATTCCATGAGATACTGTGGGACCTCATTAGACAATCTAGAAGTAGGGTGGGCACTAAAACACTGGAGAAAAAGATATTCAAAAGCAGGGTACTGACCACACTCTACTATTGTGAATTTTCTGGGGCAGCCCTGATTCTAAATGTTCTATCACCAAAAATTATTGAAACATCTTAGAATTTCCTATATTTTTGGTGTCTGACATTTCTTCCAGACTACCTCTTTCACTGGAAGAGTCACATAATCTTTTGTCAGACTATATGTCCCAGTTTTGTGTTCAGAAAAATAGGCCAATGTACTTTTAACTCAAAGTTACAGTGTGACAAATTTGGTACCTCTCATCAGAGTATAGAGGCTGAAGGCCTGCTGGACATTATAAAAGGAGAAAGTAGAAGAGAAAAAGTTTCTGTATAAGGTCTATATTTAGTTCATATATACAGATATCCTGAAAAAGTCATAATTTAGCCTAGTTTTTTAATTGTTGAAATTGTCGTTATAAGTCTTTCTGGTAAGTGTGCATTTCTCAACAATATTTTCTTGTGGATTTTTAAAGATGTGCTTTTAGTATCATAAGAGAGGAAAAATTTCATCTCAACAAGAAGCTATTGAAATTCCTTAACCTATTTTTGTGTTTGTCTTTTTCCCTGTTGATATACTGAATTTTTAAAATTATGGTAGACCATAGTCGTTGCTATAATTCACGTTTTACCTTTACTATATTCTGTCAGACTAAGAGTGAGGGGAAAGCTATCAAAACTTCATGGATCCATAGCTCAACTGGGTTCGGGACACTCCACAAATAATGTGTATGGGGCTAATACTGCCTTGACACGCAACTGTTTACCATATACAGCTGAACTTTCATGAGGCACCTCCTTGCTAGAGATGGCCAAATGGACTTTATGTACTAGTCTCTTTAATGATAATCAAATTAAATGAGACTTAGGTCCATGGAAACAATATCTGTCAGCTAAGGTCTTTTCCAGGATGTCAATGTTATATAAGTAATTCCAACATTATTGGTATAATAATTAAGAATTTTTTTAAAAGTATAGTCTTCACATTTCTAATTATATCTCTAACATATCATGGAGTAATTTTGTCACCATATTACTCTGCATCTTCTAATCCATCATTGTATTTTCCCTTAAATTTGTTTACATTACCGCCATAAACTGGATTATCTTATTGATCAGTAGTAGTCTATAAAATGAGAGGATATCTGTATTCTTTCCTATTAAAAAAAGATACCTTAATGGTTAATTGACACAATTCTCCTAAGGAAAAATTTAAATTTTACTTACAAAGAAACTAGGTTACTCCGAGGTTTACTATATTTTAAAACTTCTTGAGAAAATATTCATTAAAAAACATTTCTTAAAGGGAATGGCCACTTTAGGAAATAAGAAATGATGGCAGAAGAATGCAGATAATAAAAATGCATGATTTGGTCAAAGAGTGATTCAAGTAGTTGAATACATATAAAGGAGGAAAGGGAAAGTCAATTAAATGAACGAGTTATTTAATTGCCAACCTTCTTGAAAGAAAGTGACATCAAAGTATCTGAATAAAAATTTACATTGATTGGCTGTTTCTCCAAGTTTTTGGTTTCTGATGGAGAAAAGAGAAAAGATTTATAGAAGCTGAGAAAGTGGTAGAAAAGACAGTTGGAGGCCTGCTTCAAGATTAGCAAGGCAGCCCCTTTTTTTTTTTTCTTTTGCGGTACGCGGGCCTCTCACCGTTGTGGCCTCTCCCAATGCGGAGCACAGGCTCCGGACGCGCAGGCCCAGCGGCCATGGCCCATGGGCCCAGCCACTCCGCGGCATGTGGGACCCTCCCACACCGGGGCACGAACCCGCGTCCCCTGTATCGGCAGGTGGACTCTCAACCACTTAAGGCAGCCCCTTTTTAAGAGCTTCCTTGCTTAATTAAAGCTAAGTGCCAGGATAGAAATTAATCTATCAGTGATTCTGAATTAAAGCATAATGTAGGCGAAAGTAAGAAGTTTTGTAGCTGGTGGCTTGTTTAAAGTCATGGACAGGAAAAAGAGATAAGATATTTCAACTCCTAAGAGCTCTGTCTTGAAAGCAAAGGCATATCAGGAATGGAAGGGAATCTAACATTTAGTTAGGAAGCCATTCACCAACAGTTTAGTGAGGCAAAGCTCTACATGCAGGTGTTTACATTTGTTTAACTTGACACTGTGGCTTGCCTTAAATACATTAATAATATGCCTGGTGCAGTAGAGAGCATGTGGGATCACGACTGGATGACTACATAGAAATTAGAATTCTGATCCTTATCAGTAGTAAGTTCTTTATAACTGGCATAAAATGATAACCTTTGTATGTACTTTTATTGTAATATTATTGAGTTAAAACATAGGTCAGGGAAACGTTAGCTTGGGTGGAGACTCTGTCTTATAGTCTCACCTATTCATGCTGGAAAAGGATGGAGCAAGGGAAAGCAATTTACATTTTTTGAATGCCTACTGCATGCCAGGAATGAGACTAGACACTTGATTACTCAGTTCTGGGGGAAGTTTGTGAGATGGTTAATCTCATACCCATTTTATAGGGAAAGAAACTGGGCTTCAGAGAAGTAATCTGTTCAAGTGTTGATGATGATGGTTTATACAGTTTGAGAATCAAACATAGATCTGCATGTCTTTAAAGGTCATGCTCTTTCTTTTCTACCAACTTCCTGATAAAATCATGTGAGGAAAAAACTGTTCTTCAGTCATTAAAAGAAAAATCTAGTAAAAAAAATCTAGTAAATGACAGGTAATAACACTCATGAGGGTGGGTGTTCAATTCCTCTAGCATTTTTTTCATGGCTGTTTCAGGGGCCAATATTCTCACACCCTCTGCTCTCCTGCAGTTCCTAAATATATGATAGTCATTTCAACATTGGTTTAAATTTGAATTGGTATACTAACTCTTCCAGCAAGATTTTCATTTTCACTATTATTTCTACTGGTAATAATTTTGAAAAGCTAAAACGTGTTAAAAGGTGCCTAGTAAAAAGCATATTGTGTGCCTGTTGTATGCATTAGTTCATTTGAATCTCATGATAACTTTTGAGGTGATTTACAACTGTCATTGTATCTTACAGATATTGAAATCAAGGCTTGGGAGATTGCCTACACTCAGACAGTTAGTGAGCAGAGGAGCTTGGATTTCTAATACCAAAGGCCTTCTTCCTGGGCACTATGCTGCTCTGTTAGATGCCTAGAGGTGATGAGTATCTCTTGTTAGCATGACCACTGATGCAAAGTTCATGAAATGTGCAAAACATGCTAGGTATGAGAACATTCTTAGAGCCCTTGATAATATTAACCTAATGTTGACCCTCGAGTGGTCACACAATGTAGATTCACACACACAAACACAGACACACACATATCACAATGTTTAAGGAAAGAACAGATGAGCTAAGTGATGTCTAGGACCAATTTTGTGAAATGATTTTTAGAATTGATTGAATGTAAAGTATTCAATATTATATTTAAATATTTCCATTTCCACATGAAGTATATGTTTTTGAAACCATATCCTAAATCTAATTTCTGCTTCAGTGGACAAAAGAATACCCTCCATGAACAGCAACAGCATCAAATATATGGGTAAGAGAACATAATTTCTGGTTGACTTGCTTAGAACGACACCATGGTTATGACGGGAGCATTTCTGAATTCAAATTTCTGCATGATCTCTGAATTTTCTCACCAAAGTCTGGCTTTGGATATCCAGCCGTACTCTAGGAAGATACTCAGATACATTTTTTTGTTGCTGTGGTTTTTAACAGAACATCTGGTATTTATTGGCAGAATGCATTAGTGATGATGTCCTGTAAAATTTAAGCCAAAACTTGATGGAGTATGAGTTTGTTTTATGTCATTTTCTCTGTGTGAAATCCAAAGTCCAAATATTGCTTCCTACCTACAATGGCATCTGAAAACATACTAATCGCAGTCACTGGATTTTAGAGATTTCAACTGAAGATTAGCAGAGCATTAAGATGAAATAGCAGGTGAATAAGTTAGAATGATAACAGACTCTAATGTTAAATATATAGGAGAAGCGACTTCACAAAAATACACCTTTTCTCTTTTAGTTTTCAATATTGTTGGAAAGAGACATATCTTAATTCCATTTCTCAAAGCGCAAGTATATTCCCTCCTGAACCAATCTTTCCTCAGCAGGCTGATTTAGATAAGAAAATGAAAAGGAGATAACTGAATGGATCCTCCAATCTTGTGATTCAGGAATTGGGGCTGGGTGCCCCTTGGGGTGGCAGAGCAATTCTGAGGCTGTTGAAGCTCTCTGAACAGCTGTTTGGTAGTAGTCTCAACAGAGCCCATTAGCACAGCTCCTGGTCAGGGCCAAGTTAACTGCATCCTTTTACTGTCGCCACCACACTCCCTCTTATCATGTCCCTCCATTATCACTTGCTCGCCTCCCCAGCTTGCTCTGTTAGCATTTCTACTCTCCTAGGAGGAAAGAATTCTCTCTTGTTCTCTTCCCCACACCCCCAACTAATTCTCTCTCACCTCTCCCACTTTTCCTCTCTATCCAAGACTGCTGCCTCTTTTCCTTTCCTCCTTCTCCCATGGCTATTTCTCCCAAACCAAATACGTAGGTTCTTTCTTTCCCTCTGTCAAGCACTACTCTTCACTAGTTTCCATACATTTGATGGAGGAAACTGCTTGAATATCTTAAACCATCAGACTAGAGGTGTATTCTTTTCCTTTGGGAGGGAGGCAGTAAACAGAACTGGTTAAGAACACAGGCTTTGAAATTAGACTAGAACTTGACTTACAGCTCAGTTCTGACATGCTGTTGAAAGCAGCGCACATTACTTATTCTCCCTTAGCTCCCATTTCCACCTCCATTAAATGGGGATGATAGTATCTTCCTAAAGTTAAGTGTAGGGATTAAAGAAACCATTGTCATAAATGCACTTTACCCAGTAATTGGAACAGAAGCAACAGGCAATAAAGAACAGCTCCTGTTACTCATACACCATACTTGTTGATCGGACAGGACTGGTGTCAAGTCTCTGCTAAATTCTCTGTCTTCCCTCTTTGCCCATCCAGGGATGCCTGTTCACCTACAGGTACCTCATTCATCTATTCACTGTTCATTCAGGAACCTATCTAGAGGATATGTTATGTCCTATCCACAGGTACTTTTTTTTAATATGAATTTTATTTATTTATTTAGGCTGCGTTGGGTCTTCGTTGCTGTGCGCAGGCTTTCTCTAGTTGCGGTGAGCAGGGGCTACTCTTCGTTGCGGTACGTGGGCTCCTCATTGCGGTGGCTTCTCTTGTTACAGAGCACGGGCTCTAGGTACACAGACTTCAGTAGCTGTGGAACACAGGCTCAGCAGTTTTGGCTCACGGGCTCTAGAACCCAGGCTCAGTAGTTGTGGTGCATGGGCTTAGTTGCTGTGTGGCATGTGGGATCTTCCCGGACCAGGGCTCAAACCCATGTCCCCTGCACTGGCAGACGGATTCTTAACCACTGTGCCACCAGGGAAGTCCCTCCCCAGGTACTTTTTATCACTCTATCATAGTCACAAAAATTAATCCAACGAACAATCTAATTAATAATTAATTTAATAAGTAATAATTTAATTAGTCGATAAACTTCTAGGCATTATTCCTTCTAGACACTTTAATGATCTAGAGGTGGGAGAAGGGAAAGAGGAAATGAGGAAGAGATAAGGAAGGATGGTAGGGAGTCCCTTTAACTTCTAAAGGGTCTTCTGTTCCCAAAGAGTAGATTTCCTGGTAATGGACCAGCTGTGTGGGCAGGAATTGTGAACTGATGAAATTACAACAGTCATAAAACACTGATTTTTCTACTTGCACTATTTAGGTCAAAAGAGAAAGCACAGGTTCACACCTCACCAGAGAAGAATGAAGATTTGAAATCAGAAGCTGCAAGCTAATAGACTTCAAGGTGAATCACACTCATAGACATATGTGGTTTAACTCACCCTGTGTTTTAGTTTTGGTTTTTCTTTCTTTCTTTTTTTTAAAAATAAATTTATTTGTTTATTTTTGGCTGCATTAGGTCTTTGCTGCTCTGCGTGGGCTTTCTTTTTAGGTGCGACAAGCAGGGGCTACTCTTCGTTGTGGTGTGCAGGCCTCTCATTACGGTGGCTTCTCTTGTTGCGGAGCACAGACTCTAGTCTACGGCTTCAGTAGTTGTGGCACATGGGCTCAGTAGTTGTGGCTCGTGGGCTCTAGGGTACAGGCTCAGTAGTTGTGGTGCAGTGGCTTAGTTGCTTCACGGCATGTGGGATCTTCCTGGACCAGGGCTCGAACCCATATCCCCTGCATTGGCAGGCAGATTCCCAACCACTGTGCCACCAGGGAAGCCCAGGTTTTTATTTCTTTCTTGAATTAATTGAGAATATTTAGAAATCAATAGATTTCACATACAGATTCAGATGTCTAGTGTCACTTGAAAGATCAGATGACTTCATAACACTGGGCTGGGGAGTAGCAACTTCTACGGGGCACACACCCTCCAGTTTGCCACAGTTGTCCTCTGGCTGATTTATTTTATTTGCTTAGATCCTGTAGCATTTGAAGTTTTGATCCCAGGCTTAAGGACTAGTTTTCAGATGACATTTCCAACATATTCATTTTTGATCTACTTCCAATTCACCTCTTTTATCTGTGGGCACCTACATCTTATTCTCAGGGTGGGTACTCAAGAGATCAGACTAGTGGGCAGCTGGCTTCCAACCACCAGGCACCAACCAACTAGAAAGAAGTCCCCACAATGCAACCTGCAGGATCTCATGCTGGGCCAGTTTCACCCCTTTTGTTTCTAAACCTTGGGAAAGTTGGGGGAGGGGCTTTGGCAGCCAAGGTGAAGGAGGGTACTCCAGTATGGAAATGCTTCACCATTTAAACAAGTAGGACTACTGTGCTGGTGCCTGCCCATGGAGGATCAGCCCTGCCTATATCTGAGGCAAAGTGTACAGTGTCTTTGCCCTTGAACTCACCCTCCACAAGTCTAACTCTGTGCATTAGCTGTGTATGTTGTGTGTGTTTGTGTGTATGTCAGTTTTGCTTACTAGATTTAAGCTTTACAAAGGTAGTATAGAGCCTTGCACAATGTAGACAGGTCATAAACGTATTTTAAGTGGAGCAGATTGAATTATTTATTTATTCCAGGGCCTCTGTAATTTTCATTGCCATGTGATAAATGAAACCATGTTTGGTTTCCTTGTGCATATTTGATTTTCATACACCTATATTTCATATCAAGGAGAAAACCAATCAACACTGTCATATAGAAACATCCCTGAACCACACATAAAATATCTTAAAAAAAAAACATTTAACCTTTGAAATTGAAGTATAAACAGAAGAAGAATTCATAGATTTTCTAATTGTCTTATCCTGCTGTGGGCACTAGCAGACATTCCCTCTATAGCTATGACTGTGAGTGCACACAATAATTAATGCAGAGCCCAGGAAAATTAGTTAAAAAGTATAAGGTCATTTTCAGATCACTAGATATTGATAGTACTTTTTATTTCATCTTCTACTATAATTTGAAGCTTGGAAAATTTTAATACAGATAGAAATAATTGCTAGAGGAAATATTTCTATTAAAATGGTGGATTAAGGAGAAGGTAAAATTTTCCCAGCTGAATACAAATTTTCCGTATAATTATACAAAGATCTTAAAATAATCATAAAAGATTCTTCCAATAAAAGCTATTAAATGACTGTGTAGTTGATATAGAAGATTTGGCTCAAATATTCCATGTGTAATAGTGCAAAATACTTTCTAATGGAAACTTTTCAAGGAGCCATATTGAGTCAAGAAATTTCTTTCTGTTTAGACAATACTGTGAATAGTAACTGATGCTTACCAGGGTTTAAGAGACTATTTCTCTTTGAAACAATGGATTTTCTTCTAACCCCATTGCCTTTTGTAAAAAGATGTCTTTGGAGATATTGGTAAGACACACACAATTACTGAATTAACTTTATTAAATGAATCTGCTGTGTTATTTTACTCCAAAAAAAAATTCACATGCGTTCTGAAATTTGATGACTTAAAAGTTAATTTTAAGAGAAGATGCAAGTAATTGAAGCAAAAAATAGTTTCTTTCAATGCTTAGAAGATTTCGTCTCTAACCATACACACTCACTTTACCATAACGCAAATAGGATTCTTGTATTTGTTCTTTTCAAGTGATCTATAATTTCAAAGTCTGGATTACACAAAAAAGGATATTTAATTTGTCTTAAAAACAACTATATAGTGGCACAAAAATGTTACAAAAAAATCCTAACCAAATTAGAATTATGTCAGTGGAGGGAAAGTTTGGTACCCTGGCAGCAGCAGCCTGGTTTGGCTGCCTCTACTCCTCAACCTCTCCAGAATGCTGGGCTGAGTCCAGGGTCTTCAGACGGCAGAGTTGATTTTGGGTTGCTTAGTGAAGAGCTGTCAGCACCAAAATGATAGTAGCAAAGCTGAAACTAGAGGCTACCCACGGTCAGTCAGATGTTGAGTCACACAGCAGGGGATACTGCAGTCCATCAGACTGAGAGTCTGGAGGGATGGGTGAGTTCAGAATCTGTGGGTTCTGTCATGGGAGCATTTCTTTTGAAGACTTCAGGACTAGCCACTGAGGTAATGGCTTTGGCCAGTCTTAAAGGTAGAGTACTTAGAAATTGGGACATGACAAACAGCACCAGAAATGTGGGGTTTTCTCTTCAGTGGAAAATAAAATGTTCGCCTTATTTCTCCATACCTTGCAAGCTGATTGGCCACAAATTCTCATGAGAATTTCATGACTATGCCCAGTCATGTATGGTCATTTTACTCTGCTTTACTAAGATTTCTGGGCTAGGCTGACACTTCACTTGAGTTCTTCGAAATTTTAAAGGGTCTTTGTAATAATATGGTGAGTCTTCAATAGGTCTCCTTAAGCCTCGTGGTATATTGTGTAATTGTCCAAGTGTCATTTCAGCTGAACAGTTATTGTCTATGTCAAAAGACTAAATCCTAAAGATGCAATTTAAGCAACGCATGGAGTTGCCAACATGCAAATCAGGTTGGTTTTTCAAGAAGTTCAGTTGTTTTGGATGAATGAAAGATTTTTACTCCTTGGACTCTGAGTATAATATTGGTGGATGCAACATGGGACTCAGTCAGTCCTGGGAAATTTTCTTGGATTCGTTACTTGGGCTTTGAATCTTGGGTTTCTCCATTTGAAAATAATTCCTATCTTACAGGCTTGTTGTAAGAATTAATAATAAGCTGGATACATATGAAGAAACTTTATGTACAATAATACACTATACAAATGTCAAGTAAAAAAAAATACTTTGCCTATAGGTAAAATCAGGAGTCAATGGGTACCAGAGTTGTTGGTAATGATATTTCATGCCCTCTAAGAAAATTAATTTTCTTTTTACATTTCTATTCTGAACAATTGAAACATCTAACTATATGAAACATACGTTACTGAACACAAGTTCCTGTGCCTGATGCACAGTGAGGCCAACATCGGAGTTTGGAGCAGAGAAAGGTTTATTGCAGAGCCATGCAAGGAGACATGCAGCTCATGCCCCAAAAACCCCAAACTCCTCAAAGGGTTTCAGCAAAGCACTTTTAAAGGCAAGGTGAGGGAGGGGAGTGGTTAGTTGTTGCAAACTTCTTGGTGTCTGAATCCTTTGTTCTTGCAGCTGTCCACGTAGGTCAGGTCATGATGTTCCTGTAAACCTCCAATAAAACAAATGTTATTCTCTGTTCTGCAACTTTATATCTCTATATGAATGGACTGTTAAAGGTCAGAGCCCTGAGAATAGGCTACCTTGTGTATTTCAGGCTATAGGCAACATTCTTTTACAAAAGGTGCAGAGCCAGCATGACTAAGCACAAGCAATAGAACAGATCTAATATGGAGTCAGATTTGTTCTTCCCTATTACATATACACTTACTTTCCGAAGATTTCAAACTCTAGAAACAGGGAGGTGGATATATTTACAATATAAGTAATTTATCCCCTGGTTCTTCTCATACATCTATGTCCATTACTTTTTCTTTCCTTGGGTTCTTTTTCTCTCTTTTTATTTTTTCTGTTTCTCTTTGTTCTCTAGCTTTTTCTCATCACAATTTTGTCATATACCATGGACTTAATGACCACTTAACAATATTCCTCAATCTGCATTTTTAGCTCAAAACTTTCTTCTGAACTGCAGAGTAGTGCACACCTAGGTATTCACAGATACCTGAGCTCCCAAGCCTCTAAACTTGTTCCTTTTTCTGTATTCCGTTCCTTGGTCAAACTCCATTTAAATTTATTCTCCACTGGAGTTAGGGTTATCTTTCTTAAATGCAAACCTGATCATGTTAAGCCCTTATTTATTAAACCCTTCTATTTTCCACCCCCTTTAGAATTCATATCTGTTTATCTTTCCAAATGCAACTCCTCACAGAATTGACTTGTGGTTTTCCAAATGTGTCGGACAGCTTCTTTCCTTCACCCTACTGTCCATGCTGTCCTCTCTGTCTGGAATGGCCTTTCTGATCTTGTCTGCTTAGCAAGCTCCTGTTTCACATTCAAACAGTCAAAATGTCTTCTGTAACATCTGTCACGATATCCTCTAAGAAATCTGACCTGCCTGCCAGCTTCTCCAAACAGGATTAATTACTTCTATTATTGTACTTTGTACACTGTATTACAATGATTTGTTTATGTACCCTTCTCTCTTACCAGGCTCTGAGTAATTCAAATATGAGGTCCATACTTTATTCACTTGAGCACATGGCTCATGGCACAGTTTCACACACACATAGATGTTTAATGCTTGTGGAGAGCAGTTCAATGAAGACTGCAACGTTGTTACACAATTGATCTCTGAACTGGTTTGAGTCTATCTGGGCAGTGAGGAAATGTGGATGTGGAGAGGATATTACTTTTGTCTCTTACCTGTTCATGTCTATTCCTCTAGAATTTATGTACTCTGTTAAGAAGATTCTTTCCTGGGTGGAAAAAAATAAGACTCTTTTCAGTAAATATTTTCAGTGGATTTTCTATCATCAGGAAGTAATAAGAAAAATACTCATTGAATGTAATTTACAGAGAAAAACATTATTCATTCATTGAACACATGTTCTCTGATGACCTACTGTCTGCCCAACACTGTTCTGAGCATTTGAAATATAGCAGTGAATAAGGCAGATGAAGATCTCCACCTTCATAGCAAGCAAGCAAGCAAGCAAGCAAGAAAGAAAGAAAGAAAATAAAGAAAGAAGGAAAGAAACTTCATTAACAGAGAAAAGGCACTTATCTTTTCCACAGATCTTATATGATTTCTTACTCCAAAATCCTCCTTCCTACCTCCCTACTTTCTCACTTTAGGACATTTTACAGGCTTAAAAGAAAAGGCAAATACAAAAACTGAAATGTTCTCAGAAGGACTAGCTTAAAGCTCATGACAAATTTTGGAAATGGAGTGTTCACGTATACTTTGTAGAAAAAGTGAGAAAAGACCGCCATTTTTGGTAAGGTTAATTGGGACGCCAAGGATAGAAAATCAGTGTGCTCTGCAATATGGATTCCACTACCAACCTGTGTTTTTGATCTAATAAGTTTTAAAAAATATGTTTTGCTAAATTATTGTATCCTTGTCTCCTCAGTCAGAATGAATATATGTGTGTGGTTTGTGTCAAGGCAGCTCTTCAAAGTGCAGTTGATCTGATACTTGTACTGTTGGAGTGTGTGCTCAGTAATTTTTCACTCGAACGGACAGCATGTAATATTCAGCCATCCCAGGGCAGTAGTAACTCGTACTCTCCACTTTTTGATGATTCTTTCAAAAGATTTGATGAATATGTATATCATATGACAGTAAGAGCTATGTCTGCCCATTTTCCATCTTTTCAACTGGTTGTAGTTTAGTTGCCTAAAACCAAAAGTTTACAGTGCATAACCACGTTGGAGAATGGAAGCAGAATTTTAATGGATGTCAAACAAGAAAAGCAGCAGACACCTAGAGCAAAGTGCTCTACACTCCCCTTGAGTAATGATAGTTCATTTACATGGGTGAGAGCCAAGTCTACTTGGCTAGGAGGCAGTTTTTAATAGTGTATGTCAGGGACACAAAACGAAGCTTTCCATGTATCCTCACAGAGGAGTCTTACATTCCTGAAGTACTGATTAATGAAGTTTCTGTGCTAGAATTTTAGTCATATGGATTTTATTTTCTCCTTCGTTTAGTCACAGCTTTTCTCATTTTCCTTTATGGCCAGCTCCTGCCTTTGGAAACTATGCAAACACACTTAGGCAAAAGCACAAGAACAATAGTTCTGGAAAATGTAGGCCAATGTTGCTGAGAGCCCTTGCCAGAAACTAATTTTAGTTAAAGAGATCTGACTATTTTCAAGCCATTCACTTTCCACCCTTCCTACCAACCCTGGAACATTACAGATGAAAGTGCCTCACGGAGTTGGGAATTTGTGACAAGAGGGTTCTTTAAACCATTTTCATCATTTTATAACAAATTCAAGACTTATGCTGGGTCAGGGGTTGGTGACCTTTGGCATGCACACCAAAAGTGGACTGAGATTAAGGGACAACATTTTGGATACATTCTTCCTTTCTGACAAACACTCCTTTCCTTCCTCCAGATAGAACTTAGCTCCAGGAGGGCTGCATACCCACCAAAACCCTCACCCAGTTTCTTTCTTTTTTTAGGTTGGCTTCTAGTTGCTAAGGTGTTAACTGCTAGATTAAATGAGTGAGTTAAGGGCAACCCCTCCCAAATCATTTGCATTTAAAAGGAGATAGTAGGAGACTGGAGAGCCAAAGGCAGCTTTAGTCCTGGAAGGAGAAGCAGAGGGTGCTATTTTCAGACCTGGGCAGCTAGGCTTTCTACTTTGTACTCTGCCCCTTGCACTTACAGCCAAGATTATAAGTAGATGGTTACAAATTGGTTCCTTAGGTCCAAACTCCATTTTCATAACTATTTTTTTCTATTCATAGCTTCAACAGAAAGAATCTTAGACATATTTTACAAACATCAAAATCCTTACCATGTTATTCCTCAGGCATCCTATTTTTTATTTGGAAAATTTAAATTCCTGTTAAGATTTCTTTTTATGGTCATCTAATTCTAATTCTTTGACCAGTGTCACTGCTTTCTTTTGAACTGTCTCCAGGTTATCTTTTTTCTCTTAATTGTGCAGTCAATAACCAAATATATCTCTAGAGTAATAGTCAACATACGGAGATATTTGAAAGAAAAATTTCTTACAGGTGATATTGTTGTTTTTTTACTGTTTTAAATTTATTAATTCCAAGCATAAAATTATTGATGAATTTGAAACTATATCTTTTTATATATCCAAATTCAGCAAGATTCACAATGACTTTTGGGAGATAACAAAGCTAAGCTGAAATTATAGCCGTTTCTTGTTCAGTTTGCAGCCCCAGTCTAGACCCTTAAAATTTATTCACAACCATGCACAGTACATTTTTACTTGATATTTCAATAATTTACTTTAAAATTGTACCATCCAATGTATGTCTCTTTAGATAACTCAACCTTTTCCTGATTATTTTTCCAAATTATTTAGATTTTCTTGAATTTTAATCAAATTTTTGAAAGGTTAAGCAACGCCTTCTTCCAGGATTTCATGTTTAAAATGGATAAACAGGATCCCTGTTTCATCATCCAAGTTGTGGATAAAATGTGTAAAAGCCTTTGGCTTACCTTCTGGCTTGAAACACATCCAAGCAGTCCTTCTTAATTGGTGTCCTAGATTGTATAAATTAGGAACACTATTTCTTTAATGCTTGACCACTGCCACCACAGTCTGGGAAATGAACACTGAATTTCCAACCCATTTGCCTAACTCGAACATTTCACATTACTGAGACAGAGTTTGGTAGGCAGAGGACAGATGGATGCCCTAGGCAATGCTATCATAAGACATTAGAAAGTATTTTTGGGGAGTGAGGTGGCTTGGGCACGGAATGGGAGAAGACAAATTCCTGGAGGGCAAGAACTCTAGTCCATTAAAAGAATTCAGAACAGTCAGTGCATTAGCCATGAAATAGTTGAAGAATATATTCAACATTAATTTGCAGAAATTACGTACCCTCTAGGTGTAAGATGGTAATTTACTCTTTATGATAAATATCAGAATTGATGGGGGCTTCCCTGGTGGCGCAGTGGTTGAGGGTCCGCCTGCCGATGCAGGCGACGCGGGTTCGTGCCCCAGTCCGGGAGGATCCCACATGCCGCGGAGCGGCTGAGCCCGTGAGCCATGGCCGCTGAGCCTGCGCGTCCGGAGCCTGTGCTCCGCAACGGGAGAGGCCACAACAGTGAGAGGCCCGCGTACCGCAAAAAGAAAAAAGAAAAAATCAGACTTGATTAATTGAGAAATAGAGTGAGAGAGACTTGAGCTTCAGTCAGATGACTGACTCTTGGCCCAACTGCATGGCTTTTTTAGCAGTGAGGAACCGCAAATAGCCCAGTGTCACCACTGGTTAAGAGTGAACTGGACTATAATCCATGTTTATTAAATACTAGGACAGTGTTCTTTCCAGTACACCATCACTCACATTATAACTTTCCTAATCACTATTTATCAGTCTAGCAGTTCCTTTCAGTGACAGTCATTTACAGTATAGTTGAAATGTATCTATCTCAGTTGCATTTCTTCTGAATGAATTACTGCTTTTGCTATGCTCTGATAGAAGTTTTATTAATAGTAGCTATCAATTTCTATTAATTTTGTTGCTCAACTTCATTACCTTGATTTCATATTTTGCTTATTTTTATCTGACTTTTCTCAGTGTTTTACTTAAATAAATTTAAAGAGAGCAAAAAAGGTAAACTTCATATACCCCCAAATCAGATAATTATAAATTTTCAGTTGTTTTATTGAAACATTCCAAAACATTTCCAAACTGCAGTTAAAATGCTGAATTCTAGCTTTATCAAATATGCCATTTCCATCAAGAAAGAAAAAAAAAATATGCCGCAAGGGTCTTCCTTTACAGGTTGTCCCCCGCCACCCATTGTGATTTTAAAAAGTTACCTTTCTAAGTCAAGTACTTTTTTGTTTTTTAAAGTATGGTGTATTTCTAACTGTAAACCCTCAAATATTGTATATGTTCTTGACCAGGGAAAATTTTGGAATTTACAGTGTGTCAAGGATATTCTAATTCTGCTAAATAATTTTCATGGCAGATAATTTGAGGACTTTTCCACAGACTAACTTCTGGCTCTTATTTCTTGGCCACAACCCATGTACTTCCTGCACCAGGCACCACAGGGTATGTTCAGATCACAATACAATCTC
Source organism: Monodon monoceros (assembly GCF_005190385.1). Classification (NCBI taxonomy): domain Eukaryota; kingdom Metazoa; phylum Chordata; class Mammalia; order Artiodactyla; family Monodontidae; genus Monodon; species Monodon monoceros. The sequence continues at coordinate 115,811,517 of NW_021703767.1, read as the reverse complement.
TAGCCCTGCACATTTATGTCATTGTACTAAGTTAGCTCAGTGGGCAGTTGAAATATTTATAGAAGCCTTTCCTAAATGTGTATAACTAACAGTAACTTAGCTACACAGGGAAGTGACTGCAAACCTCATAAATCTATTCCACTAAGCCAAAGTAAATGTGTCTTCAACTCAGCTTCCCCTTAGCTAGACCTCAACTCTGTCCATGGTTTCTCCAATACAATGGTGTATGGTAAGTGTTTAACAGCCAGTTGCCCAGGACAAAAGGTATGAGTATATATATATGTACATATATTTATTGTAGATTTTACACATATAAAGGATTTATACATAATTTTTAACTACTAATAAGATATACAATACTCCACTGTAAATTCCTAACACACCCAAATTGATTTTCACAGAAAGTTTCCCTTGATTTTTGCTGAACTCTTGGATTGGTGAGCAACCTATGGTTTCCATTCAACTATGATTTGACAAATGCAATTGCATCTCTTTTCTTATAAAAGGACGGAAGAAAATAAAAATAGAAACAAAAGCCAAAGACAAAAACATTTTAGGTGAAAAGAGTGATAGTTGTTGAAATCTTTATCCTCATTCCCCTGCCCCATTTCCAGGCTAAGAGGCAGTCCCTGTCAGCCGTTTCCTTCTAGGAATTTTAACGGAAACAGCATGACGTGGTGAAGAGGCCACTCCCTAGGATCCAGTTCTGGTGCTGCCATCTACTCTGTGTGATCACAGGCAAGTTCTTTACCTCTCAGTTTCTTCATTTGAAATTTGGGGCAATAATAGCACCTGCATCATAGGGTTTGTATGATTAAATTAGTAAATGTAGAATTTGGGGCACTTAATAATGAATTAGGACTAAAAGAGTTAATACATCTTAGCGCTTAGTACATGGAAGAGAGAGAGCTACAAAGATGAAAAAGGACATAGCCTTTGCATATAAATAAAGTTACAACTTGAAAAAGAAAACATTGCAAACCAATTTGAACTTTGGAAATGTACTTTTAGTATAATACAGGCTGTTCTTTGAGGTCATGACCCCCTTTAGCTTACATTCATTGATTCACACATTCATACATTTAGCAAGTATTTATTTAGCAGATAATGGATAGAAGATACTGTATGAAGCAGAGGATGAATAATTGTACTATAGTCTCAAGAAGCTTGGATTAAAGTAGTCAAAAGTATACACACATATACACATACATCTTTAAAGAACGATAATATCTGGTAAGCGTATGAGCACATACAAACAATCTATCTGTGAGTTCAGAGATGGGGGAGAGAGTTTCTAACCAGTACACTCTAGAAAAGGAATAATAGAGGTAGAGGATTTGGCCTGACCCATTGAAACAGAAGGGAAAACTGATCATTCAAAGGCTGAATTTGTCACCAGGCTAAAAATGCACAATATTTAGAGGGTTTTTTTTTTGTTTGTTTGTATTATTTTCCAACATTTAAACATTGGAAATTTTCTCAGAAACATCTGTGTTTTGGGCTTTTACTGAAAAATTGGAAGATCTGACAACATCCTTAACCTCTGTTCCAACATTGCCACTATCATTTGGAAGCAAGTTATCTTGGTCCGTTCAGGCTGCTACTACAAAATACCATAGACTGGAGAGCTTACAAACAAGAATTATTTCTCAGTAGCAGAGGCTGCAAAGTCCAAGATAGGGTACCAACAGATTCAATGTCTGGTGAGAGCCTGTTCCCCAGTTCATAGGCTGCATCTTCTTACTGTGTCCTCATATGACAGAAGGGCAGACAGGGGAAGTTAGCTCTCTCATGGCTCCCTTAAGGAGTCCCAAATGTGAGGCAAATGCTAATCTAATCTCACTTATAAGGGCTCCACCTTCATGACCTCACGTAATTCTAATTACCACCCAAATGCCTCACCTCTTAATACCATCACATTGGGGTGTAGCATTTCAACATATGAATTTTGGGGGGACACAAACATTCAGTCCATAACACCAGTACCAGTTACCCCTCTAGAAGGGGCATCCACTCTTTCCATGCGGCAGCAGTACCCACATACTCAAACCTGTGAACTGGATTCCAAACTTGCAGCCGCTGAAGAACAAATGGCACAGAGCAATTAAAGACTTCAATTCACTAGGTTTACACACTGTTTGGCTGCCAATCATAGTCACTCTTCCACCTGTTTGGCTTTGTTGAGAGGCAAAAAAATGTACTCAGCAATGACACGTAATGTAATTGAGCTTGTCAACTCGCTGCACAAGTAGATCAGTGACATCTTGCATTGTTACAAAAGGCACTGACCACACCTTTCCAGGATGTGTACCATATCACAGGAGGGCTCTAGCCCAAAGTAGCAAAAACACCTCTGAACTGCTCTTTTCCCCACTTACCCCTGTCTTTATAGTCCTGTGTTCCTTTTCTTTTGTTTAATTGTGGTAAGATTTATGTAACGTAACATTTACTATTTTACCCACTTTAGGGCTACAGTTCAGTGGCACCAAGTACATTCACATTGTTGTACAACCAGCATCGCTATCCATCTCCAGAACTCCTTTCATCTTGAAAAACGAAAACTCCAAACTTATTAAACATCCTAACCCCTGGCAATCACCGTTCTTCTTCCAGTCTCTCTGAATTTGACTACTCTAGGTACCTCATGTAATTGTATGTGGAATTGTCCAATTTTTATCCTTTCATGACTAGCTTATTTCATTTAGCATAATGTCTTCAAGGCTCAGCCATGTTGTAGCATGTGTCAGAACTTCCTTCCTCTTTAAGGCTAAATAATAGTCCAATGAAAATGTTAAAACACACTTTGTTTATCCATTCATCCATCGGTGGACACTTGGGTTGTTTCCACTTTTTTGCTATTGTGAATAATGCTGCCATGAACATGGGTATACGAATATCTGAGGCTCTGCTTTCAATTCTTTTGGGTATATACCCAGAAGTGAAATTACCAGAAGTGGTAATTCTGTGTTTAATTTTTTGAGAAAACACCAGACAATTTTCCACAGCAGCTGCACCATTTGACATTCCCACCAGCAACACACAGGGGTTCCAATTTCTCCGCCACGGTCATATGGTCCTTTATCTTTTCTCCCCTCCCTGCAGCAGGAACTTCCTTTTCTGTGGCAAGTTTGAAGTCTACCTTAAAATATGGTGTGACAAAAGAAAAATATTAAAATAAGTGTCAGAGTAAGGATCAACTTGAAAATTCCACAGGACTAGGAAAAGATCATGTAACACAATGCTTTTGCTAGGCACGTGGAAAACCCTAATCCCCCTTCTTCCAGGGAGAAGTTTGATCCCTTCTAGTTGGAGAGATTTAATAACTGTTAAAATGATTGTGACTTGAGCTTAAGGAATTACAGAATTTTAATAGTTAGCATAAAACATCCAACACAGACATACTTAAAAATTCTATACAACACAGGAGGAGAAAATTGGGAATAAAGAACCAGCTAAAATGAATCCCTTGCGTGATATTAAAAGGAGGCCTGGGGAACTATTTCCGTGACTATGTTTGCCAAATTGTACAGTAAATATATGAATGGGAATGGTGCTAGATAGAGCTTTTAGATATAGTTTTTGTTCTTATTCAACTTGCATGTGTAGTTTAGAAACTAGAGGATCTAGAGAGCAAGGGACTCAGCCTCCATCACTTGCACTTAACAGAGACTCAAAGGTGGGCAGAGGAGAAGGAGAGCTTTCTAGTAGAAAAAAGAGAAGGCTTCAGGGTGTAGCAGCCACATTCCTTGCCATGTTCCATGCCAGTTATTTGTTGGGGGTGGGGCTGGTCATCCAATTAAAAAAAAAAAAGAAAGAAACTAGGGAATCTAAATTTAATAGGAGGATATGACCATTCTTATAGAAGAAAGGGTTTGGAGGCATCATGATCTATGCAGCCCAAGAGACTCTGACAATGCAAAAGCGGTCTGCAAAGCTCTACACCAGGTGTCCTCCTATTACTGTAATAGAACCAAGTAACTTGGAGATAAGGGAAGTTGCACTGTATTTGAGGGGTGGGAGTAAGGCCAAAAAAAATTCTTATCTCAGATAAAGTTGAGTGGGATCAGAGATAGGTGTCTTATTGACTGAGATCCACACAGCAAGCCTCATGCCCTGGCTCATTTATCTCCCTGCTCCAGGAAGAGGAAGAATGATGATATTTAAGACCCTTGTGCTCTAGCATTTTTAGGATCCTTCTTATAGTGCTTGAGTATTAGTTCAGCTTTTATTTATTTTTTTACTGTTGTTATATGTATTGTTCTACTACTTCTGGATTGGGATGGCTCGGTGACGTATCACTGTCATGCTTACACTTATTTATTCCAGTTAAATCTTTACATATCCTATCAGTTTTTATTTCTATAATAGGTTTTAATATAAGTTCATTTTCCTAAAATGTGATTGATTCCGGTATCGTTAGGTTATCTCACCATTTTCATATGTCTTTTGTACTTTTTTAGGAGGCGGCATCTAACTAGCGTAGTTGCAAACTAAAGTACCCTTGCTCAAAAAAGACAGTTCATTTAGTGAGTCCCCATAATACCTGTTATTTAACCAGAGAAATTAACCTTTGGAACAAAATGTGTTCTTCTCTTCAATCAGCAGGTCTCTTTAGTGTTCTCGCTTCTCAGACATGCTGTGCTTTAAAAGCAGGTTAGAACTGACAACAATTAGTCACATGTCTGAATTTTAGACGGAAAATAAAAATGAGCTCCTGTGCACAGGAAGTCCAAAATTCATCTTTCTTTCGCCTAAGGTTTTCTTTCCTCAATATCAGTTATCAGTTTAATATAATAGTGTTGATTTAACAATGATATATTTCAAGCTGAAGGCAGAAATGAATTTTGCATTAATAAATTGTTTGGAGATGGATTCAAAGAGTATTTCATTATATAAGAAGGGTAGCTATAAAACATGTTTGGTGGTCTTTCCGTCATTACTACCTGTGGCCCATTTGTGGAGATGACATTTATCAGTGTGACAGGGAATATTAAGCAAGTGATAGACAGTTATTAGCTGAAGTCCTGATATATTTACACCGTGGGAAAATGCACTTGGTATTTTCTTTCTGGCAACTGGTCGGCTGTTCATAATTTTATGGAAAATTGATTAATCACACATTTAACTCAATGCAAGATCTTCTGCACTGTAATAAATTATGGCCATTAATCAATAAGTACAAAGTAATTCCAAGAGTCTGGAGACATGCTGGCTTCTAATAGAAAAACTTGCACTTAGGCCTTTCTGCCAGTGACCACTTCATCTGAGGTATTTTGCACCTGCCTCAATCCAATTAGATGACATAATTAATGAACCTCAATGCTCTTGATAATTTGTTACACAAAAGAAAGAATGCTTTGGCACATCCATTAAAACCTGATGTATAACACTTTGCAGAAAAGGAAAAAAAATTGATGAACTAAAGCAACAGAGGGACTTATGCTGGGAATCTTTGTGTTCAAGTGTAAATGTGAGAAGCTGCAGTCTTACTTCATGCTGGGTGAAGATTCAGTTGCATTTGTTAAAATAATCCAACGGGGACCTTTTTTTCCCATTAGAAAAGTGAATTCCGCCTGTGTGCAAAATTTCATGCCATCTTGTTTCTTTTATGAAAAATTAAATGGTATGATTAGAATAAGTATTCAGGAAGTATTGTTTCAGAGGCAATCTAATAAATGTTTCCTTGGTTAAGTATCAGTTACAGTTTTACATATCACAGTCATTCTGCACCTGTTTTATGCAGCTAACAATAGGCCTCTCAATAGATTTCCGTAAGAGAAAGCCTGGGAAGATAAAAAGAAAACCAGTTTGCAGCTAATTCTGTCACTAGGAAACGCCAGGAGTAGATTGTGTTTAGAGACTTTGAAAAACAATTAGCTATGGATTATACAACTGAAAGCCCTTTCCTAACTGTACCTGGAAAATACTTCGTCCATTTAATGCCTTCTAAGCTGTCACTGAGCTTGAACTTCAGTCCCAGTGATTAATGAAAAGCTGCAGGGCACAGCTAGGAGCTAAAGTCTCAATTATGAAAAAGCAGTAACTAGTTTAATGTGCTGATGCTTTTATACTTAAAGTGACAGCTATGAAAAATGGCAATATTTCCAATCATGCTTTAATAATTTATCATTCATTTATTGGCATGTCCAATGTGCTTTACTCCCACTGTTTTTTTTTTTCTTTTTCTGGGCTCCTGGTGTTATGGCACTGAAGAACACAATGTGATCTGGTTCCTTAAAAAACAGACCTTCCTTTTTGGAAGCTGGGACCTATCATCATAAAAGTTTTATGTCTGTCTATGTTTGTCTGTCTGACTCTATCTATCTATCTGTCTATCTATCTATATATCACCTGTCGATTATCTATGTAATTTCCAGTTAGTGCCAAGATATAGCAATAGAGTTTTTGAAAAGAGCACAGTCCAGTGACTCTTGTCTCTGTGTAGGTCACGAATTGCCACCTTAATTCCTCACAGACACCTTGAATTATATGCCTTTGGTTATAAGAGAAACTAGACAGGGGTGGGTGGAGGAATCAACGTTAGTCTCCCTGTGCCAAAGGGAAATCAATCCAGATGTGCAGACAGTGGACAAATAGAAGCCAATTATAGAGCAGTAAATGAGGTTGGGGGAAGACACACCATATTTTTGTGGGTAGTGCTACGAAGATATCTTGTAAAGTTATTTAGGTTTAATTTTACATTTTTAATTTCAGGAATGAATTGTTTGTTCAACAGCCATAGTCATTCCCTTGGTTTGTTTTATTAGGTTATATTAGACTGTTCATTGTAGTTTGTGCTTGGTAACAGGCCCCCAAGGATTCAGATCACAAGTTGGTAAAAGAATATACCTGCAAGTGAGGTCATAAAACTCAAGTTTCAAGGCAGGTGGCAGTTTTGCTAGTAAAATATTTAAGGAACCACTTGTAACTAAAATGGGCTTAAAGTACTTCTTGTTTCTCCTGGTGGCAGCTCAATTTTGACCCAGATAACAGTGGTGCTGTTCACCAGACCACATGGATCTTGGTTTTTGATGAATTGTTAGGATGCTATTCGAGTACAGTGATAGAAATGGTACACATTGTCATCTCTCTGTGTTTGATCTGCTCCCATAAATAAAGCAGACAGGTGACAACCCATTCACAGGACTGAACTTATTAAAACTGTAAAAGTAAAACTGGAGACTGGGTTTAAAACTCACTTTTAAATTCAGCAGGCTGTCTAATTTTCTGTAGATAAAAGACCCAGATATTTGGGGGCAAGGATATTTAATGCATTTTGAAAAAAATAATGCAACCATATAGTTACAAGGAAGAATGATGTCCCTTTTGGGCACTTATATTTAGCCATATTAAGAAGTACAGGACATTGTTTAATTTTACATGGCATTCATTAATTGGTTAATTTTCTTTTTGACCCCTCTGTTTAAGCTAAGCCAAGAGAATATGAGCCCATGTTTATCCTATTTCCTACTACTCTTAAGTCCGTGTAAATAACTTGTTAGTCAGACTGTCTTTACTATTATCCTGTTAGTGTCTTACACAGTACATTATCATGCTCAGATCACCTTTTCATACCCAGGCATGCTTCTCTGGATTTTTCTCTTTTAATGACATGATTTTCTTATGCTATTTAACTTATCTAATAACTTTCTTTTCAAAACGCTTCAAATCACTTTCCAGGATTATTCTTAAGCTTAAAGTTGATCATATTCTTTAGGCCTTTATTATAGTTCAGATCCATTCCTCCAGCAAAATTTGGCTGCGGACTCTGATAGGTCATATTTTCCCACCCTTTTCTCCAAACATCTGTGAATTTACCAGCACACACTGAAATGTACCATGCATGCTGCCTTGTTATTTTCTGTAGACATTGATATAGCCATCTGTCCACAGATATTTTCTTACTCACATATGTGGGTGCACACACACACCACTCACACACATACATACAACACAACCTACACATACATACAACACGCGCACACGCACACACAAAACCCGTGCTCTGTTTTGGATATGAATAGATTTGCAGTTATTTAAGGCTATCAGCCTTTGTCTCTCTTTAGTCTAGTCTTGTCCCATATAGAACTTAAAAAAAAGTTATGTTTCTTTAAATAGCTTCATTGCTCCTCCTTTGAAAAAAGGGAAGAAACAGCAGCTTAAACCCAGTTGCTTGGAGCACAGTGATGGAGTAAATATCCCTTAGGTGGCAGAAAACAGCTGTAGGCTCTTTGGATAAGAATGACATGATCCTACCACGGAATTTTAGGAAGTTTTGGAATTTTCAATTAAACTGTTCCATCTACGGGTAGTTTCCCCAAAGCTATGGGGGCAGCTTGCCCAGATCCTTTTTCCCCGCAGATCAGACAAGGTCAAGAAGTGGGAGCAGTGCCAGGAGCTTGAGCTATTAGGTCCAGCTGTAAGATTTTTTCTTCTGTATCTGTCTTGTGGGGTCATTCCACCTACGCTTTGTTTTGATAGATAGTTCCTAACACAGGAGCCGGTTTTCCTCTGGGACGATCTAAACAATCGTCATAGGCTTCAGTTTTAGAATGTTTTTAGCTGACATCTTCTCAACATTTTAGGAGGTCTGTACATGTGAACTTATGGTCTTCTTTTTACAGTAATAATAATAATTACCGTGCTCATGATGATTGCTGACATTTATTACATATTGTTCCAATATATTTGTATATATTCATTTATTAAATTTTTACCACAATCCTATGAGCTGTTCTTATCCCCTTTATATAGAGGGGGAAACTGATGCGTAAAATGTTTAAATATCTTGACTGAATCTATACAACTGGCAAATGACAGAGCTGGGATTTGCACGTAGGTACTCTTACTCCAGAGTGTTCACTCTTAATTGCTATGCTATATTTCTAACTAGTATGAATTACTTTCTATTTTATAACGTGGGTGAAACATAGGAGAAATGAGGTCATTACAAAGTAGTTGCTATGACAAGGTCTCTAGCAACTGAAAATTTTATACAAAACCCGTTTCTGTCATAATCTCTTCTTTCCACACATAGCCCATTTGGCATGGATTCTTTGTCTCTTGATCATAAAAAATAACATGGAGAGAGGAAACTCATCAAGCATTTATTTTTATTATTTTTATTTTTTTTACTTTTGCGGTACGCGGGCCTCTCACTGTTGTGGCCTCTCCCGTTGCGGAGCACAGGCTCCGGACGCACAGGCTCAGCGGCTGTGGCTCACGGGCCTAGCCGCTCTGCGGCATGTGGGATCTTCCCGGACCGGGGCACGAACCCGTGTCCCCTGCATCGGCAGGCGGACTCTCAACCACTGCACCAGGGAAGCGAAAGCATTTCTTGATAATGTCTCTCAATATCTGGGAAATGCTGCTTAGCCTCTCTGGCGGCAACCATGTTTTCATTTCTGTACCAGCCACTGGATTCCCCTCACTCTTCTTTATCCTATTTCTACCTCATCAAACTGTATCAAAATTGCAAGTGAACATAATTCTTTGGAAAATAGCTGTTTATACCTGTGCAAAATACTATTTCCTTCAGGGAACCCAATATTTCAAATTTCTGACCAGCTACCTACTTAATTTTCAGAAAATTTACCATATGTTTGAGTTTTATCTTTCCATTTTGGGTTCTGGAATAGCATTATTTCCTCCTGCTTTTAGATCTCCGAACCATATGCCAAATCTCCACAACTCCATATACTGCTTTATAGTGTGGTACTAAATGTAATAAGCCTTAATTTGTTGATATTCTCTGAATATTTTATAGAGTTGTTTTATCAGCCAATTTTATATATTCCACTCTTTAAAAATATATCATCTTCACATTTTATCCCATTGTTTTTAGTTTACTATATTTGAGAAAGTTAAGACCCTAGCATTTCAGAAAATATTTTAAATGTTTTAAATATAGTAGGTTAAGCTATAAGAAAATAGCTACCTTCATAAGAAATCATACATTTTCTAAAAATTCCATCATAAACATTCATTTGAGAAAAAGGAGTTAGGAGATTGAGGTTTTCAGACCTATAATAAGAAGGCTATATAATTTAAAATAGTAAAATAACTTATATTATTGAAAACTAAAATAATCAATCAGAAAATCATATCTAGAAACTCCAAGTGAATCTTGAAGTACATTTAGACTGGACCAAAGTCAGTGGGTTTATAGACCATTAAAACAAACACAAATTGCTACATGGCTCACAACATCAACAGAAGACCAAACAAACAAACAAACAAACAAACAGACAAAAAATATCCAGCATTGAGAAGGCATCTCCTACAATAAAACAGCTGTTTATCCCTATACTGAAGCAAAAGAGCTTTAAAAACATGCTCTCAGTACTATTTGCTAATTGTCATTATGTTATAATCAATTGTGGTCCGTATTGCATTTCTTAATTGATTTAACATTTTAGAAAATGATTGGTGTTGGTTTTTCAGTAGTGTAATAGAGCTGGTCTGTGCTAATTTGCAAGAGTTGATTGCTACACTTTGAGGAACTTTGAGAGCCAGTTGATAAGTCTAGCCATTATTAAAGTGTAAATGATATAAACTTACAAATAAATTGGGTCATAAATTCTAAAAAATTCACCACTTCCTGAATATTTACTACATTTTACTATTACCTGTGTCTTGAGTTTATTTATGTCTATTGTGTCTGCATGGTAGAAATAGCATGTAATGGCGTTCACGATTCTTTCTGACTCCACATTCAGTGATTTCACATTGCTCACTTGGAATTGATTAGTAAGAGTATTTACACCATAGAAATTGATGAACTCTACAAATTAAGACACTCTCCAACCCACCATCTAGAGCTGGTTGTTAAACATTGAGCAGACCACCATTGTTTGGCTTTCATACAAATCGAATTAATACAATGAGATTTTACCTTAGTATGAAATGGGTATTTTCAGCATTCCTAAAAAAAACATTAACAGGAGAGTAGTTGGACTTTCTGATCAAGAATGGTTTTATTTTAGGGACTTCCCTGGTGGTCCAGTGGTTAAGGCTCCTTGCTTCCACTGCAGGGGACGCAGATGCAATCCCTTGTCAGGGGGAACTAAGATCCCACATGCTGCCCGGCACAGCTCAAAAAACAAACAAAAAGAAGTATTTTTTAATTTTCAATATCAGAAACAATAATTAGAATTAATAGATAAACTTAATGCTTACAGTTAAGCATTAATCAATTAACAGGTGGCCAGTCAGCAAATACTACTGAGCTCTGTGATATTAGCTGCAGTGACGAGTACATTAGAAACAGCTGTGTGACCAGTTTCTCTTGTATTGTATAATGCTTTTTAGGATATTGTCCATTATATCCCATAAAGAACCCATTTCGGAGGACCAAATGGGTCTGACAAAATTTCTCTCCAACTCAAATAAATAGAATTTACTAAATTGAGAGGGTTTGCTTTTCCTTAGCTACTGGACAGTTTTTTCTCATGCAAGTGGTGAATTTTGCAGCTTATTATGTCTCCACCTTTAGCTTGGCTATTATGATACTTAGAAACAAATATGCAACCCCCTTTAACAACTGCCCAGGACCTCCTGATCTGCATTTTTGTGTATCAATTTTAACACTGGCTTTATTTTACTGTTCTAATTTTATTTTCTGTTTTGTACTCTATTTTTAGTGGGTATGTGTTAAACTGTCTGGCTAGGATCCCTTAGGTGGGAATTTTCCCTTCCCCACAGCCTAATGGATCTACTTAACCTGAGGTAACCTCATTCTTGGCCACAGGTGATTGGGCCCTGACCTAACCTGAGCCAGATGAATCTCTTTCCTTTGGTTTGGACTTGGGGCAGAGGGAAACAAGTCAGTCTCTCTTCAGGGACCTCTAATTAGATTAAAATTTGGTGTACTTGATGACCTTGTGCTGCCTTGTGGACCAAGAACAAAGGAAGAAAGTCAATAGTGAGAAAACAGGGAGGGTGGAGCAGACGCTGGGCAAGACCACAGTTAGGAAACACTTAGAGAATGTGCCTACCACATTTGGTTTTGTGTATGTTTGGTCCCAAGGCAGAGCTGCATTCCTGTCCTTGAACCTCTGAGCCCTCCTCAAATCCTTATGGTAAATTCTCTTTTAGGTTTTTATTTCTAGTTGCTTTCTTTTACTTGCAAGCAAAGACTGCTGACAGCACACTAAACGTTATTCTACTATACATATTTTTGTTTGATAACTCTGTCTATTGGTAATGGGGTAGATGTAAATAAATAAAATATTTATAATCAGTGTTATATTATTGCAATATTTTATTTATTTAACAAAGTTTTCCAAGTGATAAAATTGCCTTAGGAAGACAAACCTAGGTACTTCCCAATTAAGTACATAGAAACATTTTATATTTTGCTATTTACAATGAAGAAGAAAATGGCTTTGTAGTTTTGCTTTGTGACTCAAAATTTTACTGCCTCCGCCTCAGCCCCTTTCATAATTCCCCCTCCTCCTATATTCTAACTTAGTGTAGCTTGATTTTCTATTGCTGCTGTAACAAAATTCCTGCAAACTCAGTGCATTAAAACAACAAAGTTCTGTGGGTCTTAAGTGTGTTATGGATCCCACCAGACTAAAATCAAAGCATTGGCAGGCTGTTCCTTTCTGGAGGCTCTAAGGGAGAATCTGCTACCTGTTCATTCAGGTTGTTGGTAAAGTTCAGTTCCCCATGGATATAGGTCTGAGATTGCAGTTCCCTTGCAGGCGTTCCCAGCTGAGGAGTGTTCCCAGCTCCCAGAGGCCATCTGCATTCCTTGGCTCGTAATATCCTTTTCTCCATCTTCAAAGTCAGCAATGGTAAGTGGAGTCCTTCTTACATCTCTTTCTTACACAGTTTGACGGCTCTTTATAAACAGTGAGAGTTGTCTATGACCTGACTCCTATCTATTTGTTTATCCTCATCTTCTTTGTTCCCTTTCTCAAACCTTCAACCTGTGTATATCCACCACTTTTTGTTCCCTATTTTACCTGTGCACATACTGTTCTCTTTCCCTAAAAATGGTTCCCCCACCACCACCATTTGCCTCCTTCTGAAACCATGCCATTCTCTTGGTAAACTACTGTTCACTTCTGAAGTCTTAATTTAAACCTTCTCTGCACCTCTTGGTCCTCTGAGCCATCACTATAATTTATAAGTACCTCTTTTTAGCATTCTTCATAATGAAAGAGATATTTTATTTTTTTATATGTGTGATTCTCCTTTTGGATTTTACCTCCTTGAAGTTGGTTACCATATCCTTTTCATCTTTGTGTACCAATGGACCTAGCATAGTGCCTTGCACACAGATAGCACACAATAGTGCCAAGTGAATGGATCTACAAAAGTAACAAGCTATAAAAAATTTGTAGAATACATATTTTGAATCCAAACTTTTAGCTACTTAATTAGTGCTGGTCTGGAAAATAAACCAAACATTCAGATTTTCCTAACAGTTGAACTTTAGCAGTTGGAAAGATAGAATGGATCTATGTTTTTGGATAGAGTTTAAGCACCAAATGATGTCAGGGTTCCTGAAGATTTGACAATTACTGCATCAACAAGTTACCACCAGTAAAGGATTTAGATATTCACAGGAAGCCCATTTGGTAAGCTTGTTTCAAGATCATTTTTAATGCTTTTTCATTATATCAGTTATAATTAAACTACTTTATATATGTAATTATGTGGCCTAGTAATCGAGACAATATATTATGGAACTGTGTAAAACAAGTCCTACAGATTTGTACTTCTTCCGGGCTCTGTTAGTATTTAATCGGTTTCTGGCCACCCACTGAGCTGGTCTGGAAGAAGCTGCCTTTTGATCCCTTTTATGAAATGACCTTTGAGGGCAAAAATAGATGAGACTAAACCTTAAAAGGTTTGTTATAAATATTCTGTTTGGCATCATGTATCTTTCCAAAATGCCAGAATAAAACACTTAACTGAAAAGGGTAACTTTAATGTTTTAGACAAACAAGTCTAAGCCCACCACTATAGGCTGCTTGTAATATATGCTGGTCCAATTGGCCACAGAGACCCACACAACTGCCTTGTCTAGGGGCCAGCAACAAGTGAGGATGATGAAACTCCTTCCACACTTGATTACAATACCAGAGGTGGTCTTTTGTTATTTTAGTATCCCTTTTGCCCTGTAATCCTCACTCTTTGCAGTCTGTGTAACCAGCCAATGCTCCCATCTGTCATTAGAAGCAACATAAGTACTCAGAAGGGAGAAACAGTTCATATTAATGATGCCAACCTGTTCTGTCCTTCTTTAATCAGAAAAGGCTTATATAAAGCCTGTGTAAAGGGTGCAGGTGAAAACAGCTTATGACTGACAAATGTAACGGGTCCCAAGACTATAAAAATATATTTTTTATTACGACTAGATACAAGAACAGTGACTGTCATGAAATGATGTAAGATTTCTCTTGAAAAAATGATGTAAGGAGGATTGATTCCTTCCTTCAGTGTTTAAATCTCTGAATCAGATTAGCTGGCCCATTCTCCATCACTTATTCATACAACAAACACTTACTGGTGACTTACTATGTGAGAGGCACAAGTTGCTAAAAATAGAGCAAGGGTCTACAACTCTCCACACAGATATATGCTTTATATTCTCACTGTTATAAGTCAAGGTTTCTATAATTCTTACCATGCACAACTGTTGAATTTTCTTTGTGTATGTTTATCTTTAACATCTCCCGGAAGTGGCTTCTATTTTAGTTTATTTTTGACCAAATGACCTGCTTCTGTTGAAGGAGGGCCTTCAAGACAGAGACCCATGATTGTACCATCTCAGAGAAAAGTGTATCATCTCAAAGAAATGGTGTTGGGATGTCACATTGGGATAAAGAAAAGTCTTGTTAGGCAGAAACTTAATGTGATGTTAAAGGGAGAGTAAGACCAGAAGTGTTTGAAACGACTTAAAGGTCTGAACAAGGAAATCAGAGGAAAAATGAGGCTGTAAAACAATTTCATCATTCAGCATGTAGATTTATAGATGTTTACTACCTGATCTAAGATGACAGCAACTCCAAGAAAAGTTACACACACAAAAACCTCTCTCCCTCAAGATACACCAGAGAGGAAGGCATGTGTAATTGTAGGAGTGAACAACAGATTAAGCTGAAGAAGAAATAAAAGTAGAGAACAAGATGGAGGAATTATGAGAGCTAGGTAAATGTAAACATAAAAATTCTTATTTAAAACAGGTTAAAACTTTGAAACTATAAAGTACCTATCCATAGAGTGTGGCAAATAAGTCAATTATTTGACCTATCCAAAAAAGGCTTTATAATTTCTTTAGGAACACACACACACAAAGCAAGCAAATTTGGAGAAAGCCTATTTAAATTTTATTCCATTTTTAAATTAAAAATGAATAAATGCTAGTTTGCTAACTTCTGGAATGTTAGATTTAATGCATATAAAATTTTAGAAATATCTTAAAACATTATAAATTCTAATCAGTAATAATGCATTTAAAATTTTGAAAAAAGGAAATAATTACTTACGATTTTAATCGGCTAAGTTAAATAACCTACCATAAATATGTTAACTTAAATTCATTAATATTTTTAATATTAGACATATTATTTATTATCTATTAAATGTCAGAGAGGGACCTTACTGTATGATTTCTAGTAATAATCTATGATGTCATTATTCTATTTTTATATATATTTACATTTAGTTGAATAATTTGTGTCACTTAGAAAAGTTAAAGATATACCTAAGCTTTAGTTTCTTGAGACAGTAAACTTATAGTCCTCAGAAGATTGAAGTTATCCTCTTAAGCATTAATTTATTCATTGTGCTTGTTAGGTGGGAAGAAAAGTAGGTTGTTAGTAAAAATCAGCACAGGATATTTACAATTTATTATTCTATTTCACAGCAATAGCTATTGCTAGTATTTTAGTGTATGTTCTTTTCTTTCCCTCAATGAACATAATGTCTCTATATTTGTACTTTTAAAATAAAACGCACTGTACAATGTGTGCTATTTGGTAATTTGCTCTTCTACTCAAACTCAGTGTATCATAGACATATCTTTCAATTTCAACAAATAAAATAATGGCTAAATATGTTCCATATTTTTAAGTGTACCATAATTACCAACATACTGATGAGCATTATGTTAACCAATTTTCTTCTTTCTAAGCATGGTCTTCTATATACATCTATACACATCCTTAGGCATGTGGGGTCAATGGTGTTCATGTTTAAAAATTTTTTACATATTTTTAAAAGTTGCTCAAAAGATTGTACTAATTTATGTATTCGTAAGCCATACAGTTTCGTTGTCCTGAATTCGGGACAGTAGCAGTTATTTCTACTTTTAATCTTTGCTAATATGATTTTGGAAAAAATGACATTTTCCATCAAAATTTCTAAGTTGTATTTTTAACTAGTGGAGAGGTTGAACTTTTCTTTAACCATAAATTTATTAGTGCATTATAATCCTTCTTTTGTATGGTTTCTTCAATTCTATCTCTTTTTTAATTGAAGTAAAGTTGATTTACAGTATCACATTAGTTTCAGGTGTACAACGACTAGGTCCTTTTTTCCACTGAGGTGTTTCTCTAGTTTTTGTTGATTTGCAAGAACCTTTATATATTAGTAATTTTGTCCTCATACATTTCAAATGTCTTTCCCCAGTTCAGCATACAAAATGAAAAATTTTTAAATATTTGTTATGCAGTGAACAAAATACGTCCAACCACAGGACAATAGGGAAATTCTTATTTTTCACTTTAAATTCAAGTGGAAGAAAAAAAGTGTCAAGGAAGCTGTTTCTGTATTCTCTTTTAAAATAAATTTCTGTAACAATTTGAGTTAATTTATCATTTCCAAGATGCTTGAGACTGTTTGAAACCCAGTATTAACTAAATTACTTATGCCATTGTTAAATAATAAGCTGTTTAAAATATTAGATTTTTTGAAAAATTATAGAAACAAAAGATATAGACTAAATATATATTCTAAAAATATAGACTAAATATATATTCTATATATAGAATTTAATCTCTGAAAGACTTAATTCTTAATGTCATACTATGACTTATTTGATTTTAGATACAGAATGAAAATCTTCATCCTTAGAGATCAGCCCACAGGTAGAAATGGCGATCAGCTGTCTTTTCCCCAGGACACCAATAACCCATATCAATTAGATCATTGACATCTGTGTAGTTCCTGTGCAGGATTTTACTTCTTTCAATGAACGAGGTCTTTCCATTCTGTTTTTATTTGCTGACAGCAGAAAATATGTCTACAGTTCATTCACATAATGAATGGGGTGGTAAATTAATTCTATGGGGACTAAGATTGTTTGGTTTGTCATGAAACCTACTCGGCATTTACGGCTTTTTCCCTTTTGTGCTATTCCAGTACACTGTTAAAAGATTGTGCCATAAATCCGAAAGCATGTTTTGCAAAGTTCATATCTGCATTTGCTACCTTTAATATTAATAGGAGTGTATCTTTAAAGTGAGTAAATTGAGAAAGTGGCTGAAACTATAGTTTATAAAAGAAGATTAGTGGGTTTAATATGCACTGGAGAGTAAAATAAAAATCTTATTACTGTATGGAGAAATTACCTCATAAAGAAGCTAATACAACAGGCTAGGGAGTAATTTTTAACAAGGTTTTTTATGATGCACAAGTGTAGGCAAGTTAATGAACTTATCTTTCTAGTTATTTTCAGATTGTAACAACGCTAGCCTTTTCTAGTTCTTGGGTTTTAAAAAGTAAAATACATTTAATCACCTACAATAAAACTAATTCATTACTTTAATAAATCAAGTACAATCTTATACTGTATACTTAAATGTTGTGTCAGTAATGCTGGAAACTAGATCAGGTGCTAATGTTTACCATGGAATAGAGCAAAAGGTAACCAGGAAGCTTATTTATTATTTAAATTAGTGTCTCATTTTGACAGTCACAGTCAGTTTGGAAAGATTTGACTCTCTTTCCAGCTATTGGATGCAGGAAGTAGAGACAAAAATTGAGAAAATACTTTGTTTTAGTAATCACACACCGCTTTGCAGCATGACCATTTGCTCTTTGAAATTCACACAAACAATTCTGAAGAATTGTACATTCAACAGACAAACAACTTGGGGAGGAATCAGTACATCCAGAATGTCCATCTGCCAACATCTAGCGTGGAACAGTTAGGGATTATTTAGGAAGAGCAGGTCTGCATTTTTTCTGCTCAACGACAAAAGACAAACTACCGAATCTTCACACTAATTGCTAAGAAGCTTCCTATCCTGAAAAAAGTGATGAATTTGTAAAAATAAAGTGAAGAAAAAGGTAAATGGATGAAGAAATGGTTAGAAAAATAAACCTCTTTGTAATATCTAACTTAAATCAGATTTATGATAACAGGTTCACATCCATCGCTCCAAATTATAGTACATAACGTACACACACACACACTAACATCTTATTTTAATTTTTACTTTTCTTCAACATTGGGATACCAAAGAAAATCATTTGAATTAGAATGACCAGTGTAAAATCCTGCATATGTGCCATGTTAGAACCAGTGATGAAATGCTCTGTCTTAGAGATAGTAGGTGCCCAGTCTATCCTGATTTTATCAACTTAATAACACAGCCTTTCACAGAACCATTTAGGGTCCCTGTGCCCTGCAGTCAAACACTGTTTTTTAGGGTCCCTTGCAGTAAGTCTGCTGAATGTCACTCTGTCTGCTGGACATTTCTTATCTCCTTTCACTATCCACCTGTCTCCAATCAATATTTTTCTGTCTTATACTACGCTCTTGGCACTTTCTCTGATAAATCACAGAGGATCATATTGAGTTTAAGTAATTCAAGCTGAAGTGTTAGCCAACTGATAGATTACCATTTATAGATAGTAAAATGCCTATTTCTTTATAGTACTATTGTATGATACTGATCACAGTAAATTCAGGCAAGATAGCAGCCTAGTGGTGAAGGTACCATATTTTCACCAATGTTACTTAAGGTGTCCTTAAATTACCACATACAAGTAGCTGCCTACTCTCAGTTCTGGGGAGTTGACTTTGCCTGGTAATTAATGTTACATAATAATGAAATATACCTGTGTTTAAAAATGTTGTTTGCTGCACACAAAGTAATTTATAAAATACTTTGTATAGCTGAATATATATTGCTATATATGTATATATAAACATGTATGTGCCTATGTTTGGAATAAACACAGGTAGAGCAGGAACGAACACACTTAACTGCACCTAAGAATTCACTGAATTTATTCTGCCTAAGGCTTGGTTTCTGAGTTGCAGAAATTAGATGTCTTACATGATATCCAAATGATGGCAACCCCACCAACCCAGTTTTCAAAGGTAATAAACTGGTACAAGGGTAGAATTTCTTGATGCCTAACTATTATTGTTATGATGAA
Source organism: Monodon monoceros (assembly GCF_005190385.1). Lineage (NCBI taxonomy): Eukaryota > Metazoa > Chordata > Mammalia > Artiodactyla > Monodontidae > Monodon > Monodon monoceros. Next base: position 115,792,110 of record NW_021703767.1, on the reverse strand, counting down.
ATAATGTGTTTTTCCATATTGAGGGATTTTACAACCAAAGTAATTCTAGGCTGCTGGGAAGATTTTGATAGATTATATGTGTTTCCTTCCAAGGTCTTGGAAGATCAGTCAATGGTGGGAAAAGTGTCACAACAACCTAGAAGGCAATCTGGAGTGCTTGATCTCACTCTGGAGATTTGGTTGGATTGTTGAATAGAATTCCACAGTCAGCGTTGAACTGAAATCTTTATATGTAATGTTCATCTTTATGCTCTAAACGCTTTATTTTTTTCTTTGTCTCGCTGGGTAACTCCTCTCCAAATCATCAAGACCATTGTCCTTGTGTTTTAAGGGAATGGATACCTCTGGGAAGTTCTTTCTACTAAGCCAGACTCAGAAAACCCCTCATAAGAGATAAGATGTGTACAATGGGATAACAGAAAGAAAGCAGACAGAAAACTGAAGTGTGAGTAGGTGTGTGCTCCAGGCCTGACCATCTGGGAGTGGAGATGGAATTGGTCACTGTGGTTTTGGCAGTGAGGGTTGGGCCGGGAGAGATCTCAGCCAGAACAGATAAGGGCACTGGGTGGTGAGATTTGATAGAGACAGTGTGTAGCCATGTGGCTGGGGGCACTGTCTAAAGCCTCCAGAAATCAGAGAGGTGACCTGTTGGCAGATGTCTAAATGCCTAATGCAATAGTTGGATTTTCTCAGGAAAAAGTTTAATTGTTACATAAAATAAATAACTTTCATTGTTTTTTCTCTTAATTCAAACGAAATTAGTTTCTGAATTTAGGGTGTTTAGGATTTTACTTCCTTTCCTTTCCCTGCCTTCCTGTTTTCCCACCTTCCTTCCTTCATCCCCACTCCATCCTTCCATCCCTCTTTCTTTTCCGTCCTCCCTCACTTTTTCTTTCTCCCTCTCTTTTTCTTCCTTCCTTCCTTCCTCCCTTCCTTCCTTCCTTTTTTCTTTCTTCCCTTCTTCTGTTTTTCTCTCTTTCTTTCAATTACAAGCACTACCACAGTTGCTGCTTGGATGCATTCTAGAAATATAATTTCTGAATCAAAATACATTTTAAAAATCAAAGGCTTTTCATTTAAAAAAATGTCCTTCACAAATATTCTAACAACTTTCCCTCCCTCCAACAATACATGAGTCCCTGTTTCTCCGTCCCCTCACCTACAGTGGATATTACCATTTAACAGTACTTTTGATAATTTGATTAAGTATAAGCTTAGTATCAGAAATAGTACTCATCAAAACTCAATATTTCTCAGAAAATGGACTAGAATTTCCCATGATGAATTACAAGAGGGGCAAAGATCTTTCTGAGGAATAATTTTAATTCTATTTCCTTGAATCACCCCTTTTTACTGGGGTAGTTCAGGAAGATTCTCTTTTTCTCTCTGTGACAAAAATCTCAATATGATAATTTTAATGTTCTGCTTCTCTAGTCATTACAAAATTCCTAATCCATGGTCACATTCTGGTTTTGAGACTAATGAATTGGTTTTAGGGATTTCTTTTTCTTTTATGCCTTTTCCTTGTACAATGGAGTCATCAGAGGCCCCCTGACTTTTTGTTGTCCTTTCTTTTCTAGGTGGTATTCTATGGGCGGTCAATTTAAAAGTTGGTCTCAAGTGCAACTGGTTGTAAGGACTGGGGTCAACTGATGTTCCTCATTTGTGATTGTCTACAAAGATAGCAAATATCTCAGAGGTAGTCCCCTTGAAGTAATGACATTCAGGGCTAAACTGCACACATGCATATGTATAAGTATGTGTGTTTCTGTTGAGAGTGGGGGGTGAAGAAATAGTGAATAATTGAAGAAATGATTCTGTAAATGAAAGATCCAATGTGAAGTGTTTTTTTCCTGAAAAAATTGTGTTATTACTTTTTTTGTGATATAAGAAAAAATAATAAGCACAAAAACTCACCCATGACATGTTCCCAGTCTTTGGAAATGTGATTTTAACAGATTCCATAGTTTCATCAAATATGTCCTGTCTGTCCTATGCCTCTCTGCCCCTACAAAGTCCACATCATTCTCTTTGTCCAAAAGCTCAGTTAGGAGCCTGCTGAACATATCAGCTCATGAACATGTGGTACATGTTACCTACCTTGTTTTGTTAATGTATTCCACATGTCCCCGGCCTATTTTATGAAATAGGTTCCTTATCTATTCTATTTGTCTCTATTTCTTACTGTTCTGAATACACCCATTCTCTTTCATGTTATTTGCCACTGAGAATATTTAATATAAATGTTTTCCATTCATAAATTTACTTTACATATAAATAATGATGCTTTCAATATAGTTCAGGACCACAGAGGGATAATCCTCCCTAAACCATATGGTATGAATATTTGAACTTAAAATATAGGCTTTAAAGACAAGTATTCAATCGGCAGGGAAACAGTCTATTTAAAATCTGTTACTCATAGAGACATCAAGGAACATCACACATTCTCATTTGCTATTAGCTGTTTGTTATTAGGAAAACATTTTACATGGATAATCAACCATGTGAGAATTACAAAGCACTTCACAAATCCATTTATGAAGCAAATCTGCCTAGAGTGACTCTGGACAGGAGGCAAATAGAGTTTGTACACTAACATGGAGACACCAGCCCTTGACTGTAATACAGACTGGAGCACACCTTCATCTGATAAATGAATGAGTCATGCTAATCCAGATGTGCTGTTGATTCAGTATCTGGCCTGGAACATAATGCACCCTCTTAAGATGTGAGAAGGGGAGAAGGAAAGGACTAAACACTCTCCCTCCACACCCTTCCTGAACTCAGAGGTTTATATCTAAATTAAGGCCAAGAATCACTCAGCCAGAGCTGTCAGCCTCCATGGTCACTGACCTAGCAGCTTTCAATAACGCTGAGAAATCTGTCATTCAAGATGCAGCTGTAGAGCATCTGCACATGGGCAGGGTTGGCCTTGCTCGGCTCAGGACTGGTCACGTGAATGTGTTTGCATTTCTGTGTTTGTCTCCAATTCCCGGGAAATACCTGCTCCCTTTCCACTCCCTGTGGCCCAAGGTAAAGCACAGAAAGAGTTCTGGCCCAGGAATTAGACAGGACCAGGAGTAGCCTTGGATCTGAGATGAACTGAAGGAAACTCACTTTACTGTTTCATTTTCTACAACAGCTAAGTGCACAATAATTCTTATTTTGCCTTTATTCATAAGGATAATGTAAGGATAAAATTATACAATGGGCATAAATATATTTTGGAAGTTTAAGTGTTCTTCATCTTTGTGCTTTTCTCTATGTACATTTTTCTGCAGTAAATATGTATTTACTTTTTAGTATAAAAGAACCAATACATTCTATTTTTTTTAAAAATTCTACCTACATATGGTATGAGCATGTTCTAAAGAATGTATACTGGAAAATTAAAATAGCAGTACTTAATTGTGGCAGGAAATTGCAACTTGGTTGCAAGTATACATAGATTAGAATTCCAGCATGAGTTTATTTTTAAAGATTTGTGAAATTAATCAGGGCAAACATGTACTTTCTAAGTCCTTACTACATACTGAAAACACTCCAACATAATAAATAGTGTTAGCCCATAATACAGAAGCCTGCCTGTTTCCTCACCTCAGTGTCATTGATGAATCGATGTAGCAAGGAGACAATTAGGAATTTGGGAGTCCCAGGAAGAGCTTCAGCAAGCTTCTTCTTTGTGATGATGAACATCTTACCAAGCAGAGTAACAAGATCCTGGTACCTATGTAATTTAGGAGGTGCTTGTGTAATTCTTGTTCAGGCTTGTAAAAAAAAAAAAAAAAAAAAAAAAAAGAGTAAGGGGCTTCCCTGGTGGCGCAGTGGTTGAGAGTCCGCCTGCTGATGCAGGGGACACGGGTTCGTGCCCCGGTCTGGGAAGATCCCACATGCCGCGGAGCGGCTGGGCCCGCAAGCCATGGCCGCTGAGCCTGCGCGCCCAGAGCCTGTGCTCTGCAACGGGAAAGGCCACAGCAGTGAGAAGCCCGCGTACCGCAAAAAAAAAAAAAAAAAAAAAGTAAGAACAGAAAGTAGGAGCTGTCTCTCTCTTCTGAGAACTTGCTTTCCAGCCCTATGAATAGTTAATTCCCTTCATTAGTTGATCTCCAGCCCTGTCCTGGCCATCATAGCACCCGTCCTTGCCTTAAATTGTGCACGAGATGATTCTATTTGCATATCTTGCCTCCATTACACTCAACATTTCCAAATTCAGATAGCTATCACATCTGGAAAAGATATCCTTATATTAGTAGAAGTGTAGACACTTGAAAATAATTATTGACATCATAAGAGAAATTACAGGAAACTAGTCGCTGTTGGAAAGCATACATTGGAGGAGAAAGAACCTGCCTTCCTCTGGCCAACACGACCTTATTTAAGTGACATGTTGGTTACATTTCTAATGATATGTTAAATTGACCTTAAGTAACCAGGTCACAAGGTTAGTAGAAGCCAGCATTAGTTGGAGAAGAGTTTTGAATCTCCTGAAATGATCATCTTCCTCTCCCCTACAGGCAGTCAACAAAATGCATATGTTTATTATGTGACTTTTTTTTAATGTAGAATTTTAAAAATTGTTTATGTATTTTAACCTCATTTCTGGGCCTATGGTCTTTTTCACATTTTTACTTCAAGACTTACCTCAAATTCTGTTCATTTCTGAGGTTAAAAATACCTTAGGTCTTGATGGTATTGGAATCAACAAAGGATGTTTCACTTCATAGAGCCCCTAAACTTTTCCCTTCTACAAAGTAAATGGAGAGGTGGGTGTGACTTTCTCTTGAGATGCAGGGAAGAGATTAGTTTGGGAGTGAAACAAAGTAATAAGAGTAATACCACAAGCAATGCTGATAAATACATTTTATTACTTAAAAGTCACCATGAATTTTAGGTAGTGACAGAAAGTATGTTAATTTCTCAGTCTTCAGATCAGGACTCCAACACGTAACCCTAAATTTGCTAGGAAACTGGAAACAAAATATCTAATACCTGTTCCCATTTCCTGTAACACTTCTATCCACCATGGTTCAAAACATCAGCAAAAATTTTTTTTGTTTGTTTTTGGCGGTACGTGGGCTTCTCATTGTTGTGGCCTCTCCCATTGTGGAGCACATGCTCCGGGCACGCAGGCTCAGCGGCTCCGCGGCATGTGGGACCCTCCCGGACCGGGGCACGAACCCGTGTCCCCTGCATCGGCAGGCGGACTCTCAACCACTGCACCACCAGGGAAGCCCAGCAAAATTTTTGATTTACGTTTATTTCCTCTCTGTAACTAGTGAGTCATCAAAGTAGTTTTGATTTTCCCTTTAGAATGACTGCCTATCTGTTCTTCATCCTTCACTGACACTGATACATCATTCCAGACTAAAACCCTTCTCACTTCAAATATCAATGACTGAAACATTCTATTTGATTACATAGCCACGTGACGGTATAACATGTTGATAGACCATTGCTCTTCCATGGAATAGAAATACCAAAAATAATCACAGATAATTAAAGTAATAATAATGATGTCATTAGGACAGAGAAGCTGAAGCAAAGGTAGGAATGGAAATATTTCAAAATAAAACTACTGATTTTAACATCTGCAATGTTTTCCAGTATATGAATGGGCTATCTTACAAAAACTGAGATTGATTGTTTTCAGAGTAGTCCAGAAGGTGGTACATTTAGGCGTTTTTTATATCAATTAGGATAAATGTTTCTGATCATTTAGGGTCAATTTGGACAGAGCCTTGTAGTCTTGGTTATTCAATATACTTCATTTGTTGTAAACATCAACACTGCTACTACTAATAGTATTAATGAAGTACAATCTATTAATTGGGAAGCCTGTATTCAATTTCAGTTACTTTATCATCTCTTTTTATACTGCCTTAGTGCTGCCATTTTACCATCAGAATGGAAGTAAGCGTGTGCACGCTTTTGAAGGAAGTACAGTATTTCATTTTGTTTCTTGTTGGTAGTTTTAGCAAAAGGTAGAGCTAGGAGAAGATGAAGAAATAAATAACAAAAATAAACATGCTTGTTAAGGAGATGTTAAGTGGATTCCTATGAAATTCGGTATTGACTCTATTACCAAAAGAAGGGAGAGCATTGGATAATTATAAATGATTGTTTTTCTTTTTCTTTTCCTAAAAATAAAACTTCACTGTAGTCAGTTATGCATCCATCTGCCTGAGAGCACATTGGTGTAGAGATTAGATACATTACAGAAGTCATTGAGAAAAAAGAAATGCAAAATAGGATTACACATCAAGACAGTAACTTCATAAACCAGGCTATTGCCTTGAAAGAGGATTTTCCAAATTCTTTTTTCTCCCATTTAGCATATCAAAAGCTGAGCACTGAGCTCCTGGAATTTTTTGGTACAGAAAAAGTTCTCTTTAGGCTACAGACAGCAAAGCCAGTAGGCTTACTGTTGCTGAGCAGAATTCTATGGTTTAGGATAACTTAAAGAACTTGTCTACCTGGGAGAAAATGGGAAGCAGAGGGGGAAGGAAAAGAAAGTCAGGCAGCCATGTATCTGGGGCTTTGGTCCAGAGGAGAAAGGCATGCTAAATACGGCAGGATCAACTCAATGGCAGAAGGCAATCTGGAAGAAACCCCAGCTTATTCAATCTTATGCAAAGAAAATATTGCTGTCATTTTTTTGTTTATGTCAATAGTATCATACCGTGGATTGTATAGGATGTGTATATGGACTTTAGTACCTAGTATAGTCCCTAATATATGGTAGATACTAAAAAAAAAAAAAGTTTGATGAATTAAGGAATGATTAGATAATCTCACATTGGGACACTATTTTCCTTATATATTACAGGTACTTTTCCTAAATCATCAAAGAGAAGAACGTAATGCATCCTTTTATTAAGTTGACTTGGTCACATGTGCTCTCAGAACAAAAAAAAATGTAGTATAAACAGTATCTATAGATCAGTTATGAAAAATAAATGTGTTGAAAATACAAGTTTTAAAAATAAATATTCTATAGGGAATTTTGAAAATTATTTTGGGGGAAATGAGAGGACCCTTTTCAAAGGCAGGAAGTACCTGAAGCAAAAGCCACGCTCAACATTTTGTTACTATTCTCAACCGATACCCGTTTCCTAGCTCAGGCATTCATATCATCGCCCAAGGCTGTGAGCATGGAGAATTCCGTGATCCCCAGTGAGCACTGTACAGGTGTTTCATGAGCCCTTAGTGACAACCAGCTTCCTAAAGTGCAGGAAGAGGACAGACCAGAGCAGAGCTCTAATGCAATTCATTGGTGCTTGTACTATAAGAATAAAAAAGAAAAAAAAAGAAAAAAATACCATCACAGAGATTTTTGGGGGTTTCACTTAACTATAATCTAAGAGACAATACTGATAGCAAGAGTGCCCTTTGCCTACAAGTCTGCTTTGTTTTCTTTCTCCTGTCCCCTGCCTCCATCTTTTCCCTAGTTCTGATGCAATAGGACACGGGCAGCAAGTGACACAGGGGACTGCACTGCAAACTGAAGTCAGGCTAGAACGGAATGAAGTGTTAGAGGTTTCTCTTTAAAATTCATCAGACATTCACACCCAACTTTAGAAATCAATGATCAGTGCATGTAGTACTTCAGTCACGGAAGTGAGGAAATGCATTAATGGGTGTCAGAAAACAGATTAAGAGGGCTCACCCCAGGGCCAACGGTCCTGTGAAATGGCAGAATTCAACTGTGAAAGAGTTCTTGGAGAGTCATAGTGTCTGCTTCTAAATAGTTTTCACTGCAAACTACCGCATAAAATATTTGCCATTCATTACTGATCCCTCAGTTCCTAATATGTTGTTATTGTTGTCATTTCATTATGATTCTTTGTGACAGTCCTAGACATCAGTTATTGAAATAAAGGAAAATTTGGATTTTGATTGTTTTTCATTTAAGTTCAAGGCTTCATTAATAGTTGGAAAGGTATAAATTATATTGGAATAAATGGAATAGATTTAAGACAAGGCATGTTAAATTTAAATCATGTATAGGTTTTCATACAGAGGAGAGAGGAGTTGGGGGTTGAGGAGAGCTATGAGGCACCAAGTAAAATCCAGAGGCCATAACATGAAGGCATGGTCTGATCCCTGCCCACTTCTCAATTTTTATCTCCTCCCATGTAGGGCTGGCTTCACGGGCCTGTGACACACTGGACCTCATGCTTGATTTAATGCTTCATTGTTGCCGTTCTGAAATTCTTAATTTTGCCTTTGATTTTGTGTTTTGTAAGTGAAGTCCAATGAGACAACGGAGCATGCCCACAAACAGAAGGAATGAGTGTCATGTGTGGGCCCACCGTTCCTCTACGCCCCAGTTCACTACGCCCTATCCACGCAAAATTCCACTGGATTCACGGGTATGTCAAAGCAACTACAAGGTAAGTGTGCTGTGTATACATATGGGTAAGAGGATGGTGCTGACAGCCCCCAGAGGCCATCTTCCAGTGCAGGAAGAAGACAATAGCATCCTAAGAAACACAAAGGATCAAGCAATCCTATCATGTCCTTTCTTACTCTTACTTCCCTTATTAGCTGATCACTTACACTGAAAGGGATGGTAGGGATGGGAAGGGAAAGAGAGCAGCCCATAGTCTCTTTTCCACTTTCTCCTTCCTCCTTATCCATCAGTAAACTGAAGGTGGAGAGTGTTGGTAGAATGTGTTTGTATCAGAAGTGAAATAAAAACAGTGGAGTTAGTTTTGTGCAGCATTTTTACTCTTTTGGTAAGAATGAAATACATATGTATGTACGAGCTATGAAACACAAATTGTGCAATTCCGGTGATTCTGCATATGAGGTAAATGTTCTTGTATTCATACTTAAAAGTGGCATTGCCCAATATAAAGATAAATGGAAAACATTATGGAAATGATTTAAAATTTTAACTTTTTATTTTTTAGACTTAGATGATATTAAATAACACGTAAAACAAAACAAAACAAAAATCCACTGTGACAAATCAAAAGAGACAGTGGAACAAAGGAAAAGATCTTATATTTTAGGAACTTTAATGACACATTTTTCTGCTTTTTGAACAAGGGGCCACATGTTCATTTTGTACTGGGTCCTGTAAATCACATAGTTTACTGTGCTTCCACTCTCCCCTTTGACCACATGAAATCGTTCTTGTTTCCAATCTCAGTGGTTCTTTCCCATCTCCAGTCCCTCCAGCGAACTCATCCCTCTGCTTGGACCACTTTCCTCCCTGCCTTCCACCTGGTTTGGCTTCCTTCCCATCTGAGTGAAATGTCACATTGCTCTCCATCACTGCTCCCTCCTTGTCTCTTAGCACTTATTAGTTATAATTAATTATTCAGTAATTCTTTTCTTTAAAATTTTTATTGAGGTATAATTGATTAACAATGTTGTGTTGGTTTTAGGTGTACAGCAAAGTGAATCAGTTATACATATACATATATCCACTCTTTTTTAGATTCTTTTCCCATATAGGCCATTACAGAGTATTGAGAAGAGTTCCCTGTGCCATACAGTAGGTCCTTATTAGTTATCTATTCTATATATAGTAGTGTGTATATGTCAATCCCAACACTCCAATTTGTCCCTACCCCCAACCCCCCAGTAACGATAAGTTTCTTTTCTACCTCTGTATTCAGTAATTCTTTAATCTACTTTTTAAAAAAATATATCATCATCCCAATGACATTGTAAGCTCCCAAGGGAAAGGGACTACTATTTATTCACTAAGTGGACTCAGTATGGACAGGGTAACAGCCAGTCAATATTTGTTGAATGAATAATGGAATTTGAGTTGAAGGAACTTTGCACCCAGATAATGAAAAATGTAAGGTGTCTTCCTAGAGAAATGTTATTTCACAGCTTGAATGTCTTTCAGAAGGGATGCCAAATATAGGACAGGATGCTCAGTTCAATGTAAATTTATGTTCACTAAATCCTGTATCTAATTCTGTGTTTTTATAGTCTAAATCTGTAAACCTTACCCTAAGAAACAATTGTACAAAGACTTGAGTCATTTTTTTTTAACGTCTTTATTGGAGTATAATTGCTTTAAAATAGTGTGTTAGTTTCTGCTTTATAACAAAGTGAATCAGTTATACCTATACATATGTTCCCATATCTCTTCCCTCTCGCGTCTCCCTACCTCCCACCCTCCCTATCCCACCCCTCCAGGCGGTTACAAAGCACCGAGCTGATCTCCCTGTGCTATGCGGCTCCTTCCCACTAGCTATCTACCTTACATTTGGTAGTGTATATATGTCCATGCCTCTCTCTCGCTTTGTCACAGCTTACCCTTCCCCCTCTCCATATCCTCAAGTCCGTTCTCTAGTAGGTCTGTGGCTTTATTCCTGTCTTACCCCTAGGTTCTTCATGACATATTTTTTTAATTCCATATATATGTGTTAGCATACGGTATTTGTCTTTCTCTTTCTGACTTACTTCACTCTGTATGACAGACTCTAGGTCTATCCACCTCATTACAAATAGCTCAATTTCATTTCTTTTTATGGCTGAGTAATATTCCACTGTATATATGTGCCACATCTTCTTTATCCATTCACCCGATGATGGACACTTAGGTTGCTTCCATCCCCAGGCTATTGTAAATAGAGCTGCAATGAACATTTTGGTACATGACTCTTTTTGAATTATGGTTTTCTCAGGGTATATGCCCAGTAGTGGGATTGCTGGGTCATATGGTAGTTCTATTTGTAGTTTTTTAAGGAACCTCCATACTGTTCTCCATAGTGGCTGTACCAATTCACATTCCCACCAGCAGTGCAAGAGTGTTCCCTTTTCTCCACACCCTCTCCAGCATTTATTGTTTCTAGAATTTTTGTTGATGGCCATTCTGACTGGTGTGAAATGATATCTCATTGTAGTTTTGATTTGCATTTCTCTAATGATTAATGATGTTGAGCATTCTTTCATGTGTTTGTTGGCAGTCTGTATATCTTCTTTGGAGAAATGTCTATTTAGGTCTTCTGCCCATTTTTGGATTGGTTTTTTTGTTTTTTTGTTATTGAGCTGCACGAGCTGCTTGTAAATTTTGGAAATTAATGCTTTGTCAGTTGCTTCATTTGCAAATATTTTCTCCATTATGAGAGTTGTCTTTTGGTCTTGTTTATGGTTTCCTTTGCTGTCCAAAAGCTTTGAAGTTTCATTAGGTCCCATTTGTTTGTTTTTATTTCCATTTCTCTAGGAGGTGGGTCAAAAAGGATCTTGCTGTGATTTATGTCATAGAGGGTTCTGCCTATGTTTTCTTCTAAGAGTTTGATAGTTTCTGGTCTTAAATTTAGGTCTTTAATCCATTTTGAGCTTATTTTTGTGTATGGTGTTAGGGAGTGATCTAATCTCATACTTTTACATGTACCTGTCCAGTTTTCCCAGCACCACTTATTGAAGAGGCTGTCCTTTCTCCACTGTACATTCCTGCCTCCTTTATCAAAGATAAGGTGACCATATGTGCATGGGTTTATCTCTGGTCTTTCTATCCTGTTCCATTGGTGTATATTTCTGTTTTTGTGCCAGTACCATACTGTCTTGATTACTGTATCTTTGTAGTATAGTCTGAAGTCAGGGAGCCTGATTCCTCCAGCTCCGTTTTTCGTTCTCAAGGACTTGAGTCTTTAAATCAAGTGTGAGTATGATAATAGCAGAGTGTAGTAGTTTGAACTTTATCTCAGTTATGAACCCAGTTAGAGAGCTGATAAAAGGTATAAGTTATTTCCCCCCCAGGCAAATGCATATAATCATATGCATTTACCTTCCCGGGGGAAGGCTTATAAGCTCTCTGAAGCCCATCCTTGAGTCTTCCTGCTGTCGCAGTCCCACATCTAATTGATCTTCAAATCTCCCAAATATACTCAAATCTATGCCCTTGTTCCTGTTCCCAGCGCCACTTAGTTCAAGTCATCATTTGTCATTAGGATTGTATGGTGGCTTCTTAACTGGTCCTTCCTTTTGTCTTTATCCCCTTTCACTCAATTCCACATAGCCTCTAAACTAGAGTTTTCTCCCTAAAACATGTTTCATTATCCCTCTCCCCTATTTAATATCCTTGCAGTATCCCTGAAAACGTCTTTACAATGGTATAGTAAATTTTGCCTACTTGGTGATGTTAAAAAAGGATAAAAGAAGACAATTTAGGTGATACAAACAAAACTTACTTAACGCTTCACAAAGTGGACAGTCTCCTTTCGGAGAACTGCAAAATGGGGTGGAAGGCAAAAAGCTTTGCTTGGATAAAGAATAAAGAACAAGGAAGAGGCAAATAGAAAATACCTGATTGTCTGGGGCTACATGGTCCACCTTGTTTGGAAATAAAGTACAGAGCCCAGTGTGGACTTGACGTTTGGGGATTGGCTGATTGGATATCCTGTGTTTCTGGTCAAGTGAAATTTACAGGGACACGAAAGTTATCTAAGTTTCAGTTTACCTACTGACCTGCACCCAGGACAAGAACAGCTCCACCTTGGGCCTAGTAAGCTTCTCCCTTCCCACTTTGTTAGTACTGGATTATTTGTAGTTTCTCAGTTCTACTGTGCTCTTTATAACTCTGTTGGGTGTACTTACTGTTCCCTAGGCTTAGAATGTACTCTTACCCTACTGTCTGTGTAGGGAAAGAAAAAGTTTTCCTTGACTTTCTTAGGGTCCATGGCTGGGTCTGAAAATCAGACCGACAAAGATTCACAGGAGAAAAGTGTACAGATTTACTTAATATAAATTTTATGTGACATGGAACATTTCATAAAGAACTGAAGACCTGAAGAAATAGTTAAGATTGAGTATTGTCCTGCTCGGTTTGATGACAAGTGAGCAATCATGTAGAAATTGGATAGGTTAAGGAGTATGAGGTAAGGGTAGTAAACTGGGGAGAAATGTAACAAGACCTATTTGTTAGGATTCTTCTCAGCATCTCTTTGTCTTTGGAGATGAAGACATATGCCAAGGTGTCATTTTTGGGAGTAGTGTGTCCTGAAGGCCATCAGTCTGCCAAGCAGAAGTTCTTCTGTGAAGCCTCGCCTGAATCTCCTTCCCATCCTTACCCCCACCTAAGGCTGACTTGACAACTCTCAGGTCCCTGTTTCTCATAAATACACCACCAGGGCTTCCCTGGTGGCGCAGTGGTTGAGAGTCCGCCTGCCGATGCAGGGGACACGGGTTTGTGCCCCGTCTGCGAGGATCCCACATGCCGCGGAACAGCTGGGCCCGTGAGCCATGGCCGCTGGGCCTGCGCGTCCGGAGCCTGTGCTCCACAACGCGAGAGGCCACAACGGTGAGAGGCCCGCGTACCACAAAAAAAAAAAAAGCAAAAAGGCAGAAATTTCAGGGCATCATTGTTCTAATAGACCAGTGAAAGTGTTACATGGCTGCCCAATACTGCCTGTTTGAAATAATACTACAACACTAAGATGTTATACTCCGGGTACAGTGTGTCAGGGCTTCTACTTCAAAGGAAGAGGGATATTTTACGTCTCTCATAATGCCTTTTAAGTTAAAAATGATTGGCAGTGATGACATCCAATCAAAACTTCATTATCCAACTTGAGATGGGTTTAATGAGTCAGGTCTTTTGACCAATATTAAACAGCAAGTTAAGACTATTAGTAGATAAATATTTCCCATAAGAATTACATCTTTGATTTATTACAAGCTTATGAATTAATTTTTCTTCCACAAACTTATCTGCAGATCTTAGAGTGACTTTCTTGAGAGTCACATTTTCTCCTCACCTTTTAATCTAGAGAGAAGAAAAACATTATTAATATATGGAGAGTACAAAGGAAACTTCAGGCCTATAAAGAATATGAACAAGTGTTTCTCAGAAAAGATAGAAAAGCCAGCTTTTTCCATGAGAACTACCAGAAGGAACTCTCTTTCCATTGGAAATGATCAAGGAGAGGGAGGATGTAGCCTCATTGCTCTTGAGAAATCCTACCCGATCACCCATCTGGCTTTAAAAACTTTTTCTTTACTTAAGTAATTTGAAATGAGTTTTTTTTTTGCAGTACACGGGCCTCTCACTGTTGTGGCCTCTCCCGTTGCGGAGCACAGGCTCCGGACACACAGGCTCAGCGGCCATGGCTCACGGGCCTAGCCGCTCCGCAGCATGTGGGATCTTCCCGGACCGGGGCACGAACCCGTGTCCCCTGCATCGGCAGGCGGACTCTCAACCACTGCGCCACCAGGGAAGCCCTGAAATTAGTTTTTATCAGTTGCGTCTGGGTCCTGAGTAATAGAGACCCTGTGATATAAAGATAAGGCATGATTTCTTATCCTCAAGGAGTTTTTAGTATGATAACAGAGACAGATACTGGAGTAGAGGACTGTGACTGCTCTTTTGACCTTTGTAACATTATGCAGCCAAATCTGGAATCTATTGAATAGAGGTAACATTTGAGCAGTGCCTGAAATAAGTGAGGAATCTTGAGGGTTTATGGATAAAAGGCATCCTTGTTATGAGAATAGCACAAGCAAAGGCCCTGAAGTAAATCATGCTTGACATGTTCCAGTTACAGCAAGGACTCCAGTGTGAAAGGAATAAGCAAAAACTAGAATGTTGGTCACTGAAGCCAAGACAATTGCAGGGGACCAAATCACCTCAGGGCTTGTAATCCATTGTAAGTACTCCAGATTTTACTCTGAGTGACACCAGAAGGCACCGGGGGCTTTTGAGCCACGATTAACATGATCTAATTTGTGTTTTGCAAGGTTATTCTGGCAGTAATGTGGAGAATATCTGTGGAGGCAAGAATGGAAATAGTGAGACCAGTTCAGAGGCTATACCAACAATCCAGTGAGTCATAATGTGGCTCGAACAAGGGAAGGGAGCTAGAGACGGTGAAATTTAAACTTTTTAAAAAAAGAGTCGTAAGATTTGCTCGTGATTTGGTATTAACAAAGAGAGGAGGTAAGAAAAACACTAAGGGTTTTGGTTTGGGTTGTGGGACAATGGAGGTACCATTTATGGAGATGGGAAGTTGGTAAGAAGGCAGCTTTGGGAGCTTGGAAATGAAGAGCTTGAGTTTGGACATATTGCATTTGAGATGCCTAAGTAGACAACCAAATAGAGATGAGAGTAGGCAGTTAGAAAAAAAAAAAAGTCTGCAGTTTGAGAAAGGTCTGGGCTGCTGCAATACATTTGAGATACATTAGCATGTAGACGGGATTAAAAGGCATGAGGCATCTGAGATCACCAAGAGACAGAGTGTAGACAGAGAAGAAAAAAGTTCTGGGGCTAGAGCCTTGGGGCACTCTATGACATTTAGGGTTGGATAGACAAGTAGGAATCAGCAAATGAAACAGAAGGAGCAGCCAGACAGGGAGAAGGAGAGCCAGGAAAGACTGGTATCCAGCTAGCCAAGGAATGGAAGGGTTTCAAGAAAGGCTAACATCAGCTCTGCCAAATACCATCAAATAAGTTGAGGACTGAACACTGACTGTTAGTTTTAGCATGTGGAGGTCCTTAAAGACCTTAACAAGAGCCAAAAACTTAAAGTGGGTTCATGCAACAGTGGGCAAGCTGGAGGGGGATGTGAGTTTTGGAGACTTTCTAAATTTTGATCATCATTATTAGGAATTACTTTTGATGGCAATTAGTAGAAGAAATATTGCTATTATTATTTTTTTATTTTTATGCTAATAAAAGAAACCAATCTGATGGTGAAAAAAAGTTTGGGAAAAAGAAAGCTAACTACAGGATTGAGGGCCTTCATTAGGGGAGGGGGGTTGGAATTTAGTATAGATGAGGTGGACATGGCCTTCAGCCATGAAGATTTTATTTATTATTACGTGCTTAGGACAGGAAGATGGACAACATATATGGGTGCAGCTATAGATAGGTTTGTTGACTTGGTGATGGGAGTAGAATTCTCTGTGCAGCCAGCAAGAGAGCAAATCAAACAGCACATGGGTGTTAAAATGCAACAAAACTGAGAATTTAGTGAAAACAGCAACTTAGAACCAAGAGTGAACATGAAATCCCCCAAGGATTCCGTAGAAATCTTGGGGAAGCCTTTGGCTTTCCTTAGCTATAATCTGGGTTGTTTTAAACACATAGATTCACACACACACACACACACACACACACACACACACACGCACACATACGCAGGCATACACACAAACACACCTCTTATTATGTACAAATGAACATTTGATCTAAAGTCACATAATCTGATACCAGTGTTGGTTGACTGTGATACCTTGTGGAAAATTGAATCCTCTCTGAGCTTCCATTTCATCGGCAAAATAGAAGTAATATTTCATTTACATATAACTTGTGAATACCGATCTACCTATACAAATCCATTGTAGATATCTCCATATGATTCCCCATAGATATTTCAGATATCCAAAATCAAAATCATTCCTTCTCTAATTTCTCCATCATATCACCACACTTTAATGAATGGACATTGTCGTGGACCAAGTTGCCCAACTCTTCCACCTCCAATATTTAACCTAGACCTCTACTCTCCCACCATCTCAAGTTTAACTGATAAAGTCCTGAAAATTTTACCCCCTAAATATGTCACCTGACCATAATTTATGTTTCTAATATCTGGTCTATAAATAAGTTTTTGTAAATAACATAGCATGAGTTCCCACACTTTTCTTTGGATTTTGTTTTAACTTAATTCTTATCGTTTCCTAAATCGTGTTTGTGTTGTCATTGTTGTGTTCTAATTATTTTCTCCTTCCCCAAGGTTTTGCTTTTATTTTCTTGGACTAAAAGTATGAATTCCTTAACCACTTCAGCATTTTTTTAAAATTAATTAATTAATTAATTTATCTTTGGCTGCGTTGGGTCTTCGTTGCTGCGCGCAGGCTTTCTCTAGTTGCGGTGAGCGGGGGCTACTCTTTTTTTTTTTTAAATTTAATTAATTAATTAATTTACTTTTGGCTGTGTTGGGTCTTCGTTTCTGTGCGAGGGCTTTCTCTAGTTGCGGCAAGCGGGGGCCACTCTTCATCGCGGTGCGCGGACCTCTCACTGTTGCAGCCTCTTTTGTTGCAGAGCACAGGCTCTAGACGCGCAGGCTCCGTAGTTGTGGCTCACGGGCCTAGTTGCTCCGCGGCATGTGGGACCTTCCAAGACCAGGGCTCGAACCCGTGTCCCCTGCATTGGCAGGCAGATTCTCAACCACTGCGCCACCAGGGAAGCCCCACTTCAACGTTTTTAGTTCCATTTTTTGTCTAAAGTTTCTACCATTCTTCATAAAATATTTATCTACTGAATATTTACTAATATATACTAAATGTATATTAAATATCAAACATCTTAGATTTTGTCTGAGTTGTATTGACCTTCAACTTTGAAAAAGCGTTTCTGCATCTGGATTTCCTGCTTGCCCCTGCATTTGAATCATGAGTCAAATAGCCTTATGAGTAATTGGATCTTTTGTGCAATTAGAACTTTCCCCTGCATTATAATTTATTGTATGGTTGAATTGAGCAACATGTAACCAGTCATTTTACTGAGGCTTTTAAGAAAGTTATTTCTAAAGGTCTGCCTAAGAGACTAAAATATGTCTGAATTAAAAAGAATCACAGGCTGCAATCAGAACCATAAAATAAAGGTGCTCAGTAAGCAGCCCTATTACAATCAGAAAGTGAAGGAAATGGAACTCTGTCTTGTGTGCAGAGACAGAGGAAATGATGAATACCTTAGGTAACTCATTCTGTGCAAAATCAATCTTTCACTGTCAATTTTAAATGAACTAATTTGTTCACAAATCTGCTCAGTCAGTTTGGAAGCATACTCTGTTCCTTCATATTAGCAAATCCTTTAATCTTGACTAGTCCACTGAGTAAGAAATCTAGAAATGTGTTAATATGATTGGACATATGTAGTTGGATAAGAATTGATTCTTTTAATTAGTGTCTGCTCAAGTTAGAGTCCCTTTCTTGGCTGAACTATTGACCTACTAATATATCAAGAGATTATGTTACCACGAACATATATCTAAAGTTCAGTTTAACTCTTTCATTGTCATTCAATATTGCAGTAAACTTTCTAGAGACTGAATCCTGTATATCTTTTTTAAGGAAAGTTTAGCTATAGGTGCTAAAATATGGAAAAATATAAATGCATGAATATCTGAACATTAATTCTTCGCACCACAGCTTATGTTCAAATTGTGCATCGATACAGTTCTCACTATTTGGAGAATCCAAATTCTTCATAAATTTAATTGTCACCTATTAAAATGAAAATATGTCTAATACCATTTCCTACACGAGCTTCTCTTTTAATGAATGCATCTAGTTCATTCAACAAATACTCATTTTACATCTTTTGTATGCAGTGTCCTGTACTAGGAATTTTGTGGGATTCCAAAAGCTGTCACAGCCCCTGATTTAAAGGAAACTTTAATTTAAACTTTAATCTCAAAGGCTATGCATTATTTAACATGAAAGTCAGGTTTGCACTTTGCCCAAAACTGATATACTTATCCCCTCCCTCAAAACTGCTCTACCAGTAGGTAGCCTTTCCCATCTCACTTGTGGCAGCTCCATTCGTCTATTTGATCAAACAAAAACTTTTGGGATCATCTTTAATTCTTCTCATTCCTTCTCATTCCACACCTAATTGGGTAGGAAATATGTCGCCTCTATCTTAAACTTTATCCAAAATCAAAGTGTTTCACCTCCTCCATAGCTTCCTCATTGGTGCCAGTTACCACCATCTCTCTCGGATATGGTGCAGCCTCTTCATTATTCTCCTTGCTTCTGTCTTTGCCTCTCTCCTCCCCTACATTCTGTTAACACGTTTCAGAGTGAGCTGTTAAAACTTAACTCAGATACTGTCATCCCTCTGTTCAGAACCTTTTAATATCTCTTTTGCACTCATCATAAATGGCTAAGTACTTACAGTGGTTTACACCGTCCTTAAAGAGCCTACCTTCTCTTAGGTCTATGACCTCATCTCCTCTCCCTCTTAACCTGTTACAGTCACATTGGCCTTCTAGCTGTTACTCAAGCACACCACTCACATTGCTGCCTCAGGGCATGGACACCAGGTGCTCCCTCTGCCTGCGAGGCTTCTCACCCAGGTAGCCACACGGTTAACACTTGCACCTCCTTCAAGGCTGCTCAGATGTCTTATTCTCAATGAGGCCTGCCATGACAACCATATTTAGAATAAACTTTGACCCTGCAATCCAAATCCCCCTTGCCTCACTTTGTTTTTTTCTTAGCACTTATGGATACCTAACATGCTACATAGTTGACTTGTTATGGCAATTTTTTATTGCCTGTCTCCCTAGAATCTCTGTTTTGTGTGCTAATGGTATTCTGAGCACCTAAATTCATGCCTGGTACTTACTAATATTCAATAAACATTTGTTGAATAAAAAAAAGAGTTAACATTTATAGTAGATTGTGGTTTGAGTGTAAAAAACTTGTGGTTCTTAGGAGTATGACTATTTTGTCTATGTTATTATGTTGAATTATTATCTTAGTACTTAGTTTCTCCTTTTGTTTCTAAAGATATAATATGAATTGCCTTTTAAAGCACTGATATCTGCCTTGGCTGGTAACAATGATTCTATAGAATGAACCAAATGTTAATATATTTGTCTCACTAGCTTTTTCTATTGGTATCTTGATCTTTTTATCTGTGGCTGCAAATTCGTTGAGCTCTGCTTTCTAAATCATTTGGTTTATTTGTTGAATGATAGCTGATGCTTTTGCAAATAGTTCTGAAGTAAAAGCTATTTAACAATCTCTTATTTACAAATCCAAAGTTCCTATTTGTTCAAGATATATGATGAAAAAAACCCAAGTATTTACAAATTTTTTAGGCTTAACAACTGTACTCTATTATAATTTATTGATGGTTACTATTCTTCAAGTTTAGATACTTTATAGGTGCTCACTAAACGCTGTGGATTAATTGATTGAATTTGAAGACTGTTTCTCTTTTGGTGCTAAACAATTCATTCATTCACTATTGTATTTTATCAAGATAGGCTAACATCTAATAGAAGATGTAAATATATCTTAACTTTTTTTAAGATCACAACTTCTAATTATGTGAAATGGCTTACCTATTTTGAAAATTTCAAATTAAATTTACCAACACGTTCCATTGGTGAGGGTCTGTTAAACGGGTACTCTTGTACATTGCTGGCAGGAATGCAAAATGATACACTCCTTATTGGAGGAAATTTGGTAACGTCTAGCAAAGTTACATATACACAGAATCTTGGGTCTATTTCTCCAAAAGCAGATCCTGCAATAAGTTTTCATGTACAAATGGGTAATTAGGTAAGTGCTCCTAGGAGACACTGCTAAAAGAGTGATGGCAAGGAAGAGTTTAATTTCAGGCAACATTTTCAGAGTAAAGCTTCTGCCTAATTTCACAGGGGTACTTGGGCTTTCACACTTTGGCACCAGTCTATCCTTTGCTAAAGCCACCCTGGAAGGAGGTAAATTTCTAGGTATTCCTAGATACCTCCTCTAGTACCCCGAAGGCAAGTCTCCAGTTACAGCTGCAGGCCATAAGAAGCAAAGACTCAGGGATGCTGGGGAAGGAGTGCACAGAATTGGGAAGAAGGGAGACAGTGAAGGAGCACAGACTATGTCTGCTGTATTCAGCAATCCACATCTGAGAATATATTCCAAAGATATACTGGTAAAAATACAAACTGGTGACTGCGTGAGGCTATTTATAGTGGTAATATTTATTATACCAAAGAATGGAATAAACCCAGATATCAATTCATAGGAGACTCTTGGTACATCCACATACAGTAGAACCTTACAAAATGAAGGAGGAAGATATCTATCTACTGATACAGACATTTATCCAAGTGCTATTAAGTGAAAAAAACCAAGTATGCTAAGTGGTGGAAATATGAATATTTATATGTATTACTTGCTTATATTTTTCAAAAATATATAATAGAAAAAACCCTCCAAAATTAATAACAATGGTTACTTTTAGGGGGAGCAAAAAAACAGAATGAATGAGACAGAGACGGAAACAAGATTTTTGTGGTGCACCTTGTTATGGAGCTCTGTAACTGTTTAACATGATTGAAACACTGATTTAAATGTGAAAATTTCCTAAAAATTGAAAAATAATTGAAACAAATAAACGTAACTTTTTATCTATCATAGGAATAATCATTTAGAGAAGAGAATTATTTCAGGTGACTTTGAAATACAATACTTTAAGTAGATACCTTTGGTATATTATATTCAAAGAATTAAAAAAAATCTTAAACTTTATTCAATATTCTTAATTTTAATGATAATATTCATATTTAAATTTTGAAATTATTATAGATATATTTCAGAATAAATAAAATAAAAATTTCTGAGATAGAGAACAAAAATAAAATTGCAAAATCATAGAAGCTAAATAAATCTATATAACCTTAAATTTAAAATGTCAGTATTAATTCAAATTCATATGTATTATTTATTTATTTCCTGGCTTTGTCCACTGAAAAAAAGCCATGAAAACTTTGCAGCAATGTGCACCCCTAACACCCAGGTTGTGGTCCCTAAATATTGTTAGCCACTGAAAGAAACCAGAGTTCAGGGTTCCTTGGAGAAATGACTCATTCTTTACCTAAATGTACTAACTAAAACTATAGAACTTTTAGAAGAAAATGCAGAAGTAATTCTTCATGAACTCAGGTTAGGTAATAATTTCTTAAATTCAACACCAATACAAACAAAAAAGGTAATAAAAGGAAAATCAATAAACTGGACTTCATCAAAATTAAAATTTTTGTGCCTCGAATGACATCATTAAGAAACTGAAAAGACAACCCACAGAGGAGAAAATATATGAAAATCATGCATCTAATAAGGGCTTGTAATCAGAATATATAAAAAACTCTTACAACTCAATAATTAAAAAAAACACCATTATAAAAGTGGGCCAAAGATTTTAATAGACATTTCTGTAAAGAAGATATATGAATTGTTATAAGTGCAAAAAAAAGACCCTCAACATCATTAATTATTTGGGAAAGGCAAAACAAAACCACAGAGATATAACTTATAAAGAAAATGACTTTAATAAAAATGGCAGACAATAGCAAGTACAATCATTGCTCTGTATCTGTGGGGGATTGGTTCCAGGACTCGCCATGGATAGCAAACTTCGTGAATGCTCATGCCCTCTGTATACTGGGATCTGTATACTGCATCTGTGGATTAAACCAACCATGAATCACAAACATAACACATGATCAGCAGTTGGTTGAATGCTTGGATCCAGAACCTGTGGATATGGAGGGACAACTGTAGATTTATTGAAAAAAATCCACGTAAAAGTAGACCTGAGCAGTTCAAACCCATGTTATTCAAGGTTCAACTGTATTTGAAAGTATGTGAAGAAACTGGAAAATTGGAAACCTAATTCATTGCTAGTGGGGATGTAAATTGGGAAGCCACTTTGGAAAACAGTTTGGCATTTACTCAAAATGTTGAACATAGAGTTATCATACAACTCAGGAATTCCATGAATAGTTATATCCCTAGATAAATGAAACTATAAGTCCACGCAATAACTTGTACATTGATTTCATAGCAGCATTATTCATAATAGCTGAAAAGCAGAAATAATTCAAACAACTACCAATACATGAATGGATAAACAAAATGTGGTATATCCAGAAAATGGAACATTATTCAGCAATAAAAAGGAATGAAGTACTTTAAAAAATATACCTGTGAGCTCATAATGATACCTAAAATACATACACAAACATGCATAACTAATTACCATTGATGGTTGGTTAGGCATCATCTTACTATTCTGAAAACTGATAAAACAAAATGATAAAAAATTACCTTTTTCAAATTGTCAATTTAGCCTAAGTAATATTTCTTGTAATGCTGTTTCAATGAGATAGAACTTCAGGAGGTATTATCCCAAACCTAACATATTAAAAAGTTGTAGGTTGTACATTTGACAGTGTTCCTCACATTGCATACAACTAAAAATCAAGTCAGCAAAGCTTGCTTTATATGTGATACAGATTCTTATTTGGTAAATAATATTTACTTTTTTCCTTCATAGGTTTATTTTTCCCTTCTCTGAACTTTCCACTTCGGTTTCTTTGTTTTGTCCTCCATGGATTTAACCACTTGTAGGAAAAATTAGTCCCAATTAAAAAAAATTTGAATGCTAACTGGAAACAAATTTATTCACACATGCATGAATATAAACACTTGTGGGACAGTTCTCTTCTCCTTATAAATAACATTAATTTTAAACCTGAAGTTTTCCGCTAGATACTTTCTAAAGGCCCTGAAAATCAATCAGCACAGTAAAGTATCACCATGTCATTAGCAATGACATACATTAGATGAAAAATAAATTTCAATTTCTACTAAAAGGAGAGAAAACTGCTAAAACAATGATCTTAATGATTGCTTGATGTTTAATAAAATCGAGCAGGAATTAGAACACTATGGGCCCTCTCACCCTTAATTTTCTCAACAGCTATAATAGCTTTAACAATGTAATGTCTTTTTACAATAAAGTATATATATATGTAAATATATATTTTTAAAATGTGAGGCTGTATTTAAGGCCCTCATTTGATTTCCAGGCCAGTCCTAAAATCTACAACTCGGGGCTGCAGAAACTCAGTTTCCATTTTGTTGTTACAAGGAAACAGCACAAGGGAAAGACTAGCCAGTAGTGGAACTGGTCTGTGCATCTGCCATCCCCAGGTGCTCTCTTGGTGAGACTTGTCAGTCTTCTCCGCCTTGTGCACTGATGCTGAAGACTCCCCCCTGACCAGACCCTAGTCACTTGCCAGGCTCTCCCCATCATGTGGAGTTACACGGCAACTGATCCTTGGGCTCACCCTGCTGTCAAAGCATTCCAATTTCTAATCGCTACATGACTTGTCAGATTCAATATGAACCACATGGCCACAATTAAAACCTCTCTAATAATGAGAAGGCCAAAAAAAGGGGAAAACTCTGGGCATGTTTCCTGTCACTGTTTCACATTCTGAAACTGAAACTAAGTTTGAGAAAATCCTTCCACTGAAATTTGTGTTTACATGTTGAGAAAATAAATGGTTATTCCCTTAATCCTCACAACAATGCTTGTGGCCACACTTACTGAATATTTCTAAGATTCTGGCTGACTCTCATAGAGCATATTTCCTCTATGGAAAAGAGTCCATCTCCTACGATTAGGGAAGAAAGCAGCCAAACTCCAGTCCCAGATCCGTACACCACACCTGTCACTTCCTTACCTACTGGGAGATATTCTCTTCTTGGCTATATTTAGCTGGAAATGCTAAAGCATATTTTAAAAACTCTTTATGAACTCAAGAGAATGAACTTTATTTTCCTGAAAATGTTACCTGAATCACAGTCTTAGTTATTTCTCCCCCAGGGTTTGAATTTTGCATTTCCACAGGATTGAGAATTATGACGAAAACGGAAGGCAAATGTTTTACTAATTAAAAATTGAAATTACTTTACTCACAGTTGTGTATAGATATGGATCCTATGCTTTAGAACATACTTAGAAGAGATGCAGCAAGTACTATTATTTACTGGCTTCTGAGAAGGCTTTTATATGCAGACAAAAGTCGCATCAGCTAAGAGACACATCAGGCTATTTGTGGAAAAGATCTAATGGCATGGATGGTAACTGTAAACAGCTTATTCTAATTTGCGTCTTCCCCCAGGGTTTACTGAGTTTGAGTAAAGAAAAAATTAGTCTTGGAGGCCCTATGTGCAGTGAATACCTTGGCAATTTAGACATTTCATTAATTCATTCAAATTTAACTTGTATCCTGGTATCTCAAGATTTTTTTTTTCAGACTATTCCTTTGGCTGTCATTTTAGATATTTATGTTCTGAATGCCATCAAGTGGCAAAAATCTGTGATGAGTTAATCTATAGTTCTTTTCTGTTCTGTTCTTTTATTGTGGTAAGAACACAATGTGAGATCTACCCTCTTAACAAATTCTTAAGTATACAATACATGACTGTTGACTACAGATACAATGCTATTATATAGAAGATCTCTAGAGCGTATTCATCTTGCTTAACTGAAACTTTATGCCACTGATTAGTAATTCCTCATCAAGAACTTTGTTATAGAAAGTGTGAGCTAAATAACCAAATCCTAAAGCAAGCACTAAATATGTAAGACTCTTCATTACCAGATCTTCTACATTGTCGCCATGTGCCACAGTCTCTCAAACTGGAAAACATTTTAATGATTTATAGGATCCAGGTTTCCATTAATCTCTTTTGGAATTGTCAAGCATGACTTACCTAAATATGAAAGCTCAGTTCTTTATCTTTTAATAAAGAAACCAAGGAGTAAATTCTACCGACCACTTTTCTTTCTACTTACTATAGGCTAGTCCTGGACCAAGGAATATCTTGAAAGAAGAAATCTAAGTACACCTTTTTAAATACTAAAATTCATGTACAACTTCAGATTTTATTAAGTAGACGTATTTACAAAAGCTCTACCTCATTTACCAACACAGGACTATTGCTTCCCTTCAATAGTCAATGGGCTTCTTGGGGTCATCACCATGTCTTATTAGTCTTTGTGTCCACAATAGGAAAACAGTGCTTACTCAGGCACACAGTAGGTACTAAATAAGTGATTAGTTAAGTTAAACTTACAAGGATAGAAACTAATTTCTATTAAGTCATAGAGAATCCCTGTCCCAACAAATTGTTATCCATAACAACTTTCAAGTTATGTATATGTTGAGAGAATCATATTCTTAGAGGTTTTTCTTTTATTCTTTATCGTTTCTTTACTTTTCTTTCTTCTTTGTTATAAACTGGAATTGAATATCATGTAATAATATGACCCTTAAATTTTTCTACCCATTACTCTAAGCCGTACAAAGTTTCAGGGTCTAGTAAACTTATCAAGAGAGAATGGAAGTAACCCATACCTAGCGAACTGAAAGCTTTAGAATATTCACCATTTAAATTGGACACTGAAGTTGACACCTTTAAAGCTGAAATCTGTTTGTGTAAATTCCACTCAAGCACATTCCAGTAAAAAGTAGTTTGATAAGATTGTGCTGAAATTCCCAATTCTAATATGACCCCTAAAATCTTAGTCACATTTGAATTAATTGGCTATTTCTCTCCACTTTGATACTAAAACAAATGAACTGATTATGGTATCACACTATTAATCTACACCAGCGATTCCACTTCTAGCTCAACCACTTTTATTTTTATTGCAAAAATTCAAATACTAGAGTTTTGGGTTATGTATTGAAGGAATTAAATTACATTCATTGTTTGTATTCTTCCCTGTTTTGTCATTTACCTTGAAGAGTTTTTTGCTCTGTCCAGTCCTTTTTATATACTTGGGAAGCAAAGCTCTCCCCTGTGAGAATGCTGACTTGGGGCACTGATACTAACTCGAGGTGATCCTGCACCTGTTACCTCACATCCTCCACAAATCTTAGTCTGCTTTACATCATGTAACACGACCCACTCATCTCACCACTGAGAATGATGAACATTGCTACAACAGTGTTTACTTGTATGTATTTTTAAAAACCTTTTAAGTTTAAATTAAATTATCAATATATTTCAAAGGGATGCCCATGAAATGTCTAAAGTACTAGTCAGGAAAATAGAATCTTTTTTTTCTTGTTCTTTTCCATAATAACATTTGATTAGTTTTCAACACAATTTTGCTTTTATTTCCAGATAATCTGAGAAGACCTTACATCAATTCACAGGTTATTTTCTATGAAATATTTATAGTCTATTGATAATGTTGCCAGATTTAGTAATAAAAACTATAGGACACTCGGTTAAATTTGAATTTCAGATAAACAATGGAATTTTAAAACTTATTTGGGACATAGTTTCATAAAAAATTATTCACCTGAAATTTGAATTTAACTTGTATCCTGTTCACAATCCTTTTTGTTGATCTTGATGAAAAATGTATGTTAAAAATTTCTAGTAAAAATAATTCTAGAAATAAGAAAGGGATCACAGTAGGAACCCATTCTGACATGATGAATTATTACATAAAGTCAGATATACTGAAGGCTAGAGAATATCTGTCAAAAGTAGAAGATGCACAGAGTAAAACACAATTTGCAGTGGCAATCCCTATCCCATTGTCATAAAATTATTCATTAATTGACTATCTATGATATTTCAGGAACTAACTATACTAATTCCAAGTGTAACCAGGGCAGCAAAAGTCCCTTTGAAATTACGTGGGAAGCTCTGACACTCAAGAGAGAGATGTAGGGCTTCCCTGGTGGCGCAGTGGTTGAGAGTCCGTCTGCCGATGCAGGGGACACGGGTTCGTGCCCCGGTCCGGGGGGAATCCCACGTGCCGCGGAGCGGCTGGGCTCGTGAGCCATGGCCGCTGGGCCTGCGTGTCCGGAGCCTGTGCTCCGCAGCGGGAGAGGCCGCAGCAGTGAGAGGCCCGCGTACCGCAAAAAAAAAAAAAAGAGAGAGAGAGATGTAGCCATGGTAGTGATGAAATTATTTAGGTGAAAAGAGAAGAGGCCTAGAGCAGAAACTTAAAGATCCCTGCATGTAGGAGCTGGCAGAGGGAGATTAGTCGTGAAAGAGACTGAGAAAGGGCATCAAAGGGAGGGGGTGGGGGGGATGCATTCCCCACAGAAATAAACCAGAGTCCCTTGGAAAGATGGTTGATTCCAAGACAAGGGAGGTAATAGAAGATTCAAGATGAGCCTAAAATATCTGTGGTACCAGAAGTAAGTACTGAAAAATGTGAAATGTCACAAGGATCCAGGAACCAACATGAAAGGACTCCCCTAGGCTCAAACAATAGAAATGTATTAGAACTTATTAAATAAAATTTGATTCCATGAGTCTCTGCTGATAATAGCTGATAGACAGATAGACAGATAGATGGATACATAGAGAAGGGAAACGTTCTTTACAGTGAGGTGCTGACTCATAAATATAGAAAGAACGATAGAATCGCCATTTTGCAACCATCACTGTAAAAACTGATTAAGACAAGAATAAACGGATAATAAATTTGGGGTGGGGGAGGTTAAATGAGGTGCAGAACAGTTACATAGTAAATATGTAAGAAATTACTTATTACACTGATTGATTACAAATTCTGTATTTGTGAATTCACCTGTTGCCAAAAGTTCGTTTTTACCCCCAATTCTCAGTCTTTTGTGGATATGCACAAAGAGATGTAAAACCTGAGTCACCTGATGTGCATTCTCATTTCAGCTCTCACACTGTAAATAAGCATCTTTAGTGTCAGGTCTTTGCATTTTTGTGCTTTTCATTGGTTAATTTGATTGTGTGTTGGATTTCTGCTGTTTAAAATCGTTTCAAAGCACGGCAGTGATGTCCTTTCTGGTGTTCCTAAGCATGAGAACTCTGTGATGTGTTTTATGGAAAAAACATATATGTGTTAGAGAAGCTTCTTCAGGCGTGAGTTGCAGTAAGGTTGGCTATAAGTTTAATGTTAATGGATTGACAATATGAAATTACCTGTCTTTAAACAAAAAAAACCCCACATAAAACAAGATTAGGTATTGATTGGTTGATAAACGTGTGACTAGAGGCACACGGGAACCTAATCCAGGGTTTCCTCTGGGAGCAATGCTCAGTATCTCATAATTCAGTGTTTGCAGCAACTTAATAGAACATAACTACTGTGAATAATGGCATTTGACTATAACTACTGTTGACCTGAAGCAGATAAACTGCCAAATATTTCTCTAGGAAAGATGGGTTTATTTGGGGTCAGCAGAGAATTGCAATTCAGGGTGTGCAACCATGGTAAGCCATGTGCAAATCCCTGCAGGGAAGGGGAAGGAGATGTCTTTTATAGGAAGGAAAAGAAAGTTGGGAGGGCTATTGTACACAAAGAGTCCATGGCTTTTCATGGGCTGAGTCCTTGCTAGAAAAGAAGAGGAGTCTTTGTTCTTCTGTTGGGCTATGCAATTGTCACAGGGAGTAAGAGCTCCCCCTTCTGGTAGCCCAAATCTAATTGAGGTTTCTGTTTATTAATTTTTTACATATCCCCATTTTGATCAGGATCTTTCTCTGAAAGCATCACTGATCAAGAGTCAGCTTTTCTAGTTTTAGTGATATTTTTGTCCCTCAATGCCAAGAAGGACCTTTCCTGAGTGTAGTGCCTCATATTGAAGGGAAAGGGCACAAATTGGAAACTTATTTGAGGTTACATTTGAGTAACAGGGAGCGGTAGGAGGGAGAACTCTCAGGAATTTTTATCCAAACTTCATATGTTATCAAGATCATAGACACTGGAGATCATCTGAAGCATTATGTCATCATCAAAGGTTTGGCGAAAAAGTTCCAACAAACCAGCTTCGGTATCTTGGGAAAACTGTGTCATCAGATGTCATCTGCCTCAATTCTGGGAAATCTTTACTTTCAGGTCACCAGATGATGCGTAGGTCTAGCCAGTGTCTGCACTTTCTTTAGGTATGTCATGTGAATCCAAGAGTCTATTCCTTGCAGTTTGGCGGCACAAGAGTTGGTTAGCAGTATCTGATAGGGGCCTCTTCAGTGAGTTTGAAGAGTGTTCTTCTGGAGGTGTCTTTTCCACTAGAAAAAATCTCCAGGCTGTAAGGTGGGATGCTTAAGGTCTTCATCTGCTGAGAGCGCACTATGAAAAAATTGCTCTACCAAAACATGATTATTTTTAATAGAAGCAATTAGGTCTTTGCGATATTGGAGTGTCTCTCCTTTTATCAGTTGTGGGTCAAAAGAAGCAGGAGACAAGTGTTTTAGGCACACTGTGAATATCTCAAGCGGTGATAGATTTTGAGTTCCAAAAGTGGTGGATTTAGGAGGACCAACAGCAATGCTTTGGGCCAAGGTATTTTGATGGCCTCTACAAATTTTGCCAATTGAGTCTTAATAATGCCATTAATGTCTTCACCTAAATCAGAGGACTGGGGGTGGGAAGTGCAGTGACAGTGTTGTAAAACTGGCCAAACAGCACAGACTTGTGAAAGTACCTGGTCATTAAAATGGGTTGCTTAATCACTATGAACTTTGAGAGGAGTTCCCCAGGTGGGATAATCTTAACCAAAGGGACTTTGGCCACAGAAGAGGCAGTAGCATATCTACAAGGGGAGTCTTCGCTCCAGTGTGAACATACGCAGACCATGACTAAAACATTTATATTCATGAGATGGAGGAAGTTGTATGAAATCCATTTGCCTGAATTCAAGTGGTCCACTAAAGAGTTTAAAATGTATGAAAGCAGTATGAACAAGCTTCTCTGGATTGTGAGAAGTGAGACAACGAAATAGGCACTTTTTCCAGCCTTGGTAATGCTTCCCCACCAATTCTGATTCATGAAAGCTATCATTTTGTCAGTAGGCCAATGGTTTAATGCATGCACAGTGGTGAGGAGTGGTGATTTTAGAGTCTCTGGTAGGACTGAGTTGTTATTTGGTCCAAACCAGAACTTTCTCTTTTTATCAAACCAACAGTGTTGAATTTCCGGTCTTGCTTTTCCTTTTCTGAGACCAGTTGTTGGGCTTCTCTAGCCAGTTTTTCTAAGATATTATTTGTGGAAATATCCCCTTTGGACCATAACAGAGGTTTGGCTGCTGTTGGTACCTTTAAAGGCAGCATTACTTGTGGAAATGTCAGCAAGATGGTTTCTTTCAGCTTCCAAAGAGTCAAGTTTAGAATGCCCTGGAATCTAAATCATAGCTAAAAGGGACAGGTAAAATTATTGAATCCAATAATTCCTGAGCATAGAGGCCATTTTGTGTGGGGGGGCATTTTAAATTTTATTTTCACTGGAAGTAAGGGAGCTATGTTGCTTCTGTAGCATTGCAAAATCAAGAGCTACTCAGAAAAGCATATTTATTATCAGTATAATTAATAGCAGTTTTGTCCTTAGCTAAAGTACTAGTCCCTGTAAGAGTGTATAATTCAGCCTGTTGGGCTGAAGTAGTCATAGGTAAAGATGCTGCTTCAACAACATCAAAAGGATTAGCAAAAGCATACCCAGCACAATATTTGCCATTGTCACCTTTTAAATAAGAACCATCAGTGAAACATGAGAAGTCAGCGTTACTTACAGGACTTGCCTGTAAATCATCATGAGGAGTCAGGAGGTGGTCTGTTGGCTATAAGCAGTCAAGAGGGACTTTATCAGTGACAGAGGGGAGAAAAGTAGCCAGTTTATTATTGCAACGTGAAAGAGTAATATGAGGAGCAGTTAACAAAAGGACTTCATTGGAGGTGAGACAGCTGAATAAGGTACAAAAGTAGTTGGGGGTGGGTGTCCCTAAACAATTTTCTCAGTGGCCTTAACCAAAAGGGCAGTGGCCATAATGGCTCTAAGGCCCTGTGCCACAGGGCCCAGTTGCTGGTTATAATAGCCTATGGGTTGATTTTGGTCCCAGTGATTTGGGGTGAGTACCTCAAGGGCATTCCCTTCCTTTTCATATACAACAAGGAAAAAGGGAATTGGATAATCAGAATGGCCAATGGCAGATGGGTTCATCAAACCCTCCTTTGAGGCCTTGAAGATTATGTCATCCAGTTCTTCCCATAAAATTGGGTCAAGTTTGTTATTGTTTAGTAAAACATAGATGTTTGGCCATAAGAGAGAAGTTTGGAATTCAATTTCAGCAGTACCCAACAAGCCTGTGAAAACCTTACAGTTGGCACTTAGTTTTGGATTTTGGGAAACCTAGGACACCATGAAGTCTATCTGGATTTAGATGTAACCCTCATTTTGATATTCAATGCCCTAAATATCAAACCTGGGTTTGGGCCAACTGCAGTTTTTTTGGCAACCTTATGTCCCTTTAAGGCTAAAAGCTTTAGCAAGTAGGTGCTGTCTTCCTATAAAGAGGCTTGAAAAGGAGAGCAAAGAAGCAAATCACCCACATATTGCAACAAAGTAGAACCTCTAAGGAACTTTTTACCATCCAGATCAGCCTTCAGGATTTGAGGGAAATAGCAAGGACTTTCAGTAAAACCCTGAGACATTACTGTGCAGATGAATTGTTTTTCTTCCCAAGAGAAGACATAAAGGTATTGGCTAGTTTCACCAAATAACATACTAAAGAATGTGCTGCATAAATCAATTACAATAAAGAATTTACTTCCAGTGGGAATGGATGTTAGTAACATAGGTATGAGGGTTAGGAACAATGGGGTGTTATGGGATAACAATGTTGTTTATTGCTTGGAGGTCCTGGACAAACCTCCATTCTGGGCCCTCAGGTTTTCTTGCGGGTAAAATGGGAGTGTTACAGGGGCTAGTGCAATGGATAATGAAACTTTGAGCCTTACATCTTTTATGATGGGCTTTATGCCTTGAAAGACTTCTTTACTTATATGGTATTGATTAATTTGGGGAAGAGGTTTTGAGGGATCTGTTTGAATCTTGATGGGAGGTACGCTGTGAATTTTGCAAACAAGGGTTGGTGATTTTGTCCATCAGGAGGATGGTAGTTGATTCAATAGTGGTAAACAATCAGTGTTTCCAGAATCAGCTCTAGTATTGTCAGAGATGTAACAAATTAAATTAGTGTTATTTAATTCGCCTGATGGTTTACTTTGATTACTGTTAAATTCTAGAATTATTTCTTTTTTTGGGGGTGGGTAGAAAGAAATTCTGGCATGATACTCTAAGATGTTTCAACCTAATAGATGGGTAGGGGTAGAGGAACTAAGGAGAAAATGGTGTGTATCTCCCAAGGGGCATAACACATGGGAATATATTCAGAGACAGGAATCTCTTGAGGTTCATTACAGGGCCCCACTATTTGAAGTGCTTTAGTACTCTGAGGCAAGGGCCACTTTACAGTCAAGGGGCTGAGCACCAAGAGTGTGGCTCAGGTGTCAGTTAGGACTGGAAGAGGTTAATCCCCAATCTGGAGAAATGTTTCTCCAAGCCAATTAAGAGGGAAGATTGGGAGGAGCACCTGTAGTTCCTTGGTGCCTTGTCATTGAGAATTGGGAGGACTTTGGAAAGGCTGATTAGAGAGGTGAAAGTGCTTAAAGCACTAGAATTTGTAACAATCTATTTTCTAATATCCTGGCTTTTTGCAATAATAGCAGTAACTAGGAGATTTTTGGTTTTGTTTGGGACCCTTTATTTGCTGGAGTTGAAGATTAAGAATTTGGTGGTCTTCCTTTGAGGTGACTTGTCTGGAATGTGAGAGAGTTGGTTAGCCAGATTAACTAAATCTGAAGTGGACATAGTTTCCCATTCCATTCTGGTCCTTTTTACTAGAAGGGAAAGGTCCTAGTTTAGTCCATTAATAAACATAGAGTCAAAAGCTACCTGAGTGAAATCAACATCTGAAGGGAAACCAAAATTTTCTTTAAAAATGATCCGAAGTCAGTTGCAACATTCATGAACAGATTCCTCAGATTTTTGTGTGCAAGCCTAATTTTTGTTTCAATCAACGGGTTTTAGAAAAGCTCTAGGAATTGCTCAATGAAATCACTTAGCAATTGCTTGAGCCAGATCGTATAATAAGTTAGCAGGCTGGTCTCACAGTTGTAATTCTAGAGACCCTTCAAGATTTTCCCACCTAGTGATCTTCATTCCAGTGCTGGGCCTGGCCTCCACTGACAAGCACATGAACTAGCAGATATAAGTCAGAGAAACTAGGTTGATAAGTCTGAATGACTATATTAAAGTCTTTAGTAAATCTGTGAGGATCTTCAGTTACTTTGGGAAAATCTTTGACTGTGGCTTGCAGTTCAGTTTTAGGCCAGGAAACATAAGAAATGAAGGGTTTAGCCTCTGGATCTTCAGAAGGCTTAACTTTAAAGGGACAGGTTCTGGCAAATTCAGAGGAAAAGGAAGTAGAGAGAGTTTCAGAGAGAAGGGGAAGTTTGGCAAGAGGACTAGTATGGGGGTATTGAGAGTATAGGTGGTGTAGAGGGGAAGGAGAGAGATGGTGCTGGAGGCAGAGCCTGAGAAAAGGAAGGCAAGGAAGAAGAACCTGAGGCTTTGGGAGCCATTTTATCTTTCTTTTATCTCAATTAATCTTAAAATCTTGTTTTACAAAGAGCCAATTTTAGACTCCTGATAACCTTGTTAGCCTCAGAATAACAATCAAAATAAACGTTCTACTCAGTTCTGGAAATTTCTGAGCAATTGTAGTCCAATTCAGTTTTAAGGAAAATAAGTTTGGGGATTTCAAAAGTTCTCCTTTGGTCAGGTAGGTCCATTTAGTTGTAAATGAGCATGAGGAAGGTCTAAGGTTTTTAAATGTAAATTCAGTTGGAGTCCCTGTTGGGGGACACCCTCAAAATATTTAGATAACTGAGATGTCATTTGTCAGAAGTGTTTCTTTAGAGTAAAACAACAATTTTCAAACAGCTCAGACAGCTTACAGCTCAAACAGCTTAATCCAATCAGCTTCCAAGCTTAAACACCAGCTAATTCTAAGGAAACAGCTTGTTCTTGGAGAGGCCAGGCCAAAGCCTTTTTCAGCTGATTTCCAGAGAATAGCCCCTTCCAAAGGAATAGGCTGAAGGCTGAAAAATGGCACAGTTTCAGTGAAGCGGCCCCTGTTCCTGAAGGAATGCGCTGAAGACGTTTTCAGCCAGCTTTGGTTGAAAGAGTCTGATCTCAAAATCAGACCAAAGTGCCAAATGAGTACTTGAATACAGAACAAGATCTTAACCAAAAAAACAAATCCTTAAAATAGATTCTAGATAAAACCTGGAGAGCTTTGAATACAAAAAGTGTGTGAGCTTGGATCCAGGATATAGATGTACCTTCAAACTCCAGGGTCAGTGAGAAAGCAGTGGGTAACAATGGGTTCAATAGTGGATACCACACCTGTTTGCTCACCAGCCCTAGAGCCTTTGGGGGTCTTCTCTGATCCTGTATGGGCCACCAAAATTTGACCTGAAACAAATAGATGGCCAGATATTTTTTAGCAAAAATGGGTTTATTTGGGATCAGCAGAAAATTGCAATCAGGATCTGCAACCATGGTGAGCCATATACATGTTCCTGAATGGCAAAGGAAGGAGAAGTCTTTTATAGAGGGGAAAAGGAACTTGGGTGAGCTATAGTGAATAAAAAGTCCATGGCTTTTCATTGGCTAAGTCTTTACCAGGAAAGAAAAGGAGTCTTTTTTCTTCCTGTTGGGCTCTGTTACCATTGCAGGGCATGAGAGGTCCCACTTCTGATCTCCCAACTCTATTTAATTGAGGTTTCTGTTGATTTCTTTTTTTCACACTACCAAAGGAGAAATAACAAACATATGGTGGAGATATTTGACAAAGGTTTAACCAAATGATCCATATTAATATCACTAATAAGGAGAAATGAACATCATCATCCACAGATTTGATACTCTGAAAGGCATAGACTATTCCTTATACAGTATTCCAGCCCCAAATATTTAAAAGTTGGATTTAAAATAGAAAAAAACATCAGAGAACTCAGGGTGAAAAGCATTCTATAAAACAATTAACCTTTGTTCTTTAAAAATGTTGCTGACTTGAAAGTCAAAGGAAGATTGAGGAACTCTCAAGATTAAATAGATTCAAAAAAGCATATAAATGCATTGTGCAATTCGTCAAAAAATTCTGGGTCAAAAAAGCTGTAAAAGACATTAGGAAAATGGATTGTATTAGATAAAATTTTGTATCAATATAAAATTTCTTGAATTTGATAATTGTACTGTGGCTATGTAAGGGAATATTGTTTTTAGGAAACACTTATAGAAGTGACATGGAGTAAAGAGAAGTGAAGTATGCTGAAAAGACTCAGGAAAAGACTTAGCATATCTCCTTAACTATCTATTTATCTACCTATCATCTATCAAGAAAAAAGAGAAAGTACAAAAGTGGAAAAATATTACAAATAGTTGAATCTGGGTAAGGGGAATTATTTGTACTATTCTTGCAACTTTGTTTGGAATGGTTTCAAAATATGAAGTTTGAAAGAAGAAGGAGGAAAAAGCTTAGGAGAGTGTGTTTTGAGAGGAGTCCAGAGAAGTGGTTGGCAGTGTCAAATGCTGCAGAGGTAAGTAAGATTTGGGATTTAGGTTAGATTTAGCAGTAGGGAGTTTCTAGTGATGCAAGTTTCTGTGGCTTAGTAGAGACAGAAACCTGCTTGTCATGGGTGCAAATGAAGTAGTGTATGGAAATACAGACACCAGTTTCTAGAATTTTAGCTGTAAAGGAAAGGAAAGTAGTACGGTAGAAGCTGGAGTGAGAAAAGAAATTGTGTGGTATTTTTGTTGTTGTTGTTGTTTGTTTGATTTTACATTGGAGAGGTGCAAGCATTTTTAAATGGTCATGGGGACCAATCTTTGGCCAGTGAGAGGGAGGAGAAAGACTTGAAGGTAAATGGAAAAGAAGTAATAATTGAGAGAAGGAGGGCTCTAATGAAAGGTAGGAGATGGGATAAAAAGCAAAGATAAGATAGAAGGCAATTTTTAACTCAACTTATTTAACTGGAAAATGGATCTGTTTAAAAATTGCAATGATGTTGACATCTTTTTAAGAAAAGTCTGAATTTATGAATGCTTTTTGATTATAATAGGGGAAGTTGTATATTAATATAGAAAACATGTTTTAAAAGTAAAGGTACTGCAGTACCTGGAAAAAAAATGATTTATCTTTAATATTATGGTTTCTTAAAAAATAAAAAGATATTATTTACAATCATATGTCTTAACATCTTTTCT
Source organism: Monodon monoceros (assembly GCF_005190385.1). Taxonomy (NCBI): domain Eukaryota; kingdom Metazoa; phylum Chordata; class Mammalia; order Artiodactyla; family Monodontidae; genus Monodon; species Monodon monoceros. The sequence continues at coordinate 115,755,443 of NW_021703767.1, read as the reverse complement.
TTCTTCTCTATAAAATCTCCAAGTCCATTCTCCTAATTTTGACTGTAGTTCTGGGTCCATGTTTCTAACTGCCTTCAGCGGTCATAATTTTCTTCCCCAAACCAGATTCTTTACACCTTTTTTTTTTTTTTTAAGTATCTAACTGAGGTGGAAAATTGCATAATACATTGAAAACTATTTTGATAGACAAAGTTTGTTTTCCATTACTGAGTAATTGTGTAAAGCATTTTTCCGGGAGGCTGGGGCAAGGAGTTGTACATCCCAAAGAGAAGAAAAGTATCACAGGAAAATAATTTTGGGGCTGTATACTTAACTGAGAAAGTAGTGATTTAACATTTTTGGAGTAGCCTAAAAAACAAACAACACTATTGTAAAGTCTATCTTAAAGTCTCATTAAATGCTAAGGGAATAATTAAAATTTCAACCTCATAATTAAAATATTCAACGTAGGTGCTTGTGTTTGAACCTGAATTGAAACTGAACAAATGGAACGACTCTGAATGCTTTTGACACTAGATTTGCTCGCACCGGCTCCAGAATAGCCCCAACTAACTTTTTTTAAAAGTTTAAGCAAATTACAGGTTGTAAACAGTCACCAGTAAACAATTCCAACTGTAAATGGTAAAGTTGAGTTCAATATCTTTGTTTGTGTGGGAACAGAAGGAAGAGGTAGAGGAAGATAAAAAAGAGAGAGGGGTGTGGGGATAAATATTTCTGTAGGAAAAATAGAAAATCTGGATTTTTTTCTGCTATTATGTACCAAAATGTTAGTTGACTGCTAACTCTCTGCTTATTCTTCTTTGAATTGTTGGAACCAAAATGATGTGTCATTTACTCCACAGCTTCTTTGAACGCTACATTTTTTATTTTCTTTGGACAAAAGCCCATGGCAACTTACTTGATTGGGGCAACAAATATATAAGCTTTTAGAATCCTGGAATCTGTCAAATGTAAAGAGACCAGATTATTTTAGCATTAAATGAGAATAAACTGTGTTTTTAGAAAAAAAAAATCTATTTAAGTTTTTTTGACTATAAGGTCATAATTGAATAAGCAGTTCTTTGAGAATTTTTTATAATTTTTGTTATTTCTCCAAGGCTGTAAAAACATATATGGATAATGTTAACCTTGCTCCTAAATTGTCGTAGTGGTTCTTCCTGTCTTCCTTCCAGGATCTGGGATTACTAACATTTGTGAAATCACTTCACAAAGTGATTAGGACATTAACTACAGGGGCAAAAACAGCTAAATTTGTAAATATCTGAGTAGATGCACCAAAAAAATCCTGTTCATTAAGTAATGGTGCTTTGTAACAAGTTCATTTGACTGTGGAAATCTGAAAAATGTGTTACTGTGTGGGTCATTTTAAAAACCATGATTTGAAAAAAATATGGTGTGAGTTGTAATTCTTTCTAATTAAAAACCAGGCAAGCCCTTAGGTGGGAGTCACAGCGAGCTACCCTGAGTTTTTCCCAAGCCTAACAAAAGAGAGACGAACTGGCCACTGCTTGTGCCTGCCAACCGTGCATTGTTCAAGGAATCAAAATAAAGAGGCAGAGAGGTCAAGGGTTAGGAGCTCATATTTCCACTCTACATGACCCTGTCTCGGGCTGGGGGTGCACTTGTCGTCTGTTTCTGAAGGTCTCTCAACACAGGGCTCTCCTCCACCCCTTTCGGGAAACTCCCGTGTAGACGACGCTGGTGATTAATGAAAAGGGCTCACAGGAGACCTTCTTAAAATTCTTTGGACAAAAGAGTCCTCAGCACGAATGCTTCAGAAGAATACCTGCAGACATTACTGTCTACAGAATACAGTGGAAATATCTGTGTTTTCCACCAATTCCACCTTTTTAGAACATATTAAATAACTTGATAAATGGTGTGCCACTTTCTATTCTTGTTACAGGCTGTCACTCGAATAACTTAAATCTTCACACTTCATGTAGCTGCAGAATATGGGGTTGGTTTTTATTTTTATATTATTTTCATTATCTCAAAGTAGAATTAAGTGACTGTTGGGTTGAATCCTGAAATTCTACTTCGTCCACAAATAGCGGGGAACATTACGATTGTGCTCTAGAAAATAAAATTGAGATATATAGGACAATTTTATCAAAATCTGACAAAGTAGAACATAAATTATGAATGGTTTCCTCGTGACATTGTAGATACCGGAACAAAAAGCACACAAAAACATACTTCATTCAAACCCAAACCTTGTTATTATCACGCTGTCATTGGCTGCTTTGCTAGAAATTTCTCAAGGGATTATAAAACATATTAATGAAAATCCAAAAGTGCTCTTAAAAGATTATTTTTTCTCCAAATACTTTTATGACAGTGAAATTAAACATGCTGTGGCTATTATTTTTTCTAGTGGTTTAGGACAGTGAAATAAGACATAGGCTCCAGTTCTAAGAGCTATCTGGGGTTCAATTTCTGGAGACCCTAACGTCTAATGCCTAACCTACAGCTGCACTGATTAGAAAAGTGTTTCTTAAATTCCACACTGTTAGCACTAATGAGCCTACCGAAAACTAGGAATTATCAGTTAAATCTGCTGTTAAGCTGCTCCCTTCACAGTATACCAGCTACACGGCATTTCTTACTATCCTACAACTCAATATAGCACTTCTCGAAATGGCCACCTTCTAGTTAACAGAAATCTGTTGTGGAGGAAGGAAGGGAAAGGGGAGAGGCCAATTTGCCTATGACAATGGGTGTAACATGCCTCCAACCCCAAATTGTAATTTGTAGAGTGATTTCTATCAAACGCCATCCCTTCAGTCTGTCTACATGGAATGTTATAGAAATATTCTTTACCAGATATATATATTTTCTCCCATTTTCTGTGCTTACCAGCTTTCCAAAGCAAAAAGGATTTCAGATTTCCTAACCTGTGCAAATCACAACTATAGACTGTGAGGCAGTTTTGACCAAACTAAAGGAAAACAACAAAAAAGAATAAAACACTTCCTTTAGCTAAATTTCATTAAATTTAAATTTAGATAAGTAGGAGTTTCCCCCTGTTTTATGAAAGTATTTAACCTCTAAAATAACCATTGCTATGGAGAAGTAATATATGTATTTTGGGAGCACAGTAACATTTTCTAGATAAAGTGAATTATGATTCAGCCTTTTTCTTTTCTGAGAGATATACTGCAACTTTTCAGGTTGCTAAAAAACTGATACAAAGGGAAGGGTTAACAAACACATATATACAAGCAGAGGAAACTATATGAAAACAAAATTCTTTTTCAAAATTGTTTAGAAATCTTCTTTATTTCCAGGGACCATTAGTCAAATTTGAAGTTTTAACTCATGTCCCCTTTTTCCTCTTAAATGGTGTTTTGATCACATCCAGCTAAATGTCCTTTCTGCCTTCTCTGCCATCACCTCCCCGCCATTCTTCCAGCTTCCTTCACCCCCCACCTGCATTTCTTTCTCTCCTGTTTCTCTGTTGTAGGTTAAGTGAGAGTGCGGTATGAGGGGTTAGAACCTGAACACTGGGGCCAGATTTCCTGTGTCTTTCATTTACCAGCTGTGTGAGTTCAGACAAATTACTTAATCTCTCTCTATGCTCCATTTCTTCATATATAAAATGGAGATCATAATAATACCTATGCTATAGACTTGATAAGCGCGTTAAAATAATTTATATAAAGCTTGGACCATAGTAAGCATTATATTATGATTGGAGCCATTTGCAGGCAGGTGTTTCCATACAAGCTCCTTGAAGGCAGGGGCCAGGTTTTCTTTTTCTTTTTTTAAAAAATTCTCTGAATTCCTTTTTTGGAGTCCAGCAGTCATAGCTCTTAAATGAATACGGCATCAAGGGGAAAATAAAAGTGAATACATTGCTGTGGTTAGAAGTTTTTTTAGTAGACAGCATTTGATTCCATCTGAATTGGACAGAATTATTGCTCTGCTGTCTCCTTTTTCCTTCCATTTCTCCAAGGCTTCTGCCTGGAACACACTCAGCAATCTGTGTGCAGCCTGAACCCTAGGCCAGAGTACAACTTTTGAAGTTGGTAGGACTTCTAGAAGGAGGCGAGAGGCGAGAGATGCTAAGTGGGGATTGACACCAGCAAATATATATGCCCTAGTACATTTCTATATGAATTTCAATGTGAAAACGTACAATGTATTCAAGGTCTTGGAACTGATTCTCTGTAATATTTATATAAGTAAAGAGACATTTACTTAAATAAAAAGTTTAAATTTGGAAACAAAATCGCTTGTTTCTAATGGAGAAGTAGATAAAGTTTTGCAGAGAAAGAGGACCAACTGCTTTGCCCCTTTTGAAACCATCTCTAATCTTGCTGGGGAAGTGATTATATGAATATGCTTAAATTTGAATATAAACATAATATCAGGCACAGATATTCTTCATGTCGGGTGCCTGTGTTTGCAGTCACTGACAACACCTTTATCAGTGAACCATGTCATATTTATGTGTTATAATCACTGCCTTGACAGATTTAGATAAGCACCTGTAGGGATTCTTAACAAGAAGTTTGCTCCCTTTATCTGAAAACTGCCAGTACCTTTACTTTTAAGCACTCTTGCTTTGCACAATGTAAGTTATTAGTTTGAAGATTTGAATTAACAGGATGTCAAAAATGTGGAGATGGGTAACTAAATGCCAGTAATTAAACTGAAGAAATGCACCATTTTCACTGCACAAGATGGGCTGGCAAGCCACTGGCCCGAGGAGCTAACAAATGAACATGTTCCTAAAGATTGGCTTCTGTTTAAAAATGCAGTTCCCCCCGCACCCGCCCCCCCCGCAATGTCTAGTTTCATGTATCAATAGCAATTGATTCAACAATTAAGGAAGACCATGATAATTATTTGACCAGCTACCTGGTTTATTTGAGATGTCAACAAAATATCTTTTATGAACTCCAGATAGACTTTCTGCTTTGCAAACATTTGCCCCTGTTTACTTGTTAGCCTTGCTGACACAAACATTGCTGTATCAAACTGTAAAAAGCGGCTCCTTGCTCAGGAAACCCAAGGTAATATCTAGCATCTTGGCATTCTCCTGAAGAATTAGTGCCTGGAGGCAAAACAACATTAGTGAGGATTAATAGAATTCTCGAGTAAGCCTTCTTTCTCCCTCCTCTCTCTGCCCCAGCTTTTATGTGTTAACCTTCAAATAATTTTAGCGTGTTTTTTTGGTGTGTGCTGAACTATTAAAAGTGGTATTTTTTCTGTATCTAGCTAGTAGATGGTTTATGGTGGCGTCACATGTTTTCCGACAGCCACTCCATATTTCAATTTCTATACTTTAATATTGCTACAGTTTAAAATCCAAATAGATAAGAGATGATACGTCTTCTAAAAAATGTATTTTTTCCAGGTACATTGATTTAGTAGCTTTGCTGACTATGTCAGAGGGCCCTTAAACCTTTGTCAGACATTTCTGGGAGTTGATAAGAGATAGAGGAAGAAACTCTTATAAAGAAGTTTTCTGTCACCTCACAAATAGTGGGATGTTTTGGAAGCATTAGCTTGCCCGTGTCTGATTCTAACAAATAATGGACTTGAACTGGATGATTTTGTGAGTTGCTTCCGCACTGGAGTCATATTAGACACTTTAGCCAACAGGAAATCTGAGGCCCTTGGTCTTGCAGTTTGACTGGAGCAGTAGAAATTGGAAGGAAGGATGGGCGTTTTAAGTGACATAAAGCACTCTGCATAAAGAGCATGAGATATAAAATAAAGCCTATAAACCACACAGTTCCAATGAGGTTACCATCCCCAACGATATATTTTTTAAACTGCAATCTGTAGACTCCAGCACTTCAAGACCTCATGCAAAGTGGCCTTAAAATGGATTGCACAGACATACTTCTGGAATCATTTTTAAGAATTAGGTCAGGTGAAATCATTGTCATGTCCTATGCTTTTATTGAAATAAGATTATCTTTATTTCTAGCTTGTTAATATGGTCACATTCTGAAGGCATTTTTTTTGGTTGCAAATTCCTCAGAAAATCAGTGACATTCCAAAATATTAAAAATGTTCTGTCTAAATATATCAACTACCGCCTTTAGTTAACAGTTCTATCAATTATCTCACTACTCCCTCTCACACTAATAAGACTGGTGGAATCTTTTTCCTAATTTAATTCAACCAAGCCACACCAATCCAATCGTCTGATTCCCAAGCTTTTCAGTTAGCTGCAGAACTGAAGTTCTTGGTTTAAGTTAGAACTATTATACACATAAATTGCCATAAATAACGATTCCTTGAGAAGAAAGTAGGTCATAAACATAAAGAATATAATATAAAAGACAGTTTCAAGCATATGTTGCTTCGTTTCTGTTCAAATAGTCTGGATAGCCTGTTAAGATGCTCCAACTTCCTGTAATAGAGAGTGAAATGAACATTTTTCTATAAAATGTGTCCCTCTTGGTTATTTAATGTAGCAGAACAATAGCAAAATAAAATACCAGCAGACTATCTGATAATTTTTTATTGAGGAAACAGGGAAGTTAGGATGAAATGTAGGACTCTTCAAGTTAACAGGAAAATATACTTCTAGCTTTCAGGGCCACCTCAAGATGCTCTACCATTTATCAAAAAATCTCTTCAATTTTCAAAATCCCTCTTTGGACCTCCTGGGACTATAAACAAAGGCCATATTGTATCCTTGGCTGAAGCTTGTTAAGTGGTTCATGAATAATACTAAATGCATCCTCCCTGTAAATCTCCTTGATGTAGGACTACTGTTACCCAGCCACAAACTTCACTGACATCCATCATAAACTCAGAGATGGGAGATTTACAACATGCATCCAAATAACTGCTTCCAGGGTCCCATCAATGAGATTCTCTTGAACACAAAGTCAGAGAACAGAGAAATATTTGTGCTTTTTTTGTCTTTAGTGCAATGAGTTGAAAACACTTCTAATATTCTTTGGACTGATCTTTCAGAACAATAATTTAAGGTGATGAATCATTGGCACTTACATTTATAAAGGCATTTCATGCAGAGTAAGTGGAAAGATTTAAGTGCTGTGAAGACTATTTCAGAGATCCTGGACATGTTATTCTTTAACTTTTTTTTTTTTTTTAAGAGAAGAGCACAAGTGATGTCTTTAGATGTCTATGTAAGTTGGTAAGAACTTGGATGTGTTTCTTCTAATGAACAACCTATTTGGGGGATCTATCTATTTGTGGTCACTAAAAGAAGAAATGGCAAGTAGGATCTGGTGCATCCCAGGGATGTTTCCTGTAGAGAGGAAGGGGAAATGTAAGGCGAAATTACATGTTTAGAGTCCCCCTGTGATTGGCAGTATTTAGTGGTAAGTTCAGTGTCACCTGAAGCAGCATTACTTGTCTTTTTTCTTTCAAGCGTATTTGTCATGTGAAACTGTATTGTTTCAACAGGGAAAGGATTTATTTAATATCTCACAATGGACTCTTGATTTTCAGTGTAAGCAGAAGCTACATCGGGCACTTTCAATAGGTCCAAGAAGTGAAACACCTTTTAAAATGTGTTTCATCCACTGTCCTATAATTTAGATCTATTACTACGGAAATATTTTAATACCTACAGTAATAATTCAGTTAACGTCGTTGTTCTTTCCAGGAACTATGGGTGAACTTAAGTCTGTCCTTGAGCTTGTTAATGCTTGTGTAGAGGATGTGGCTCTCTGAATGCCTCGGTCTTAGTACCTCTTCACAGTGAATGTGTATCAAGCCATGACTACTTTTTTTTTTTTAACATCTTTATTGGAGCATAATTGCTTTACAATGTTGTTAGTTTCTGCTGTATAACAGCTATATGTATATATATGTATATATATATATATATATATATCCCCTCCCTCTTGCGTCTCCCTCCCACCCTCCCTATCCCACCCTTCTATGTGGTCACAAAGCACTGAGCTGATCTCCCTGTGCTATGTAGCTGCTTCCCACTAGCTATCTATCTTACATTTGGTCGTGTATATATGTCAATACCACTGTCTCACTTCATCCCAGCTTACCTTTCCCCCTACCCGTGTCCTCAAGTCCATTCTCTACATCTGCATCTTGATTCCTGTCCTGCCCTAGGTTCATCAGAAACTTTTTTTTTTTTAGTTTCCACATATATGTGTTAGCATATGGTATTTGTTTTTCTCTTTCTGACTTAGTTCATTCTGTATGACAGACTCTAGGTCTATCCACCTCACTACAAATAACTCTCTATGACATAAATCACAGCAAGATCCTTTTTGACCCACCTCCTAGATAAATGGAAATAAAAACAAAAATAAACAAATGGGACGTAATGAAACTTAAAAGCTTTTGCACAGCAAAGGAAACCATGAACAAGATGAAAAGACAACCCTCAGAACAGGAGAAAATATTTGCAAACAAAACAACTGACAAGGGATTAATCTCCAAAATATACAAGCAGCTCATGCAGCTCAATACCAAAAAAAACAAACAACACAATCCAAAAATGGGCAGAAGACCTAAATAGACATTTCTCCAAAGAAGATATACAAATTGCCAACAAAAACATGAAAAGATGCTCAACATCACTAATCCTTAGAGAAATGCAAATCAAAACTGCAATGAGGTATCACCTCACACCGGTCAGAATGCCCATCATCAAAAAATCTAGAAGCAATAAATGCTGGAGAGGGTGTGGAGAAAAGGGAACCCTCTTGCACTGTTGGTGGGAATTCAAATTGATACAGCCACTATGGAGAACAGTATGGAGCTTCCTTAAAAACCTAAAAATAGAAATACAATATGACACAGCAATCCCACTACTGGACGTATATCCTGAGAAAACCTTAATTCAAAAAGAGTTATGAACCACAATGTTCATTGCAGCACTATTTACAATAGCCAGGACATGGAAGCAACCTAAATGTCCATCGACAGATGAATGGATAAAGAAGATGTGGCACATATATGCAATGGAATATTACTCAGCCATGGCTATTTATTTAGACAAGTGCGTGTCAGCCTCCGGTTGTAAATGCATACGAATTTTGTTAAATTCTTCTAGAAGTCAGACACTGTAGCTTTTCTGCTTGTTGATGTACTACAGGCTAACTATAATAGAGTAAAACAAGCCTTCAAAATTTAGTATGTTCTTTTTATGAAAACATAAAATGACAAAGCGTTTGCTAGCATAAACCAAGATCATTAGATTAACCAGCTGAAAGTGATTTTATTGGTGGCAAATGTTTCCAGACCTGGGGAGTTCAGGAGGCTGAGGAGGAATTATTTAAGAATACATTTGAGGGGACCAGGAGAAGATGGCGGAAGAGTAAGACATGAAGATCACCTTCCTCCCCACAGATAAACCAGAAATACATCTACACGTGGAACAACTCCTACAGAACACCTATTGAACGCTGGCAGAAGACATCAGACCTCCCAAAAGGCAAGAAACCCCCCAGGTACCTGGGTAGGGCAAAAGAAAAAAGAATAAACAGAGACAAAAGGATAGGGACGCGACCCGCACCAGTGGGAGGGAGCTGTGAAGGAGGAAAGGCTTCCGCACACTAGGAAGCCCCTTCGCGGGCGGAGACTGCGGGTGGCGGAGGGGGGAAGCTTCAGAGCCACGGAGGAGAGCACAGCAACAGGGGTGCGGAGGGCAAAGGGGAGAGATTCCTTCAAGGAGGATCGGTGCCGACCAGTACTCACCAGCCCGAGAGGCTTGTCTGCTCACCCGCCTGGGCGGGCGGGGCTGGGAGCTGAGACTCGGACTTCAGAGGTCAGATCCCAGGGAGAGGACTGGGGTTTGTGGCGTGAACACAGCCTGCAGGGGGTTAGTGCACCACAGCTAGCTGGGAGGGAGTCCGAGAAAAAGTCTGGAGCTGCCGAAGAGGCAAGAGACTTTTTCTTCCCTCTTTGTTTCCTGGTGCGCGAGGAGAGGGGATTAAGAGCACTGCTTAAAGGAGCTCCAGAGACGGGCGCGAGCCGCGGCTAAAAGCGTGGACCCCAGAGACGGGCATGAGACGTTAAGGCTGCTGCTGCCGCCACCAAGAATCCTGTGTGCAAGTACAGGTCACTATCCACACCCCGCTTCCGGGGAGCCTGTGCAGCCCGCCACTGCTAGGGTCCCGGGATCCAGGGACAACTTCCCCGGGAGAACGCACGGCACGCCTCAGGCTGGTGCAATGTCATGTTGGCCTCTGCTGCCGCAGGCCCTCCCCGCACTCCGTACCCCTCCCTCCCACTGGCCTGCGTGAGCCAGAGCCTCCGAATCAGCTGCTCCTTTAACCCCGTCCTGTCTGAGCAAAGAACAGACGCCCTCAGGCGACCTACAAGCAGAGGCGGGGCCAAATCTAAAGCAGAATCCCAGGAGCTGTGAGAATAAAGAAGGGAAAGGGAAATCTCTCCCAGCAGCCTCAGGAGCAGTGGATTAAAGCTTCACAATCAACTTGATGTACCCTGCATCTGTGGAATACATGAATAGACAACGAATCATCCCAAATTGAGGAGGTGGACTTTGGGAGCAAGATTTATGATTTTTTCCCCTTTACCTCTTTTTGTGAGTGTGTATGGGTATGCTTCTGTGTGAGATTTTGTCTCTATAGCTTTGCTTTCACCATTTGTCCTAGGATTCTGTCTGTCCATTCTTTTTTTTTTTAACTTAAAGTTTTTTTTCATAATAATTATTTTTTATCTTTTATTTTAATAACTTTATTTTATTTTATCCTACTTTATTTTATTTTACCCTCTTTCTTTCTTTCTTTCTATTTTTTCTCCCTTTTATTCTGAGCTGTGTGGATGAAAGGCTCTTGGAAGTCCAGCCAGGAGTCAGTGCTGTGCCTCTGAGGTGGGAGAGCCAACTTCAGGACACTGGTCCACAAGAGATCTCCCAGCTCCACATAATATCAAATGGCGAAAATCTCCCAGAGATCTCCATCTCAACACTAAGACCCAGCTTCACTCAACGACCAGCAAGTTACAGTGCTGGACACCCTATGGCAAACAACTAGCAAGACAGGAACACAGCCCCATCCATTAGGAGAGAGCCTGCCTAAAATCATAATAAGGCCACAGACACCCAAAACACACCACCAGATATGGACCTGCCCACCAGAAAGAAAAGATCCAGCCTCATCCACCAGAACACAGGCACTAGTCCCCTCCACCAGGAAGCCTACACAAGCCACTGAACCAACCTTAGCTGCTGGGGACAGACACCAAAAACAACGGGAACTATGAACTGGTAGCCTGTGAAAAGGAAACCCCAAACACAGTAACATAAGCAAAATGAGAAGACAGAAAAACACACAGCAGATGAAGGAGCAAGGTAAAAACCCACCAGACCGAACAAATGAAGAGGAAATAGGCAGTCTACCTGAAAAAGAATTCAGAATAATGATAGTAAAGATGATCCAGAATCTTGGAAATAGAATAGAGAAAATGCAAGCAACATTTAACAAGGACCTAGAAGAACTGAAGAGGAAACAAGCAATGATGAACAACACAATAAATGAAATTAAAAATACTCTAGAAGGAATCAATAGCAGAATAACTGAGGCAGAAGAACGGATGAGTGACCTGGAAGATAAAATAGTGGAAATAATTACTGCAGAGCAGAATAAAGAAAAAAGAATGAAAAGAACTGAGTACAGTCTCAGAGACCTCTGGGACAACATTAAGCACACCAACATTTGAATTACAGGGGTCCCAGAAGAGGAAGAGAAAAAGAAAGGGACTGAGAAAATATTTGAAGAGATTATATTTGAAAACTTCCCTAATATGGGAAGGAAATAGTTAATCAAGTCCAGGAAGCACAGAGAGTCCCACACAGGATAAATCCAAGGAGAAACACGCCAAGACACATATTAATCAAACTATCAAAAATTAAATACAAAGAAAACATATTAAAAGCAGCAAGGGAAAAGCAACAAATAACACTCAAGGGAATCCCCATAAGGTTAACAGCTGATCTTTCAGCAGAAACTCTGCAAGCCAGAAAGGAGTGGCAGGACATATTTAAAGTGATGAAGGAGAAAAACCTGCAACCAAGATTACTCTACTCAGCAATGATCTCATTCAGATTTGATGGAGAAATTAAAACCTTCACAGACAAGCAAAAGCTGAGAGAGTTCAGCACCACCAAACCAGCTTTACAACAAATGCTAAAGGAACTTCTCTAGGCAAGAAGCACAAGAGAAGGAAAAGACCTACAATAACAAACCCAAAACAATTAAGAAAATGGGAATAGGAACATACATATCAATAATTACCTTAAATGTTAATGGATTAAATAGTCCCACCAAAAGACACAGACTGGCTGAATAGATACAAAAACAAGACCCATATATATGCTGTCTACAACAGACGCACTTCAGACCTAGGGACACATACAGACTGAAAGTGAGGGGATGGAAAAAGATATTCCATGCAAATGGAAATCAAAAGAAACCTGGAGTAGCAATTCTCATATAAGACAAAATGGACTTTAAAATAAAGACTATTACAAGAGACAAAGAAGGACACTACATAATGATCAAGGGATCGATCCAACTAGAAGATACAACAATTGTAAATATTTATGGACCCAACATAAGAGCACCTCAATACATAAGGCAAATACTAACAGCCTTAAAAGGGGAAATCAACAGTAACACAATCATAGTAGGGGACTTTAACACCCCACTTTCACCAATGGACAGATCATCCAAAATGAAAATAAATAAGGAAACACAAGCTTTAAATGATACATTAAACAAGATGGACTTAATTGATATTTAGGACATTCCATCCAAAAACAACAGAATACACATTTTCCCCAAGTGCTTATGGAACATTTTCTAGGATAGATCATATCTTGGGTCACAAATCAAGCCTTGGTAAATTTAAGAAAATTGAAATCATGTCAAGTATCTTTTCCAACCACAACGCTATGAGACTAGATATCAATTACAGGGAAAGATCTGTAAAAAATACAAATATATGGAGGCTAAACAATACACTACTTAATAACCAAGAGATCACTGAAAAAATCAAAGAGGAAATCAAAAAATACCTAGAAAAAAATGACAATGAAAACACGATGACCCAAAACCTATGGGATGCAGCAAAAGCTGATCTAAGAGGGAAGTTTACAGCAATAGAGTCCTACCTTAAGAAACAGGAAACATCTCAAATAAACAACCTAACCTTGCAACTAAAGCAATTATAGAAAGAAGAACAAAAAAACCCCAAAGTTAGCCGAGGGAAAGAAATCATAAAGATCAGATCAGAAATAAATGAAAAAGAAATGAAGGAAATGATAGCAAAGATCAATAAAATTAAAAGGTGGTTCTTTGAGAAGATAAAGAAAATTGATAAACCAGTAGCCAGACTCATCAAGAAAAAAAGGGAGAAGACTCAAATCAATAGAATTAGAAATGAAAAAGGAGAAGTAACAACTGACACTGCAGAAATACAAAGGATCATGAGAGATTACTACAAGTAACTCTATGCCAATAAAATGGACAACCTGGAAGAAATGGATAAATTCTTAGAAATGCACAACGTGCCAAGATTGAACCAGGAAGAAATAGAAAATATGAACAGACCAATCACAAGCACTGAAATTGAAATTGTGATTAAAAATCTTCCAACAAACAAAAGCCCAGGACCAGATGGCTTCACAGGTGAATTCTATCAAACATTTAGAGAAGAGCTAACACCTATCCTTCTCAAACTCTTCCAAAATATAACAGAGGGAGGAACACTCCCAAATTCATTCTACGAGGCCACCATCACCCTGATACCAAAACCAGACAAAGATGTCATGAAGAAAGAAAACTACCGGCCAATATCACTGATGAACATAGATGCAAAAATCCTCAACAAAATACTAGCAAACAGAATCCAACAGCACATTAAAAGGATCATACACCATGATCAAGTGGGGTTTATTCCAGGAATGCAAGGATTCTTCAATATACGCAAATCAATCAACATCATACACCATGTTAACAAATTGAAGGAAAAAAACCATATGATCATCTCAATAGATGCAGAAAAAGCTTTTGACAAAATTCAATGCCCATTTATGATAAAAACCCTCCAGAAAGTAGGCCTAGAGGGAACTTTCCTCAACATAATAAAGGCCATATATGACAAACCCACAACCAACATCATCCTCAGTGGTGAAAAACTGAAAGCATTTCCACTAAGATCAGGAGCAAGACAAGGTTGCCCACTCTCACCACTATTATTCAACAAAGTTTTGGAAGTTTTAGCTACAGCAATCAGAGAAGAAAAACAAATAAAAGTAATCCAAATCGAAAAAGAAGTAAAGCTGTCACTGTTTGCAGATGACATGATACTATACATAGAGAATCCTAAAGATGCTACCAGAAAACTACTAGAGCTAATCAATGAATTTGGTAAAGTAGCAAGATACAAAATTAATGCACAGAAATCTCTGGCATTCCTATCCACTAATGATGAAAAATCTGAAAGTGAAATCAAGAAAACACTCCCATTTACCATTGCAACAAAAAGAATAAAATATCTAGGAATAAACCTACCTAAGGAGACGAAAGACCTGTATGCAGAAAATTATAAGACACTGATGAAAGAAATTAAAGATGATACAAATAGATGGAGAGATATACCATGTTCTTGGATTGGAAGAATCAACATTGTGAAAATGACTCTACTACCCAAAGCAATCTACAGATTCAATGCAATCCGCATCAAACTACCACTGGCATTTTTCACAGAACTAGAACAAAAAAATTCACAATTTGTATGGAAACACAGAAGACCCCTAATAACCAAAGCAATCTTGAGAACGAAAAATGGAGCTGGAAGAATCAGGCTCTGTGACTTCAGACTATACTACAAAGCTACAGTAATCAAGACAGTATGGTACTGGCACAAAACCAGAAATATAGATCAATGGAACAGGATAGAAAGCCCAGAGATAAACCCACGCACATATGGACACCTTTTCTTTGATAAAGGAGGCAAGAATATACAGTGGAGAAAGGACAGCCTCTTCAATAAGTGGTGCTGGGAAAACTGGACAGGTACATGTAAAAGTATGAAATTAGAACACTGTCTAACACCATACACAAAAATGAACTCAAAATGGATTAAAGACCTAAATTGGGCTTCCCTGGTGGCACAGTGCTTGATTGTCCGCCTGCCAATGCAGAGGATACGGGTTCATGCCCCAGTCTAGGAAGATCCCATATGTTGTGGAGCAGCTAGGCCCATGAGCCATGGCCACTGAGCCTGTGCATCTGGAGCCTGTGCTCCACAATGGGAGAGGCCACAACAGTGAGAGGCCCGCGTACCACACACACACACAAAAAAACCCTAAATATAAGGCCAGACACTATCAAACTTTTAGAGGAAAACATAGGGAGAACACTCTATGACATAAATAACAGCAAGATCCTTTTTGACCCACCTCCTAGAGAAATGGAAATAAAAACAAAAATAAACAAATGGGGCCTAATGAAACTTAAAAGCTTTTGCACAGCAAAGGAAACCATAAACAAGACCAAAAGACAACCCTCAGAATGGGAGAAAATATTTGCAAATGAAGCAACTGACAAAGGATTGATCTCCAAAATTTACAAGGAGCTCATGCATCTCAATATCAAAAAAGCAAAAAGCCCAGTCCAAAAATGGGCAGAAGACCTAAGTAGACATTTCTCCAAAGAACATATACAGATTTCCAGCAAACACATGAAAGAATGCTCAACATCATTAATCATTAGAGAAATGCAAATCAAAACTACAATGAGATATCATCTTACACCAGTCAGAATGGCCATCATCAAAAAATCTAGAAGCAATAAATGCTGGAGAGGGTATGGAGAAAAGGGAACCCTCTTGCACTGTTGGTGGGAATTCAAATTGATACAGCCATTATGGAGAACAGTATGGAGGTTCCTTAAAAAACTAAAAATAGAATTACCATATGACTCAGCAGTACCACTACTGGGCATATACCTTGAGAAAACCATAATTCAAAAAGGGTCATGTACCAAAATGGTCAATGCAGCTCTATTTACAATAGCCCGGGGATGGAAGCAACCTAAGTGTCCATCATCGGGTGAATGGATAAAGAGGATGTGGCACATATATACAATGGAATATTACTCAGCCATAAAAAGAAATGAAATTGAGTCATTTGTAGTGAGGTGGATGGACCTAGAGTCTGTCATACAGAGTGAAGTAAGTCAGAAAGAAAAACAAATACCATATACTAACACATATATATGGAATTTAAGAAAAAAAAATGTCATGAAGAACCTAGGGGTAAGACAGGAATAAAGACACAGACCTACTAGAGAATGGACTTGAGGATATGGGGAGGGAGAAGGGTAAGCTGTGGCAAAGTGAGAGAGTGGCATGGACATATATACACTACCAAACGTAAGGTAGATAGCTAGTGGGAAGCAGCCGCATAGCACAGGGAGATCAGCTTGGTGGTTTGTGACCACCTAGAGGGGTGCGATAGGTGGGAGGGTGGGAGGGAGGGAGATGCAAGAGGGAAGAGATATGGGAACATACGTATATGTATAACTGATTCACTTTGTTATAAAGCAGAAAGTAACACACCATTGTAAAGCAATTATATTCCAATAAAGATGTTAAAAAAAAAGAATACATTTGAAACACGGGAACATTATTATTATTATTTATTGTTCACTAAGAGAATTTATGAATGCTAAAAGCTAATACAATGCTTGTTTGGATAAGTGGTTGCATAGAGAAATATTCTTAGTTCAACAGATAACAATTCTCAGACATTTTCCCTCACACTCAGCATGGGTAGTGATTAGTACTTAACTTAAACAAATCTCTAGTGTTCACATAATTCCATATAAGAAAAATATGTTTAGGCTTCCCTGGTGGCGCAGTGGTTGAGTCCGCCTGCTAATGCAGGGGACGTGGGTTCGTGCCCCGCTCCGTGAGCCATGGCCGCTGAGCCTGCGCGTCCAGAGCCTGTGCTCCGCAACGGGAGAGGCCACAACAGTGAGAGGCCCGCGTACCACAGCAAAAAAAAAAAAAAAAAAAAAAAGAAAAAGAAAAATATGTTTAGAAGATTGAACACTATTTTGTTTAATAAAATACTTTATAGAATCATAAATTAAGTAAACTAAATAAATTATAGAACCATAAGTTAAAGAACCATAATTATACCCTCCAGCCTCCTTCCTCCCAAAGAAAAACTTGTTCAGGGGAAGTCTTCCAAAGTTATGCTCATGGGCAATGGAGGTCATATTTTGCATCATTGGCCAAGTATGTTAAACTTGACATGCAATGTCAGCTGCATTCCAAAACAAAAGAATACTCTGTTGATACAGCTGTAACAGAGTATACTTTTCTTCCTACAGATGCAATTGTTTCTTTACTGAAAATAACAAAACTGTGGGAGATAATGCCCCCAACCCAGCAGACTTGAAGCATATCCAGTACATATCTAAATATTAGCAAAACAAATATGAACTATTTGCTTAATGCATTTGTCTTCTTAATATTTTGTGTGGATGCATGTACATGCGTAAATATCTGTGATTCTGTTTGCATTGTAACCTTTGGTAAGTTTTTTGCCTAGGAATGGTGATGATGTCAGTAAGAGCTCTGTAACTGGACAGTGTTTATTTTTCATTAACAATTGCTAAAAATTGATACTTAGAAAGTTTTCATTGTCCTAAAGCAAGGGATGGCAATGTTTCCTACAAAGGTCCAGGTAGTAAATAATGTAGGCTCTAAGGGCATCTCAGCTCTGTTGCAACTATAACTGTGTCGTTACAGTACAAAGGCACTCCTAGACAATATATACATGAAAGAGTATGACTCTGTGCCAATAAAATTTTACTGATGGGCAAGTTTAAATTCCATACAATTTCACATGTCACAAAATATTATTCTTCTTTCAATTTTGTTTCAACCATTTGGAAATGTAAAAACCATTCATAGCTGGTGAGATGTGTAAAACAAAAACAGGCCTTGGCTTGGATTTGGCCAGTAGGTTGGAGTTTGCCAAATCCTGTCCTAGGGGAATGTTTGGATAGATATTTACTCCATAATTCAGTTCATTATATGTTAATTTTGGTGTAATATTTGGTTCCTCTTGAAGAACCAATTTTCTACATTTCTTCTTAGTGTCAGAGATTAATAATTAGGTTTTATTTTTTCTTTTTTTTGCGAGGTGGGGGAACAGAGGAGGCCAGCAGAGGAGATGAGGAAGTAAGCTCTTTGCACTGAACAAATCAAGAAGGCAAAATCACCTAAATTTTTGTTTTTCCAAAGAAAAGCTGGTGTTTGATATTTGACAGTCTCTCAATAATGTTGCTGCAGCTTTCAGACTGTCTAGAGAAACGCAAAAATTACGCCTAAAGTGTTCATTTTTGCGGTACGCGGGCCTCTCACTGTTGTGGCCTCTCCCGTCGCGGAGCACAGGCTCCGGACGCGCAGGCTCAGCGGCCATGGCTCACGGGCCCAGCCGCTCCGCGGCATGTGGGATCTTCCCGGACCGGGGCACGAACCCATGTTCCTCTGCATCGGCAGGCAGACTCTGAACCACTGCGCCACCAGGGAAGCCCTACTGTGTTACTTTTGTTAAGAAAATCAATACAACTTGAACAAAGTGAAGGCTAGTAGTCAGCATATTAGTTCTAAAAGTGTAAAACTGAAGTAAAAGGTTTTCTCAAAATACTCTTAAAATATGATAAATAAGTTGATAAGAAAGAGCTTCTTAATAATTGTGGAAAATCATCATGAGCATTAATACATTAACTCTGGAAGGAATTCTTGATAACTTATTGCTTTAGCTTAATGTTCTTAAAAATTCAATTTCATTGACTGAATATTTCACCATATTAAGACATGAATATTTTTTAAAGGTATGTTTTGTGGTAAAGTTAATGAAAATAGACTATGTTTTAGAGATGCATAATAAAATATAGATGAAATACTAGGATTTCTGGGTACTTTTCAGTAATTCCAGGTGGGGAGATGACTGGCATATAGTTGAAACCGTAAGTGGATAATTGTTGGAAGTTGAGTAATGGGGTCCTAGAGGTTCATTATGCTATTCTTTCTATTTTGGCCTGTTTGAAATGTGTGTGTGTGTGTTTGTGTGTGAATATATATGTATATATATGAGTGTGTGTATCTATATCTATACATACATACTTATAAATGTCCCCTTAGATCTTATTATTCTTAGAAAGGTCAGTAATAAAGTTGAGCTTAACTTTCCTTTTAGTTTTATTCAGGCAGAATAGTTTATTGAGACACTCATCTGTATTTTGTTCTCACAGCTTCAGATATTCCCTTTTCAACCTTTTATCTAAAGATAGACAACATTTCAACATTTGGGGTTATCTTGACTCAAAGTCATTAAGAATATCAGAAAATATCTTTCTTAGTGAGATAATGTTTAAGCAGGATTGTCTGGTAAAAGGGGATCCTAGAGATGGAAGAAGCAGAAATAGACCCTCCAGATCCCAAGAAGGATGCTGAGGAATCACTGAACTTGGAGCAGAGTAGGTGAGGAAAATTTGCCAGGAGGTTTCAGCAGGAGGTTTGACCAGGGTTGCTAGTGAAAGCACTCTGGCCCTGACATCAGGGAGTCTGTAGGCACTCAGGTAAATCACTGCGGGTTATCTCTGAGTTACCCAGACAAGAGTCCTAGAATCCGGCTATTAGAAAGAACAATGGCCGTGGTGGCCACCACGGTGGCCCGCGAGCCCCGCGTCCCCTCACCAAAATGAGCGCCATCTTATAATTCTGCCACGACCCTAGAAAGAAAGGAGGGCCCTTTCAAGCATGATTATTACTGAATTTCTTCCATCCATGCAGGTGGGGTCTTGGAAAAGATTTAATTGATTTAAAAAAGAAAATTGATATTTTTTTGATCCAAGTTTCATAGAGAAATTTTTGTAATAGCTACAGGGGATCTAAATGTTAAAATATGAATTATTATATATTGAATCAATTAATAAATGTGTACTCTATTTAGAGTCTCCTTTGTAATAATTGTATGTATGTTCTTCTTTAGAGTTTGTCAAAGCAGTTGAGAGTGTGGACTTGGAAGTTAGACACATGCATCCCTTGCCAGTTCTGTGATCTTAGGCAAGTTACTTAACTTTGTTAAGCCTCAGTTTCTTCCAGCGGAAAATAAGTATAATTTTACCTACTTCATAGGGTTTTTAAATTACATAAAGGTAATATTTAATTACATAATGCAGCTAAAATATTTAGTATAGTAGTAACATGGAAATAATAAATATTCAATAAATGTTAGTAATTATTATAAATAACAAATGTTGTTATTTTTAAGTTTTATCATTGTATTTGAAAATAATGCATGGGAATAAAAAAATATTGTGTACGGTCTTACATTTGCCTACCCTTCTTTACATCAAAAGTCTTAGTCTGAAGAGGAAACCACTTTTAACAGTGGTAACTGTTATAAAGTGATCAGTTTTATTCTCTAAATGATATGACTATACTACTATTTATTAATTTTGAACAATATCTATTAACCTCATATTAAAATAGATAAGGGTTTCACTAATTTAAAACCACCCTTACCTACTCTCATCCTGATTTTTAAAACATCTTCCTTTCTTTCTTTCTTCTTCCCTCCCTCCCTTCCTTCCTTCCTTCCTTCCTCCCTCCCTCCCTCCCTTCCTTCCTTCCTTCCTTCCTTCTTTCCTTCCTTCCTTTCCTCCCCCATCACTCTTTCCTCCACTTCTTTTATTTCCTTGAGAAACTATCTAGATATGTATTCTTATCTATAAAGAGTATGCTTTGAAGAATCATTTTCAACCTAGGGTTGTTTATCAGAATCACATCTGAGGAATTTTTAAAGTACAATTATCGAGGTACCACCTCAGTCCCAGCTGATCAGAATCTTCAGGGATTGAACTCAGGCATTTGTACTTTTATGAAAGTACACTTGATTATAAATCATTCATTTTAAACTTATTGGTAGCTTTTAATCTACAGGATGAAGTATTTCTTTAGCTTGGGAATGTTTTCTTTTATTACATTATTAATTAGTTTGTGTGTCTCCCTTTTTTTTTTTTCCACTCTGGAATACCTGTAATATTAAGCTTGATCTCCCATTCTCTCTTCTCCAAATCCACAATTTTCTTTCTTAGTGTTCTGATTTCTGTACTTTTCCTTCATTTTACCAATAAGAATGCACTAAAGTCTATTCTTTTTAGCTTGAAGATGATGGCACCGATAGGATTGTTCTCTTTTTGTGAAGGATAGTTAAATTATAATTCCCAATGTATAACCAATATTAAATTATGCCTGATAATTTTTTTCTCACTGTAGCTGCCATATAATAATCCCATATTTGATTGAGACTCTATAAGTGAAATCTGTAGAATGTAAAGCCCTTTTTACATAGTGGAGAGGAGGTGGTGTGGTGGTATCTTATCTCTTATGAATTAATGCATATAGGAGTAACTGAGGAGACTTGAGGGCAGAACTGCCAGGGCGTTAAACTTTTCAGGGATTTGTGACGTCCCTTTAGAAGGAATTCATATTGTGGGAAGAAAGAGACCAAGCATACAATGGATTTGTCATGGAAGGCAGTGAAAAATTAAGGTATTTAGTTTACACTGTCTTCCTTTACTGACTACCCCAGTTGGTTTCCTCATCTATTTCTTTTTTCTGCAATATACATACCTTTGTCCATGAAGTCGCGTTAGCCAGAACAGTAATGAATAGAGGCTGTAACCTTAAACTTTTTAACATTTTGAGAGCATGAAACTCAAAGCATTTAATGCACTGAAATTTAAAAGGAGGGAAAAAGTGATTGATGTTACTTTGTCATGAAACCTGTCATTGTTTCAGAACAAGAAAAGTTATAGAATACGTAATGCGGGCTTGGCATAAGATTGGTTTATTAGTAGCTTCTTTGGCCCTGGGACTTAGTGTCCAAGGCTTAGTGATGGGACTCTGTGCCCAAACCATAGTTATTTTCACTTTGTAGAGGCAGTACTTGCAGCAATAAATATTGGCAACTTTCATGTAGACCTTGGCAATCATCACCAACTTCTGGAGCAGCTTTGTCGCTTTCAGCATCCTTGGCAACAGAGCATGAATCAGTGTTTGAGTTTAAGCAAGAACAGATCATAATGCCAGCTGAGACATAGGAGACAGCTCTTGAGGAACTCCACAAATAAATGAATGGGGATTTTTGAAGGGAGAGAAATGAATGGGGATTTTTGAAGGGAGAGTGAGAATTTCCTAAAAAATATGGAGGATGCATACTTAGAGTAAGCATCATAAATAAGAAATTGTGTAGTTCATAACAATGTAATAATTTCCAAGTGAAAACAAAAAGAGAGTAGCAGGGCTTCCCTGGTGGCACAATGGTTGAGAGTCCGCCTGCCGATGCAGGGGACGTGGGTTCGTGCCCCGGTCCGGGAAGATCCCACATGCCGCGGAGCAACTGGGCCCGTGAGCCATGGCCGCTGAGACTGTGCGTCCGGAGCTTGTGCTCCGCAACGGGAGAGGCCACAACAGTGAGAGACCCGCGTACCGAAAAAAAAAAAAAAAAAGAGAGTAGCAAAAGGAAATTTGAGAGTGTAGAGGGGTAGGAAAATTGCAATTTTAAGTAGAATGGCCTAAGTACACCTCGTTGAAAAGTTGACATTTGAGCAAGTACTTGAAGGAAGTGAGGAAATTAGCCACTTGGTTATTTAGTAAAGAGTATTCTAGACCTAGGTAGAGTCTATGTAATGGCCCTGAGGCGAAGAGTATGTGATGTGTTCCAAGAACCACAAAAAGGCCAGTAGACCTGGAGCAGAGTGAGCAAAGGGAAGAGAAGTAGGTGTTGATCTCAGAGGGACCATAGTGTGTGAGGTCTGGTAAGACGTTGTAAAAACTTTGGCTTTTATTCTGATTAAAATGGAGAGCCACTTCAGGGCTTTGACATGATCTTATTTATCATTTTAAGGGATCTCTATGGCTGCTTGGGCAGGAGTGGAAGCAGAGACTTGGGAGAGGCAAGTAAGTTTCTTTGTTTTGTTTGCTTTAAATGGATAACTCTGATTCCTTTCCATAGACTCTCTCTATCTCAATTAAGCTGAACAAGTGGAAAATCATTACTTCTTAGGCATAAATTTGATGGGTCTTGTGTTTGAGGGCAGTGGAGTCTCCATCTTAAGGGAAAGAATGAGCTGGGAAGGGCATATCAGGTCGTAACCATTTACTGCACTGGGCTCCTTCAGTGTTGTCACCTTAGAAACACCAGGAGATCCGTAACAACAATGACATAATAATAATAGTTCCTGGGCCCCAAACCAAATAATTAAATCAGAATCCTGTGGTTGAAGCTCAGCCACTGGTTCGTTTTATAAACTTCCCAAGTGATTCTCATGAACAGCCAAGCATGCTTGTCACTGGGCTACATTCAAAGCTCTAGAAATCTATCTTCTACATATGACTTCAAAGATTACTCCAGCCATCTTCATTTATTTTCATCCAAATGGCAAGGAAAAAGGAGCAGCATGTCCAGGGCTAGTACCTTTTAAGCAGAAGTTGCACACCTCACTTTTCTTTTCACATTTCACTGGTGAGAAATGAATCTTTTGTCCATACCTAGTCACAAGGGAGGTGGGGAAATGTAGTTGAGTTGGGCATCCATATGGAAACAATGTGTGTTGTGGGGAGCGGCAGGGGACAAATGAAAGGGTTTGTCATATTATCTCCATATCCCATAGGGAGAAGGTAAGTTTGGGAATGACTTGTTAAAGGCCAGTTCTTTCTGATATCTATAATCCAGCCAGTTATAGATGAGAACTGAGTTCTGAAAAATCTGAGAAGCTGAAATACTTGAACTATGAAAGGTTTTCCTTTCTTGTCCATTCTGTGTCAAAATAACATTTGAAAGGAACTGAGCTGACTATGAATGTAAAAATAACAACCTAAGAGTTTCCTCAATTGATTGTTTCTATATTGATGCTGATACAAGAAATTTGGGGTATGGGAGGGAATGGGGGTGGTTTCACAGGATATTATCCTGCTACAGTGATAACCTTGGTTTGTTAAATACATAACCTATTCAATCTCCTCTCTACTAGAGATCCACCACTGTGGGTTTTCTTCAGTGTAATGGGTTGAAAATAGAGCATCAGAGCTCTGCATCTGTTGTTTGAATTGTCTATTACAAACAGCGATCGTTAGGCAAGAAGCCTGGAGATTCCATGCACAATCAGTGGGTGCCCTGACAGTCAGGGGTAGTAAGAGAATTGGATGCTGGCACAGGGAATGCCACGCTGGATGAATAATGGCACTCCCTGCATTTGCCCCGCTCACAGCAAGCACAAAGTAACACTCTGGAAGCAAGTGAAGGAAGAGAAGAAAGAAAAAATAAATTTTCATTTTGGAACAGCCAACTTGAGGTGGTACAGGGATCTGAGAAAAGCCTGTTCATATCAGCTCAGGGTGATTATATAATTCAGAGCAAACATGTCTCATAATCCAATAATGACAGCTGCTTCTTTTGAACCTATGATGGTAACAATTGTTCTCTTAATCAGTGAGATTAACTTTCCCAAAGTCACATAGCTTCATATCCAAGATTGGCAACTTCATCAAACTTTGTCTTTTAATCTTGCTTGATTATTTTATTATCTAACTTTCCCTGGGTCTATAAGGTCTCTTTCCAAGTCGATATTAAGTTCTGTGGACCTCAAGGACCCTGAGCGTTATCGCTCACAACAATTCTTTCCTATAATGTGCTCAAAGAATGTTTATTAAATAAATGCATGAAAATGAAATAATATATAAAGAAGTTCCATCCATCTTCATACCAACCAGAATATATCCTTTTATAATTCACACTATTCTTCAAGAAAAGTATATCAAATTGTGGGAACTTTTAGAAAATGTTTTCCCCCAGGAGTAGTCAGGTTATCTCCGATGGGGTCATGGCTTCAGCAAATATTTTCCCATTGATTCAGAACCCTTTAAAAGTAACTTCTCTTACCTTCAGCTGGGTGAAAAATGGCTTGATTAGAACTAGATGTGTGCAATTCTCCTAATGTAACTGTGTATAACATCTGCTGTCATTTATTTTTCTTATTAAATTGTAACCTGTGAGGCAGGCTGGAAGCTTAGTGGTAGTATTACTGCCAAGACGCGAGCCAATTCTCAGTCTAAACGCCAAGCTACATAGAGTGTAGAAAAGCTAAGTTAAGCTTTAGGATCTCAAATGGATTTTATGGTAGTCTCTGACACTGGTCATCTTAAGCAGTAGTGAAACATAGCTGTGGTGTTTGAATATTTTCTGGCATTTAAGGTATAGATTTTTATGGGGAGCTGCTCTCATATCAAATAGATTGCAGTAGCAGTGCAGGAGAGGGTTTTTGTCTTTTTTTTCCCACTGGTATACCTCTTATAGACAGAATAGTGCCAGGAACACAGTAGGTTCTCGATAAATATCTGTTGAGTTAATGCCCAAATTGCATGGGGATCGTTTCTGTCTCCATGGAAGGGTCTTGGAAGGTGGGGGTGGATAGGGACAGTGAGGTTAATAAGCTCTTACTTTGATGATTGATCAAACTCCAGTACTCATTGTAGAATATATATATAGTTTTTTTCTGGGGGGGGCGTGCGCACCGTGCAGTTTGTGGGATCGTAGTTCCCCATTCTGTTACTATCAACATTGATAGATGAAGCTGGAGTAACGCTATATGAAATCTTACAGGTACAAAGATGAAATGTTAAGTGGCACATACCAAATCCCAATATTTCTGGATTAGGAAAGCCCCCTTTCAATGACACAGTTACTCTACACTCACCATTTTATGTTGACACATAGAGACAGAAGGTAGTCAATCAGTAAGATATTCGTGATATTTAGAAGTACTTGACTTTCAAATTATTAGTCAAAAATTTTATATGTAAAACCAATTTCCTGTATCAAAATTTTAATCTAATTTCATAGATCAGGCACTTTACATTAGGAAATAAATACTGTATCAAACAAAATCGAGTATATCTGAAAAGTGTGGGTCTTGCCCATTAGAATAGTTCCTAAGTGATATCATGATTAGCCTCTGACAAAAATATCAATATTTGATGCCAGTAATTTTTCCATTGTCAATCTAAGTACATTCTGTATTAATGTGAAAATCCATCTGGTATTTGATCATTTAAAGTATAATAAATATATCATTATATTTATTTTTTAAGCTTTGCAAAGCTTAATGATATCTGGACTAGTGATCTAAACATTTTTATTTGTACATTCTTTTCATTATAAATGTTTAAGTGTGTACTCCCAACATAGTTATTTTAAAAGATTAAAATACATGTACTTTAATATGTAATATACTATATATTTTATAAAGTATAAACAAAACTAAAAATAATAAAGTCGAATTTCTATTTATATATATTTTTACCTAAAAAAGTTGAGTTGCACAGATTCTAAGTTACAGGTATCCTACTTTGGAAACCACTGACCTAAAAACTGTCATATTCATAACAATAAAGGTATATAAGGAGCAAAAGATACAGGTCAGTAACTATGGTGAAAAGGGACCTTTTAGTAATATCAGTGAAGAAAACACTAAATACTTCAATGGAATCATGGCAGAAGTCACTCTGGAAAAATGATATATGAGTCTAAGAAGTACTATCAAGATTTCTTATCCTGTTTCATCAAGATGATGATCATTTGATTCTATATGTGTGTGTGTGTGTGTGTGTGTGTGTTTTCATACCTGTAGAATGTACAAATGGCTCTCATGTAATGAATATTTTTTCATTTTTTTAATAGATCTTTATTGGAGTATAATTGCTTCACAATACTGTGTTAGTTTCTGTTGTACAACAAAGTGAATCAACCATATGCATAAATATATCTCCATATCCCCTCCCTCTTGAGCCTCCCTCCCACCCTCCCTATCCCACCCCTCTAGGTCATCGCAAAGCACCGAGCTGATCTCCCTGTGCTATGCGGCTGCTTCCCACCAGCCAACTATGTTACATTCAGTAGTGTATATATGTCGATGCTACTCTCACTTCGCCCCAGCTTCCTCCTCCCCAACACCGTGTCCTCAAATCCATTCTCTATGTCTGCTTCTTTATTCCTGCCCTGCCACTAGGTTCATCAGTACCATTGGTTTTTTTTTTTAGATTCCATATATATGTGTTAGCATACGGTATTTGTTTTTCTTTTTCTGACTTACTTCACTCTGTATGACAGACTCGAGGTTCATCCACCTCACTACAAGTAACTCAATTTCATTTCTTTTCCTGGCTGAGTAATATTCCATTGTATATATGTGCCACATCTTCTTTATCCATTCATCTGTCAATGGACATCTAGGGTGGTTCCATATCCTGGCTATTGTAAATAGTGCTGCAATGAACATTGTGGTACATGTCTCTTTCTGAATTATGGTTTTCTCAGGGTATATTCCCAGTAGTGGGATTTCTGGGTCATATGATAGTTCTATTTTTAGTTTTTTAAGTAACCTCCATACTGTTCTCCATAGTGGTTGTATCAATTTACACTCCCACCAAAAGTGCAGGAGGGTTCCCTTTTCACCACACCCTTTCCAGCATTTATTGTTTCTAGATTTTTTAAAATTAATTAATTTATTTTTGGCTGCATTGGGTCTTTGCTGCTGCACGTGGGCTAGATTTTTTGACAATGGCCATTCTGACCGGTGTGAGGTGACACCTCATTGTAGTTTTGATTTGCATTTCTCTAATAATTAGTGATGTTGAGCATCCTTTCGTGTGCCTCTTGACCATCTGTATGCCTTCTTTGGTGAAATGTCTATTTAGGTCTTCTGCTGATTTTTTAATTGAATTGTTTGTTTTTTTGATATTGAGCTCCCTGGGCTGTTTGTATATTTTGGAGATTGATCCTTTGTCCACTGTTTCATTTGCAAATATTTTCTTCCATTCTGAGGGTTATCTTTTTGTCTTGTTTATGGTTTCCTTTGCTGTGCAAAAGCTTTTAAGTTTCATTAGGTCCCATTTGTTTATTTTTGTTTTTATTTCCATTAGTCTAGGAGGTGGGTCAAAAAATATCCTGCTGTGGTTTATGTCAAAGAGTGTTTTTCCTATGTTTTCCTCTAAGAGTTTGATAGTGTCTGGTCTTACATTTAGGTTTTTAACCCATTTGGAGTTTATTTTTGTGTATGGTTTTAGGGAGTGTTCTAATTTCATTCTTTTACATGTAGCTGTCCAGTTTTCCCAGCACCACTTATTGAAGAGGCTGTCTTTTCTGCATTGTATGCTCTTGCCTCCTTTGTCATAAATTAGGTGGCCGTATGTGTGTGGGTTTGTCTCTGGGGTTTCTCTCCTGTACCATTGATCTATATTTTTGTTTTTGTGCCAGTACCATACTCTCTTGATTACTGTAGGTTTGTGTATAGTTTGAAGTCAGGGAGCCTGATTCCTCCAACTCTGGGTTTTTTCCTCAAGATTGCTTTGGCTATTCGGGGTCTTTTGTGTTTCCATACTAATTGTAAAATTTTTTGTCCTAATTCTGTGAAGAATGCCATTGGTAATTTGATAGGGATTGCACTGAATCTGTAGATTGCTTTGGGTAGTATAGTCATTTTCACAATATTGATTCTTTCAATATGGTATATTTCTCCATCTGTTTATGTCATCTTTGATTTCTTTCATCAGTGTTTTATAGTTTTCTGAGTACAAGTCTTTTGCCTCCTTAGGTAGGTTTATTCCTAGGTATTTTATCTTTTTGTTGTGACAGTAAATGGGATTGTTTCCTTAATTTCTCCTTCTGATTTTTCATTATTAGTATAGGAATGCCGGAGATTCCTGTGCATTAATTTTGTATCCTGCAACCTTACCAAATTCATTGACTAGTTCTGGTAGTTTTCTGGTGGCATCTTTAGGATTTTCTATGTATAGAAATATGTATTTTCTATGTATAGAAACACTATGTATATGTCATCTGCAAACAGTGACAGTTTTACTTCTTCTTTTCCAATTTGTATTACTTTTATTTCTTTTTCTTCTCTGATTGCCATGGCTAGGACTTCCAAAACTATGTTGAATAACAGTGGCGAGAGTGGAATGTAATGAATTTTTAAAGGTCAACTAGTGTAAAAGTTTGGTTCAAAAATACTGGCCATGTTCTTATGGTAAAGACTGCTTCTCTTCTAATGACACTATGAGAAACACAATGAGTTCCAGCTTCATTTTGCCTTTCGTGACTTTCTAGTGCTTCATAAAAAATCATAAAACCATAATTTAAGTACAGCCTTGGCTAAGAATTTCCTCTTTTATTTTTCAAAAGTAATGCTGTAAAAAACACTTCCAGGAACATTATAAATCACATATTACTATACTGAGATACTTAACTAAATCCAGAGGCATTCTTGCTTTTCAAGTAAATATGAATTGTCTTGTTTAAATATGCACCCAGAATTAGTCCTATAAATTATTTTGCCTTTTGTCACTAAATATGAACACACATAAATACACACACACACACACACACATTTCAGCATGGATATTATTTTAGAAATTGACTGTAACTAAATACTTAGGCACTTTCAAAGATCTTATTTTTTAAATGAATGGATCATCTGAATTTGTTTCAAGCCATTAAGTCCACGCTATGAATATAGCACCAAGTGAAAAACGGTATTCTGTACACACATTAGAAAGGAAAAATAAATGTGTTTTTAAAATAAAATTGCATACTTTTAGCTTTCTAATGTTAATAACGAGTTCTCCATTACTGACAAATAGCCATACAAATTTCTGTTTAGAAATGGAGGCCCAATGGCAGATGTAAGTGACTGTTTGGATACCTCACAGTTAATTATCTTCAGGGGTAGCACATTATTTCTCTTGAGAAAAGAGTTCTGAAACAGGTCAATCCTCAGCAGGCACCTGGGCATTATGGGGGTACCAGAGTGTCACTCTATCACTGAAAAATGTCCTAGGAATATCTGAACACCAGGGGAGAGAGATTTATTTTCTAATGTGACTTTAAAAAAATTCCTCTTCTGAAGCTTCCCGATCCTCCTATATCATCATCCCAATGACATGACCAGTTGTCATTTTATTTTCTGTCTACGTAACCTCATGCACAGCTAGGAAATAATGATTTAGGACTTGAAATTCAAAACATAATGGTGTTCCTGTTTTTCATTCCTCATTTTACTCAACACCCCTGCAGAGTTGATGCAAGTACCGAGCTCCCTTTGAAGTCAGCTTGCATCATCTTTGATGGAGTATAAAGCAATAGGAGATACTGACTGCAGTTTTGAGCATCTCAATTCCCATCTCAGATGATGTCCACACATTTGTCATTAAATGCATGGCTTGAGTAAATCCTTGGAAGAATTGCCAAGCAGTTAAAATTGGCAGGTATAGGCTATATATTTCCACGATAAAAGAATAGAAAAGAAAAATGTTAACCTGTTTTTAAAGCATTTTATCTCATATTCCACTTAGGTTATTCTTCCTGTGAGCGATTTTGTAACATATTCTTTTTACTTGGTTCACTTTTTCTAATACTTTTCCTGCTTTGCAAAGTTATGTTATATGTGTGTGTGTGTGTGTGTATATATATATATATATATATATATATATATCCAAAACATTTGAGATCTTGAAGGATGACGTTCTTCTTTGTTTATGTAATGGTAAAATAAAACGGTATCTGTGGATGAACACTGGGAGTTTTGGCTTTTTAATACACTTTTTAATACACTTTGCTCTCAGCAATAATTATATACCATAGAGTGAAGATGAGAGTAATTTGGAGATGAAAGAAAAGCAAGGCATTTGATGGTGAACATTTTCTGCATTTGTGGTAGGCAGTAGTACCGATCACCAATCTCTGGTTCTCATCTTCTATGGGTCCCACAGGAAAATTGTACTTCTTTGTCCCCTTGATGGTGGGTTTTAGCCATGTGAAATGCTTTGTCCAATAAAATATGAGCAGGGGGGCTAGGTGAAGCCTTTGATTACTTGCACTCTTTTCTTGGTCTTCTGCAGAGATGAGTGTGGAAATTACGTGTGCCACGAGATCAAAGCACACTGTGACAATAAGTAAACGTGTGGAATACAGGTACTGTAGAAAGTGACCCAGGAGGCTGCAGTGGACTAGCCTGATTAAAAATTTAATTTTGGTTGTGTTAAACTATTGAGATTTTAGTGCTGTTTGTTACCACTGCATAACCTAGCCTATCCTGCCTGGCATATATATATATATGTACTTTTTTATACAGGTGATCTTTGAATAACATGGGTTTGGATGGCGGGGGTCCATTTATACTCAATTTTTTTTCACTATATATGTACTATAGTACTACACAATTCATGGTTGATTGAATCCTTAGATGTGGAACCACAGATATGGAGGTCCTACAGTAAAGCTTCACAGGGATTTTTGACTGTGTGGTGGGTTGGCAACTGTAACCCACACAGCTTTCAAGGGTTCAACTGTATATATAAACTTTTTTGTGTATATACACACACACACATATATACACAAGATTTTAAAGAAAATACATTTAGTAATTATAACAACTCAAAATAAAAGATACCAAAATTCTGTCTGTGAAATCACACAATACTTTTGTGATTCCCATTGGCCTCAGTGGAATATGCTATAGATACCTCTGCAGTAAACGTCTTCAAGCCTTCTTTCTTTAGGCACTGAACATTCTACTCTTATTAAGATAATCATATTAATTTCTCTTGCCTTATACCCTTCTGAAATTGGAGTCATCAAAATCAGTATATTGTTAATAATAATTTAGAATACATTTCTATTGTTGGGGGAAAAAAAGGATTTCAAAGCAGCGAGTCAGCAGTTAACAACTTCATAGGCGTTAAAAGAGCAGAGTTTATTGTAGAGGATGTGTAGTTGGTCTGGGTGGTTGGATCATGGGTTAGAAGGCGGCCAGGAACGGAGAGGAGGATTGTGGCAGAAAATACGTATGGATTATTCTTGCCTGTGTTGCCTTACGTCTATATATCACAACAAGATATTACATCCCATTAAATTTTACAACATTTCCATTAAAAACACAATCTGAATCCTAAGAGGAAAATACTGACTACCAGAAACATAAGATTCTCAGAGGGCTTAGCAAACTGTATGCTAAATTGCAGACAGACATGTTAGTTACCTTTGAATCAGTAATTTAAATCTTTCCCCTTATTTTTCCATTGAATTTTCAGTAGGTCACTCTCAAGTCAAAATTTAATTTTATGTGGTTGAAGTGGTAGAGCCAAAATGAAATTGCATGCTATAGGGGGAAAAATTTAACCTACTTTTAATAGCCCCTTTGAAAGATACTTTAAAGACATGACTTACTCTCATAGCATGTTGACTATCTGAAGAATGAATTATTATATCCTTGTCAAATTTTAAATAGCATGCTGTTAAAAATATTAGTCACACAGGGGGCTGTTTGACAGTAATGTCACAGAAAAGCTCTGGTCTGTATGAACAGACAGAGTCTGCAACTTAATATTATAGTTCCATGGAGCTCTGCTTTCCGCAGGGATCCACAGAGACGTGAGGGTGGGAAATCGTTTCAGCCTTACTTGGAACGTTGGCGGAACTCGCCAACTGATGTTGAGGAGGCCTTGTGTTTCCTCTCTGCCCGTCCTTCTCCAGCAGAACTTAGTGGAGAGCCTAAAAGAAATGATAAAGCTATCATTTCAAGTGGGAAGAGTTTCTTTCTTTTTTTTAAAAAAATACATCCAAGAAATATGAGTTGAGATCTAGACTAGAGGTTGTAAAGAAAATGATCCAAAGAATTTCTTTTAAAAGGCAGGGTTTTTTTGTTTTGTTTTGTTTTGTTTTTTTTAAGCCTAAAAATATAAGATTAGAAACTGTCTTGGATGAGTCCAACTGTGATTAAAAAAATAAATCTATTATAGTTCAGTCAAGAATTGTTCCCCTTTTTGTTCTTTGACTTTTCCTTGCAGGGAAAGGGGCAATCTTTACCTAATCAGAGCAAAGCAAGAATCACTGAGGCAGCGGAAGCATCATGCAGGTGAAGGTCAGGCCAATTTTCTCCAAGTAATGCTGTTTTATCACTCATCCAACAAAGATTGGGGCCTTTTTTTCCTTGATCCTTTTGTGCTTTCCCCTATTACTTTAACAGATCTGAACAAACCAGAGATTCTTCATCCAAAAGTTCCATTTAGCTCCTTATTTCAAATCCCCCCAATTTCACATCTCAGTGTTACGGCAGCTTATGGGTAATATAAAATCCATGCATCAGGCAGGAAGGCAAAGGTACCTAAAAACAGAATTGACACAGGACACTGATTGTTTTCTTCGGTCTTTTGCCCTTCAGCACTGGGCTTCACGTCAGCCCTGTTATTACACCCACCTTTTAGTTTCAAGGGTTTCTGTCTTCTGTGTGTCTACTACACATGAATGTTGTTGATGAAATATTGAGTTACAAATTGAATGATGTTACTCTTGGCAACTTGGATAAAGAGCGTTTTGAGAAGCCAAGACTATAAAACAAATACTCACCCTAGGGATGTGTGGCATCCTAAACAAATGTATTCAGTTGCCTCTGATTAACTGCTACAAAGCTGTAACACTCCAGGTCACAATGCTACTCTTGTAACCCATTTACTCTTGGGAGTAGATCTGGTGTTGCCACAATGGAATATCAACAGGAGGAAATGGGAAAAGTGACATTTTGCAAGATAAAGTTAAGAATTATTTTAATAATTAAAAAAAATCATCTTATTTTAAAAGTATAGCATTTTGATTTATAAGCAGCACTAAGGCACTGCTTCTTAATCCTGGCAGCTTTGACTCAGTTTTCCTGTATCTGAGGAACTCTAAATTATCCTGGCTTGCTTAGCCTGCCCTCTCTCCACCTTTCTCCTTTCATTGATCTTTTTTATCTCACATCTTTACTTGCCAATTATTTCTCTCTCCTTTTTCCCTTTCTTCCTTCTCCAGAGCCCAGGTGAGGGGATGGCTGCTTTCAGATGGAGGGATCCATCTGGATACTTTTCCCCTCTCAAAGTGGCTTAAAGTAGGTTTTTAAAGCTAAAAATTTCAAAGCTTCATGAACATACTGAAAATGTTATTTTGAGAACACTGTAATGACTCTCTAAATGCTAGTCATTTGAGTTCTTTAGAGATGAGTAGATTAGGGTCTCTGAGAGGGTCAATATTCATATTTAATCATAAACACTTTGTATCATTATAAAAGATCCAGAATTATTTGCAGGTATTTTATTAGCAAGTCAGTTCATATTACTATCTTGAAAGAAAAAGAATTTAAAATATCACCAGTTTTTCCTTTATTTTAGAATATACTTTCTATCACCCATTTTGAATCAATGAACTTTCACAATATGTATATCTTCATCCCGTTCTCCAGAGTTCCATTTATCTTCAAGTGGAACAATTTCAAACAACATTTTAAAAAGAATTATTATTAGAAGAATTCAGTGACTTCCAGTTCTATCACAAATATGGCTAAAATAAAAATGCTTATCTGGTAGCTTTTTATTTGATTCACAAAGCAGTTTTCAGAAACCAGTAATGTATGATTCCCTGTCTGGCACAGTAAACAACAGAGCACTTTTTATCTCTCAGTTGATGTTTGTATGCTCAGTTAACCAGCCATTGTATGCTGTCTCTTCTAAGGGTTGTAGAAATTTAAATACAGTAAATGCTCTATGACACTTCTGCTGTTGTGAAGCTAATTCTTTTCCTCGAGGAGAAGATCAGTTAGCAATTACTTCAGGGCAGTCCATACAGGCCATCTTAGTTGGCCATTAATTAAGCAATAAGATATGACAGGCAATGTATTTCTGGGCCATTTAACATACCTCTTGAGAGATTTTTTTTAAAGCAAGAGGCTAAAGGTCAAGTGACTTTAACTACTTGAGAAGTTCACTGCTAAAAATTTTCTATTACTACAAGGACATTTAAATGAAAATTATTGATACTAAGACAAACACAGGGAGTTTCTAGTGTATAGTTAGGAAATCAAGCCAAAACAATTTAAAAAAAAAGACTAATGGGTGTACTGTACATTGTACTACAGTTTGCCATATCGCATCTCATTTAATTTTCCCAATGACCTTGTGAGGTGCCTCTTATCCCCATTATACAGTTGAGGCCTGTGAGGCCCTGGCTAAAGTGTTTTGCACTATGATTTAGAATTCTGAAATTAAATATTATTGGATTCCAAGCTCTTGATTTAGCTGACTTAAAGCATTGTTCTCCCCTACCCAGACCCTAACTTCTTTTGATGAGAGCAAAGATCTTTTGAGAAAAAATGGCTGTCCCATGGGCTACTAGAAAACCAATTCTCCAAACTTCATGATTCCTTTTTTAGTGAGTTTTGCAAAAATTAATAACAGAGTTTATTAAGTAAACCATTAATTAATCCCATGAATCAAAGAATAAATATAATAGCAGACATGCTAGACAAGCCATCTGGAAGAAACTTTTTGGGTTTCACTGGACAATACTAAGATTTGTCTGGAAAATGCCCCACCATGCTGAGGTCCTTTCTTGATAACATTGTCCTATTTATGCACCTTATTCCATCTCCCTTGGTCCAGGCACTCGTCCTCATTTGGCTCCTAGACGCTGTGCTCAGCCCCACTCTTGTTGTATGTATGGACACACTCTATTAGTTTCTTATTGTGACAGAAACATGGTCAACTCTCTCTTAGAATTAATGGGTTAATTGTTCCTAAGTTACCCCTGACCCCTCACTCAGCACTTGGTATGCTTCAGACTTAACCTCTCAATTCTACCCATCTTTTTTGAGTTTTCATACTCTACTGATTCCCATCTTTCCCTGCTTATTGTTTTCACTAGAGATACCCTGATAAGCAACACCTAATTTCATTTTATATTCCAAGTGCTTATCACAGTATCTGATATATATTATATGCTCAATAAATAGTTGTTTTATTTGCTAAATTGATGTATGAATAATTTTATGGATCCAAAATTTCAAAAATTTCAAACATTAACTAAATATTAACCAGCAGAGAATATTCTCTAATATCTAATTTAATTTTTTATCATGGCACTTTTTGGCTTCCCAAACTCACTTTCACTTTTAATATGCCCAGAGAATTACCTAGATTTTATTTCTTTGTCTTCATTGAAACAGTTTTTAATGTCAGCTTCTATGACACACCACTCACCTTGTTTTAATTCTGTCTAATGACTTCATTCATCCACTTACTCAATATCTATTGAGGACCGACTATACTTCATCTTTTTTCATGTTATCAAGACTACAGTTTTAGCAGAACTCAATAGCTTTATATTGAGTTAAAATCGTTTCCAGATTCTCACCCTACATTATTCCTCAGTCTTAATTCTCCAAAATTGTACAGTTTTATTTTGTGTGTCTGGGTACATGTGCACACATATGTATTGCTGGATGTATTCCAGGTCAGAATTTGTTGAGTCAGTTATTATGCAAGTGACATTTTAAACCAAAAGAATGCCCTTTGGTCACTCTTTTGGTCAAACATAGAAGAAATTCATAGGTATGGTTTTCTGTTGTCTCCATTGGCTAAAATCAAAGGAAACCCTTGTACATTTTATCATTTAAATCTAGGTGAGTTCAATCAAACAGTAATTGGGGCTCCCTCAAGTTTTTGAGAGGGGATTTTGATTTGAAATGTTGAAGGGGATAGCTGTTTTCATAGGACATGGATTTGTGAGGATGTGTGTAATCCTAGAGGATCTGGCAGCCTTCTCGTTGGGCTGAGAGGGTTGTCTGTCTGAGGGAGGAACCAAGCTAAAGAGAAGAAGACCTAAGAGGCGGAGAGAAGAGAGTGATTTCTGATGTCATTCTTCAAACTTCTGGATATTATTCTATCCTTGCTGATGTTCCCAGGGTGAGTGATATAAATTACCACAAATATGTTGAACCTAGATGAAGTGTAGCTCTCCAAATATAAATTTATCGTTGAAATACACTTCTAAGTTTCTTCAGAGTTCTTTCATAAGGTGGATTAGACAGAATGTTTACCACAAGCCTTCCGTGGTTTCACTGTTAAGGAGGACTTGCAGCAGTCAAATTATGGTGTCACATAAAAATTTACTCAACAAAGTCTTCTTGTAGAAATCTCAGACAAAATAGGTCTTTATGGTGAACTGTTTGAGTGCTACTTCCTGTTTAAATGAAGTTCCATGGAGACCGTGCATTTTGAGGTCCAATATTGAGACCAAACTTCAAGGTGTGTTTTGTTCATCTTTTCTAGGCATCTGAGGTCTGCACAAATATTAAGCTTTTATCCTTAGAATGCTTTTTCAGACTATTGCCAGGAAGACCTGATCTGCTATATTACTGTAGATGGCTGTCTCTAATACACCAATAGTTATTAAAGGCTCAAATCATGGGTTCTTAGATTCCCCCCCAATTTTTCCTTTTTTTTCATTTGTAAAAGGCTTCTATAAGAATTACTGTGCATGCACAAAAAGGGCCCATTTAGAAAATAGTTTGTGAATCCCCATTTTGTACAGTAATGGTCCATATAACTGTATTAAGTCACTTCCTTTAATAGGGAGAGTGCCTTTTTAGTTTGTGAGAAATATGCCCCTGCTGAGGCTTGAACCAGGTACCCTTGGATCTAAAAGCATTTGCTTTACTCTTCAGATAAAGTGAAATCTTCTTAAAAGGTGGTCGGGGGGGTGGTGGGTGTTCTCTTTGACTTTGGAGCCATGTCTTCGGCAATTTTATTTTTCTTTCTGAGTTGCTTTCTTGGTCTTTTCTCTTCCTCCTTTGTTTTATCTGTTCTAGGTTCTTTTATCATTTCCTTATTTGGCTGGTGTTGGCTTTTAAAAATATGAATATGAACTTCTGCATCTAAGACCAGTATTTAATATCTAATAATGACCATTTGCTGAGCTAAATCATCTGTAAATGCCAGGTCCCAAACCTGGGCTAGAGAATCTCTAATATTCTCCCACCTGGAAGAGTTCATGAGTCTAAGTTATTTGTGTCAAGTTAAAAGTGGAAATATTTTTTTCCATGGAAGAAAAATGATCATGTGGTAGTTTGAATTGGATAGTTTCTGTGAATTGCTTCGTGGTAGCCATTTTGCCAATAAGACTTCTAGAATACTCTTCTTAAAAATATATTGGGAGATCAGCTCGGTGCTTTGTGACCACCTAGAGGAGTGGGATAGGGAGGGTGGG